>NC_092671.1:605000-1205000 GCF_964355755.1 Antedon mediterranea
ATATACACTCGTAATCTTCTTTTATCTTTCTCAGGACATTATCTCCAAGTTTACTGAAAAGAATGAATGTAGATAACTATATAAATTTCGGTTGACATTAGTGTAACCTGAAGTTTCTCAAACCTGCTTAATGCAATATTGTTCAAGATGAATAAACTTACGCTATACATGACGACAAATCTTCAACTGCTCCCCAACACGATACCACCAATAAACACGTGAAAATGGTTATTGCATTTACTCTCTGTGGAATGTTCAATTTACAATTAAAGGTAATAACATGAAAATGTTTTTGATTAAAGTTATCAGTAATTGTCAACTTTATACAACAACAAACTTTAAGTAAATATCTTACTTAAGAATAATTTAAGAAATATTTCTGATTCAAATATAATGTAAGCCAACATAAGCCAATTAATATTCATTTCATTTAATTTCATTATTTATTTGGTCTATTTAAGTATATGCAAAACAAAAAAAACTGAAATTGGGGAGACCAGGGTCAACCTAAGTGAACTTAATCACTGTAGCTGAGCCGGTGACGTAAAGCGGACGCATTGCAGATGGAATATTTTGATTCAGCAATTATTATATGTAGCTATGTAGCGTTTGGAAGATGTATCATAATAATATTATTATGTAAGGAATGTTTATATGACAGATATTTATCATTCATAATAGAAATGGCATTATTCTATATAAATTATGTTTCATTGTAACCACACGGCACGCCTAATAAAAGTTATAAGAGGTTTGAAGTAGACAACAGTACAATTACTCGCTAGCGTGTGCGTACATTGTTCAACAACACTTGTCTACCTCTAGTGTTTACAGATTCGTGCAGAGATCTCATTGCCCTTGTTTCACTAATAATGTATTCGGATTTTAAGTTAATTCTTCCATAAGTTAAACGATTATAGAAACCACATGACATGATAGAACATTATTTGTGTTTGTGTTTACATGGGCGTTTAACACAATGATTAATGAAAGCAAAGTATTTCCGTTGAATATTCATTAATTCATTTGTTTTTAATAATTATTTTAGGTTAATACTCTAACTTTGCTGTATGTTCATTCATTCAATAGCATGTAGGCCATTGGTGCAATAGCATGTAGGCCATTGGTCCAATAGCATGTAGGCCACTGTTCCAATAGCATGTAGGCCACTGGTCCAATAGCATGTAGGCCATTGGTGCAATAGCATGTAGGCCATTGGTCCAATAGCATGTAGGCCACTGGTCCAATAGCATGTAGGCCACTGGTCCAATAGCATGTAGGCCGCTGGTGCAATAGCATGTAGGCCACTGGTGCAATAGCATGTAGGCCACTGGTCCAATAGCATGTAGGCCACTGGTCCAATAGCATGTAGGCCACTGGTCCAATAGCATGTAGGCCGCTGGTCCAAGTACAATAATATACATATATTTAAATTGGAGTAGTAGTAACAGCAAATATGCGAATATTAGTTTAATTTCTCGTTCAAAAACAAAATAGGGGTAGTATAAAGTAATTTATCAGCTAATTATGTCATTTTCCTAAATAAAAATTGTACAAATGTTACCAAAAAAGGTATCGCTAAACATGTGATAAACATTGGCATGTTCTCAACAACAAAAATAAATCAAGTAAGTCCAAGGAAGTTAGGTTTGAAACAAACTAACCATCGGCGTGGTATTTATGCAAGATTCTATACTAAAGTAAACTGTAAACTATTAAAAACTTAAGTATTTTATTAAGCTTCAACTGTCTATAAAAAATAAAAGATCTATATTTTAGAGATTCTCTAAAAGCAAAATAACACACGGTAATATAAAAGCTAAAACGTTACGCCTGTTATTTTTATTATCTTTTATTGACAACTGGGAATAACAGTGTCCAACATGGCATACAAATAGTAGGCGATACAAGCATGAAAATAGCAATAACAAACTTAAATAATATTTTCACTAACTTTAAGAACTTCAAAAACAAATTTTGACAGTAATAAAGGTTCAATAGAGAATAAAAACACAAGGCTATGACAATGTGTGTGTGCAGTAAATGGGCATTCACATAATGCGTGAAATTTGCCGCATTTACAAAGAAGTTCATCAACAACGATCTAAAAGTAAAATAATTTAAAAAAAACATACCATGTCTTTTTTTGGTTCACAAAATCTAAGTTGAAATTGTTCGTTTTCAAGTCAATCAATTGATGGTGCGGCGGCCTACTGCACTAGAACATGTATCTGCAACAAGTTGACAAAGCATAGTAAGTACCGCCTTAATCTGACGGTTAGCATACGGTGTTGGGAGTTAAGTACCGAATGAATTCATCCAATCTATATCCCTCAAAGACTGTTCGATATACACTCAAGTGTTTGATGACCTGTTTCACTGTAACTTATCCATCTGGGAGAAGTTCATGGTAAATCTCATTATTAGTAAATTAATTAAAACTACTGGGCGTGATTTAAAAAATAGTTGAGTAGATGTTTGATATTTTCGTTCGCCTACGTACTGTATATTGTGGCAGTGTGTTATTTTCGTTCACATACGTACTGTATATTGTGAAAATTTCTTCTGAATTCAAAAATAAATGTAGTGATTTACTTGATACAATAAAAGTATTGCTAGAGTTTCTTACGCATACAAAAGTATTGCGAGAGTTTCTTGCGCATACAAAAGTATTGCGAGAGTTTCTTGCGCATACAAAAGTATTGCGAGAGTTTCTTGCGCATACAAAAGTATTGCAAGAGTTTCTTGCTCATACAAAAGTATTGCGAGAGTTTCTTGCTCATACAAAAGTATTGCGAGAGTTTCTTGCGCATACAAAAGTATTGCGAGAGTTTCTTGCGCATACAAAAGTATTGCGAGAGTTTCTTGCTCATACAAAAGTATTGCGAGAGTTTCTTGCGCATACAAAAGTATTGCGAGAGTTTCTTGCTCATACAAAAGTATTGCAAGAGTTTCTTGCTCATACAAAAGTATTGCGAGAGTTTCTTGCGCATACAAAAGTATTGCGAGAGTTTCTTGCTCATACAAAAGTATTGCGAGAGTTTCTTGCTCATACAAAAGTATTGCGAGAGTTTCTTGCTCATACAAAAGTATTGCGAGAGTTTCTTGCTCATACAAAAGTATTGCAAGAGTTTCTTGCGCATACAAAAGTATTGCGAGAGTTTCTTGCGCATACAAAAGTATTGCGAGAGTTTCTTGCGCATACAAAAGTATTGCGAGAGTTTCTTGCTCATACAAAAGTATTGCGAGAGTTTCTTGCGCATACAAAAGTATTGCGAGAGTTTCTTGCGCATACAAAAGTATTGCGAGAGTTTCTTGCTCATACAAAAGTATTGCGAGAGTTTCTTGCTCATACAAAAGTATTGCGAAAGTTTCTTGCGCATACAAAAGTATTGCAAGAGTTTCTTGCTCATACAAAAGTATTGCGAGAGTTTCTTGCTCATACAAAAGTATTGCGAGAGTTTCTTGCTCATACAAAAGTATTGCGAGAGTTTCTTGCTCATACAAAAGTATTGCGAGAGTTTCTTGCGCATACAAAAGTATTGCGAGAGTTTCTTGCGCATACAAAAGTATTGCGAGAGTTTCTTGCTCATACAAAAGTATTGCAAGAGTTTCTTGCGCATACAAAAGTATTGCGAGAGTTTCTTGCTCATACAAAAGTATTGCAAGAGTTTCTTGCGCATACAAAAGTATTGCGAGAGTTTCTTGCTCATACAAAAGTATTGCAAGAGTTTCTTGCGCATACAAAAGTATTGCGAGAGTTTCTTGCTCATACAAAAGTATTGCGAGAGTTTCTTGCGCATACAAAAGTATTGCGAGAGTTTCTTGCTCATACAAAAGTATTGCAAGAGTTTCTTGCTCATACAAAAGTATTGCGAGAGTTTCTTGCGCATACAAAAGTATTGCGAGAGTTTCTTGCTCATACAAAAGTATTGCGAAAGTTTCTTGCTCATACAAAAGTATTGCGAGAGTTTCTTGCGCATACAAAAGTATTGCGAGAGTTTCTTGCGCATACAAAAGTATTGCGAGAGTTTCTTGCTCATACAAAAGTATTGCGAGAGTTTCTTGCGCATACAAAAGTATTGCGAGAGTTTCTTGCGCATATAAAAGTATTTTGAGAGTTTCTTGCATATACAAAAGTATTGCGAGAGTTTCTTGCTCATACAAAAGTATTGCGAAAGTTTCTTCTGGAGAAAGAATACGTAAATTATTATTCGATTCTCCTTCTTCTGTTAACATATATTTTTGTTCCAATTTTATATTGTTGAATTTGAATTTCTTACAAGTTCTCACAACTGTGACTGACAACATATTACACTGAGAACATATGCTATTCCAAGGGTTTAGCAACCATATATATTTTTTGAGTGACGTTACTATATTTAATTTGGTCAAGAGTACTTCATCGAAGTTGGCTAATGAAGGTCAAAAGTGTATTTTATTATTTTCATTATTTATATACTTATTTCTTCATGGTCAACCAGTCAATGATTTGTTTAGAATCCTTTTCTAAATAACAGTATTGTACTATGCTATGGTTACACAGAGAAATGTGTCCAGAAGAATGTCCAGAAACAATAGCTTAAGAGAAGAAGAAATGGTGAAAAATGCTTTAGGAGAGTTTAAAATTCTGTAATATATATGATTTTTGATTAAAACTGATTAATATCATCTTCAAAATTACAATTCATTTCTTTTTGTATAATTAATAAAATACTCATAAAGCCATGATATGGTGTTAACACTAAAACAATGATAGGGTTACTGCTAATAATATAGGAAGCTTTCAATTTTGCCGAATCTTAAGTGAATATCACCTTGTATAATATTAGGTTCTGTTGTACAAAAATAGAACGCTCTCAATGATAAGCAGGAAGAAAACATTAATAATAAACACAAATCTGATAAATACTGTATTGTGTTTTTATTTCTATTGTGTATAAAGTGCGGCAACCATATTAAGCATGTTTTACAGAAACATGACAAGCACAAAATTAAATAACAAACGTGCAAAGAGGATTGATCTTGTGAAATGGAAAGTTCCGTACAATTTAATTGATTGGATTTTAGTATAAACAAGATTAGATTGAGTCTTGAAGGAAAATTACTTTTTCCATTCACTTCTTAAGATATGGAAAGTTAATCAAGAAAGTACAATTAGGGTTTACCGGTTCTTTTACTCACTGGTGGTAAGTTTATAAGCAAGGATGTACTTAAATTTGGTACGAACTAGTTAAGTACTGACTTCTGACTTAACAAACAGCTTTGGAATATTATTATTCTTAGAAGAATACAATATGTAATTATTTTTATGGTTTTTTAACATACCACTTATGACTACCTTTGTACTAAGTTCGTTTGTTTCTTTACGAAGAGTCATTTTCTAAGTACCCTAAACCAGCTTACTTAAACACACAAGATATGTTAGTAGCTATCGACTCTGATTGTGTTTTGTTGATTAGATTATGCTATTTAGGTCGAGTACTCCTAAAGGAATTTGTTAATTTTAATTGTTACCACGCAAACCACATGACTTGATGAATGCTTAATGAGATAATAAAAGTTAGTAGATATTAGTTAATGATATAAAATAATTTGCTTAATCTTACCACATTCTTTACCAAAGACTGCAGTATGGTCAGAGTATTTACGTTAAAGATAAATTATAATGTTACATTTTGGTTAAAACAATTCCCCTCGTTTTAATAACTTTAATGAAAAGATATATAGGACTTATATATATATTAGCAATGAAATCACATTTGTATGCTTATTCATCTTACTGTTATTAAGTTTGTTATATTATTTATGTATGTGAAACAATTAAATAAATGAATGAAAGAATTTTCAACGAAATGCTTTTTAAAAGTCCAATATACTATATATTACTTAATTACCAGCTGTAAATTTCAGACCTTCTACGGTTTTCTTCCGCCAAAAGAAATAGATCTCTAAAAGATGGAGCTTGGAAGCATTCACACGAACATGGTAATGCAATCCATTCGATCTTTAATACTGGAAGTAGACGATTGAATGTTGCATGGTGTTCACAGTTCTTGACGATCAAAGCTCGTCTCCAACAATACTTTTGAATGCAGCTTCCAACCCCTCGGTTACACCGTGCATTACTGTAAAAGAAGACATTACTGTAAAAGAAGACATTACTGTTTTCAGCATTCACGTTTTGTAACTCTCAATACGAGATTTGTTTTAAATTTAAAAACAAATATCCCTTAGTAGAAGACACATTTGCTACAGTGTATAGTTGTTGAAAAAAACTCTTTCCTAACACATTTATTTCATGATTTGAAAGGACTTACCGACAAACGGTGATCCTTGGTTTTTGTAAAAGATTCATAGCAGGATTCGGATTATGAGATTGAAAGAGCCGAACCTTTTGTCCATATTGGTTAAATGCAGAGTCAATAGGTCTCATTCTTGTTCTACCAGGACACATTTCACCAGGGACATATCCGGGAACAAAGATACCAGCATTTCCTCCATTTCCACCGTTACCACCATCTCCACCTGCACCACCATCCATACACGGCGCTCCTTGTGCACCGGGTCCCCCAGCCCCTCCCGCTCCTCCGTCACCACCACTGCCACCAAATCCGCCGAATCCTCCATTACCACCAGTTCCTCCCGTTCCTCCGCTTCCACCAGGAGCCGCCCCAGCACCTCCACTACCCCCGTTACCACCACTTCCTAAAGAAAACATTCACATATTATTTTCTATTGTCGTAATATTTGTGGCAAATGATCCTGATTACATCATTTTATGATTGCTATATTTTAATATAATAATCATATGTGGTTTTACCTCCGTCTCCAAATACTCCAGCGTTTCCTCCATTACCACCGTTTCCACCCGTTCCACCTGTATCGCCTACTCTGAACGCGGGGCCTGCATTACCCCCATTACCACCGTTACCGCCATTCATTGTATCAATCACATACTGCTCTGGCCTAAAGTAAATAAATAATACATTTAGAAAAAAAACTATTGGATTTGAAATCGATTCAATATTGCGACCTTTATCTCTAACATTGTAGTATTAATTAGAATTGGAGAGTGATTGATTTGGAAAAAAAAGTATAATTTTACGTCACCGTTGCTAAACTTCAGTTGTTTTTAAAAGAAGAAAATAAGTAGTTCTTTCCAAAGACCTTTTTAACCAACAAGACAATGGTGTAATTAAAAGCAAGCATACGGTGTTCAATGATGAACCAAGTTGATATCGAGGCGTACGTAACTCAACGACTCTTGACAACATACGTGAATAGAAGTACTCAACGTTTTAAGTTTCGTTTTAAGTTTATCAAGTTTACTATCTTTTTTTTGTAATATCATCAGTATCAATAGTATTACTTGTCTTCGTTTTTATTGAACGATTAAAAAGGCACATTGCATAATAAGAAAGTCCGTCCTACATGAATGTGTGTCCCCACCACCACAAATTGAGGCATTATATACACGCACGTGTGGCTTGTGCAACACACACAACGGTAACATTTTAACTACTGTATTAATCGAACTATTTATGTTAACCAATCAAATAAATTTTATAACTTACGATATAGTATCTGGGCTTTCAAACGGTTCGTCTTCGTACAGACATCCATACCTTTCTTTAACATCTTGTATAAATTCTGCAGTTAATGATGTACGTCTAGATAAAACAAAACACGTACTTAATTAATAATATCGGTAATAACACCTTTAATTTTATGCCGGACATAAATTATAATAATGACGAATACATATGACATAGAAATAGCCTGTAGATAAACTTTATTCGTCAAAAATTGAATTTTTTTTTTTTAAATTGTCTTCCTTGGCAAGATAGGATATGAAATATATTTAAAATACGATACAAAAATATAAACATTGCAACATTTAAAATTCCGAATTAAAAGTTCTCTTAAATTTTGAATTAAAAGTTCTCTTAAATTTTGAATTAAAAGTTCTCTTAAATTTTGAATTAAAAGTTCTCTTAAATTTTGAATTAAAATTGTGTATTGGGTTTGGAATACAAATGATTAATGTTGTATGTTACCTATAATGTGTACTTATGAAACAAAACCAAAATGATATAATACCAATAATAGCAACAACAACCAAGCAATACCAATCCCTTACCCTATACATAAAAGCAATGATTCAAACGTTGGGTTTCGTGGAGGCAAGTAACTGTAGTATGGGTCTGGGCCGACGGCTGCACCATTTACTTGAATACATAATATACATGTCAAGAAAGCCGACAAAATCTAATTTTAAAATCAGTAAAACAATATACAATTAGCCTAAAAGTTTCAAATATATTTCATATTTACTTCAGCTTCCGCTATAATCCATATAGCAATAACATGTGATACTCGCGTGTATTATTTCGAGTAAACTTCGAGTTAAGCTAAATTTTATTCACAAGTTGAACTTAAAACTATAAAGCAGTTATACTTATCCAATAAATGAAAAAAATAAAACATTTATAATAAAATAAAAATAATTTACCGTTTTAAACATCGTAGATGGTTTATATTGCAGCAATGTTGTTTTCTAGAGTCGATCGTCAAGGAGACTGTTCAAAATGTACTTAGATATTTGCAGACAAACTTATTGTAAATATGAATTTGCATTACTTTCAATGAAGACTTATTATGATTTACTTGAAACGCACTTAACCTTGTCAGTAATCTTCTAACATCTGCTCAAATACCGAATCAAGCAATACGCATTATTATTTTTGATTGGTTGACAATTTGGGATTATTACAAGCATCTAGCCTACATTATACATTTACATAAAGGTAAAGTTCGGTAAATTGCGTGTAACTTTTAGAATTTTTACTCGATGGTATATAAAGATCGGTACTGATTTTAACCACCTAATGTAACCCTGTTTACTAATTAATTTGAGTTAGATAATTAGTTATTGACAATTAAAACGAACTTAGGTTAAACAATTTTCCGCGAATTGGGGTGTTTTCCGAATATGTTACACACACCGTCCGTGGTTGTTGACGCTGAAACATACCCGCACACAATAATACGAGGATACATCGCTGAAGTCTATCTGCGTTTACAGTCATTGTTTTTAATTGCTGAATGTCGATTACAAGAACGTAATGGTAAACTATTTAAGTCATAGAAAATCATGTTTTACTTTGTAAAATGGAAAATGGAACGTTCCAACCTCTCTTCCAATTGTCCATCAGACGTAATACATCAGTGCCCAACAAACCAGCACTCATGACAGATCCGGTTTTATTTTATTTATTCAGTGAATGCAGTTAGTTAACAAATGTTCAACCGTTTCAGGAATTTAAACGCCGCAATCGATAAATAAAGATTTCTGTGTTGTTTTTTTTAAACCCTAACCATGCAGCATAGATAATTTGCATTTTGTGCCACACCAAAAGGCAATGAACTGTGTAGTTGTCTGGCTATAGCTGCCTATTTTTCTGCTGTAACCAGTCTCACATTAGCAGCAGTAGTAGAGAAGGGAACAATAGGCAATGAACTGTGTTGTCTGGCTAGCTGCCTATTTTTCTGCTGTAACCAGTCTCACATTAGCAGCAGTAGTAGAGAAGGGAACAATAGGCAATGAACTGTGTTGTCTGGCTAGCTGCCTATTTTTCTGCTGTAACCAGTCTCACATTAGCAGCAGTAGTAGAGAAGGGAACAATAGGCAATGAACTGTGTTGTCTGGCTAGCTGCCTATTTTTCTGCTGTAACCAGTCTCACATTAGCAGCAGTAGTAGAGAAGGGAACAATAGGCAATGAACTGTGTTGTCTGGCTAGCTGCCTATGTTTCTGCTGTAACCAGTCTCACAATAGCAGCAGTAGTAGAGAAGGGAACAATAGTAATGCTGCAATGTGAAAAGTAAAGGAAAATTTTCGAAAAATGACCAAATTTCGACCTTTTTATTTTTTGATATAAATTGTTAATATGACACTATAAGATGATGATAATGCAATAGGCCTATATGTGCATATATGGCAATATTATTGCATAATAATTGAATTTTAAAAACTGCTGTCTTTATAGTATGTCCTATGATTAGGGCTGTATTTAAAAAACCGTAAAGTATCAGACAATACACAAGATCAACAAAGGAAACACAAATATTCCTAAATTGAGATTTATTTACATTTGGAAAAATACAGTTTTACTAGTTAATACAAATTGCATTTACTTAATTCACATCAAAATAAATCACTTCATTCGACAATCAAAACTTTTGGTTTATTTGGAATGAACAGTTAGATTTTCTTTCAGTTTGTGATATATAGTATTTATTTTCATATGTATATATATAAATCCAACTGAAAAAAAAATGACAATGCTGTGGGTATCAGTGGCTGGATCTCAATGGAGATACAAAAATAAAAAGCGAAAAGCTAAATCAAAACGATAAAGTAAACAGCCAGAAAAGTTAGCAGAGCTTTCGGGCAACACTAGCCCTTCATCAGTGCAAGTGAAGGAATTTATATATCGTTAATGACGTCAATGACGTTATCCAAATTCCTTCACTTGCACTGATGAAGTGTTGCCCGAAAGCTTTGCTAACTTTTCTGGCTGTTTTACTTATCGTTTTGATTTAGCTTTTCGCTTTTTTTTGTATCTGCATTGAGATCCAGCCACTGATACCCACAGCATTGTCATTTTTTCAGTAATTTGCCTTTGGATTTATATCTATATACTTATTCTGTTTGTGGAATTTTCTTGTTCGCTTTATTATGACTTTCCGAATTAAAGATGAATTTAATTGAATTGCATACTCTGCAGCAAATACAACATTTTCAACACTGAAGTTACCTAATGTGGGACGTAATGCAAAATGTATTGAACAATTAATGTATAGTTAGTTTATCAGACACATACACGCCACCTATAACGATCCAAAGATCTTGCATTTTATGCACTTAAACAATGCACTGTAGTGAAATTGCAGTTTGTTTACATAAGCTTAATAGGAAAAAATATATATACAAAATAGGATAACAATATTTACCATTAGTTAATATTTAAAAGTTTAGAAACGTTTGACGTTCTGTGCGTTGAGAAATTTTACCGAAACAAAGAAAAAAGAAATAACTTTCAGCCAAAAAAAAAAAAACAAATCTATGATAGAAAATTTATTTATTTTGAAATGTTTACTGTAACATGAATTTTAAATAATTTATGTACAAAATATTTGATTTCATTTTAGTTTTAACGTTTTACACAATACTATAGCAGCTTTTTTTTAAATATAGAAGATAATTTAGTCTATAATTTAAAGATTGATTTAAATTACATTAGTATTAATGATAAATAAACAAATAGATCACTATTATCTCTATACATTATCTTAAGTCATTATGAATTACCTTATTTATATTGATTTGCGCTTGCATTGTTTCAACATTTCACGAAAAATTATAATAATTTTTTTTCTTCTAGATTTTGCTTGGTATCTTTAACAGCTAGTTCCAATTACATTCTTAAAAAATCATTTATTTTGGTGTTTGTGTTTTTGTTATGTTGGGAGAATCGCATATTAGATACAGTATATACCATAATGGATATTTGAAAGAGTGATGTTAATAGTAGTTAAACATAAAGATAAGGTAATATTTGTAGTTGCATTATTGGCCACAACATCCTATTTTACTAGGCAATGTAACATCTCCAACTGGGGGTAGGATAGCAACTTGTCCGTCTCGTTCTTTGTACTCTTCATATTTCCTAATCTTTAGTTGGTAGAACAACATGCCGATGCCAAAGACGGCGATTAATCCGCCAAAGAATCCCGCCCAAAGTGCTGCTACAGTCTCTGGCGTGAAACTGCTACCAGTTTGTTCTACATTTGTATCTGCAAGAGAGAATAAGTTCCAACATTACACGAATATTTTCATTCATTTCATTACATAATCCGTGTACAACAACTTCTAAATGAGTGAATTGATGGATTGAAGTACCCGGGAATAAGAAGATATCTTTTAAAATCTTCCTGGAATAATAGGACATAATTTGTTTTATTCGCCAATTTGTATTCCTATCGTGTTTATTTTTCTTTATCTTTTATACTGGACGAATAGTTAGAAACCTAAAAGCAAGAGCGGTATTTGTTGGATGGTGTGTTGTACTAGTAGTAGCTAGTGTGATAGTGTTATGGCGGAGTAGTAGTTTGAGGTAGTACAGTAGTAAACAAATATGTAATCAATAGCATTACAAGTGATAGTAAACTAGTAGCATTGTTGTTACATATTAACTAGTGTCTGGCCATGAAATAACAGTGATTTATAAATAGAAATATTTGGAATTATGCCAACATATTACATAGAATACGTACAATGGAATTAAATCAACGTAGGCGTTTTGAGTTACTCGAGTATTGTAGTTGGTACCAACAAATCTATCTCGTGCCATATGCTATACTGTTTTAAACCTGCTTTAAGCAGGAGGAAATTCCCTAATGTTTAATCAAATATGTATAATCATATTTTGGAATAATGCCAAGAAATGGCGGTAACTTGAAACGCGAAATCATTTCCAGGATTTAATATCACAAGACGTAGTAGGCCTAAATGGATTAACAGAAAAGGATAGCGTCTTTCAAGCCATGCTTTGCAATGCATGCATTTGAAAGTGCTAGTGTATGTTACCCGAATGCTCTGCAAAATTCCTATCTGGGCGTTTTTATCGATTTGATTAGATTTTTTTAAATTTTAGTTCTTTTCACCATTGAGAATCAAGCCACTGATACCAACAACATTAAATAATTTGCCTTTTGATGAATTGGCAGGATTAAAAGTAGATTATATGAGTCCTTAGGCCTATATGAACATTTTTGCCAATCTCTGCAATAGGGCTACACAACCTGTCGATATGTCTAGGCCTACATAGGCTACAAATTTCTGTGCGAGGCTGTGAGCTAAAATTAAGTTTTGTTTTCGTTTTTCACAGACATTGTACATGTGTACCATAATTATTCACACAACCTGCGTGAGTGATAGGTTTAGCATTCAATAGAAGCAATAACCGTGTCTTTTATTAAATCAAGTAGAGTAGGCATAGTGGTTCCCATGCTTACCTTTGTCAGTCGTGTTGTTGGCTTCCACTAATAGTAACGTCCAACAGACGTATATGGTTCCCAGTAATGTTTTCATTGGTTTAATTACCCTCCTGTCAAGACAGAACATAACATACAATACAAGACATTAGTTTACACAGTCAAGGTATATGTAATAATATAACATTATTACCAATATAACAATGGTCTTTCTACAACAAGTAAATAATCATAAAACTCTCTTTTGTTCAAGTTACTTTTCTTTTACAAAAAGTGAACTTTTACCTAACAAATCAACTGTTAACGTTTAACAATGATTTAGTTTTAATAGTGTTCATGCCGGTTGAATAGTATCAGTCTTTTTAGAAGAGTTAATTCTCGTATTATGCCCAGTCGTTTTATTCTTTTACAATTAGTCACACAGTAACCACTCCGTATTACTGTAACATTTCAAACTTTGTGTGGTCAACTATTATTATTACTTATTATTACAGTTTATACTGTGTTAGAAAAGCTGGGACTTTTATTGTACATGAGGCTACTGGCAGTATTCAAAATGTAAGTATTATGTCTGTGACAGTGTAGCAGTCGTAACAGTTAAAAGCATGTATCCGTCTAAAGTATCAAGATACAATTACTGTACAAATAATAATTAGCGGGACAGCACCATTTATATACTTCTTTATCTATATTGAAAAAATGTATTGCCTATAGCAAATGTAATCTTATTTTTACAATTATTACCAACTCGGACTGGATTAATTGTATTCTTTTTTATAAACGCATTCCAATAACAATACGTCATCCAAAGTCAATAATGTTGTGGATGGTATGCTTGACGTATTGATTATTTAAATTGTATTTCAACAAAAACACAGAAAATCATTAGGAATACAGATATTTACGCCCTATTATGATGAGGCAATGAATTATTCTTATGTTTTTATATTAATATTAGAATTTCGGAAAAACCCAAGCGTCAGCTCAGTTATAAAGTGAACTTGATGAAATATATAATTCCTTCCCTTAATAATTACTTAATAACCTAATCTCACAATACAGTAACCAAAAGATTATATCAATACTTTAACTGGTTTACATCAAAACATCAAAGTTCTACAGTTATTAATGGTTTCTAATGAATATTTTAATTGGAAGCACTGGAATAGCAAGAAAGATCAATTAATAGACTACATTACTATGTCCAAGAATAAGAAGAATGTTAAGTACACTAATAGGCCTATCTCTATTCGTTCTGGGTTACTCACACTTTAGTTGTATTGTTATATAATTAGTAGTAGTAAGGTTTAAAGATGTGCAGAACTTGATTACAACCAAAATCAGCGGAAACTATCCACAGGTGTAAGGCATGGTAGACAACGTTACGATTTTAAAACGTGATATTTTGATTACATCTATAGGTGGCGCAAGTCATGTACTCATAATTTAAATAAACACATTCACCAGTATTTGTATAACTGAGCATGCGCTTTAAAATAAGTAGTTCAGTTTTCAATAACAAAATTAATCTAGCATACTTTTGATGGTATAAGACCGTACGTTTGCAACATGTTCAAAGCAGGGAGTTGTAAAACAACTCCCTGTTCAAAGTCTGTGGTTTTAGTTACTTTTCCAATACGATAAACTACTAGGCTTACAAATTAACTTCTGTTTCCCGTTTATGATCTCAGTAAATTTAATCGTTTCTATCATCCCAACGTCACATAAATCTCTCCGCTTATGTTACTTTATACTTTGCATATATCACAGAAAAATATATTCCGTTTATTTCTTATTATATAAACTGGATGAACTGTTTTAACTACATTAGGCCTACAGTACCCTATATAACTTTATGCACAAAGACGGTGGGCTACTGTACTTAATGCAAGGCGATTGTCATACTTTGACATTTGTAGGCCTACTCAATCAAATCAAATTAAAATAACATCTTACTACCAGCAATTATATGATACTAAATAATGAAAAGCCATTTGTCCATTATCATGGTAAAATCGCGTTTTAGAACTTAAGTTTAAAACGCGATAATATCGTGTCGTAAAAAAAAACCAGTTTTGAGAAAATGAAAAACACTTTTGCTGTTTTATTTTATCCTATAGCCCCAATTAAGTAACTTTTAAACGCAATACCAATCGTGCAGACTTTTCGTGAAATTTAAAATACCTCAATAAAAGCCCCTATCATATGGACACAGTCAATTATAGAAATCCCCTATAATGGATAATAACGCCCGTATTTTGGAAAGATTTCACCAACCCCACTCGAAATTTACGATACAGGAGTACAGTTGTAGATCCAACACTTAATCAAGGCATATCACCAAAACTACTATGGTAAACCGATACCGTCTTAATACTGGTACACCCTTAACATTAATAAAGTTTCCTGTGTAGAATCAGCTGATAACCAGAACATAAAATAAACTTACTGGTATAAAGACACTGGTATAAAGACAATGGGATAGGAGCGACGGCATCACCAAGAGTAATTGTTCTATAAAATATCATTATCCAGTTTGTAGATACTGTATTATGTAAAGTTCTTTATTATTTATTTATTTATTTCAACTATATTTATGATGGTGGTCCATCCAGCCGAAGCTAATCATTACTCTAGGACATTTTTTTATTCCAATTCAACAATACAGTAAATAAGTAAAATTTCATGAAACAGGGTAACCACAAGTGTTACCACAAAAAAACGAAAATAAAGGAATATTAGAAGGGATTTGAATTAAAATTTAAATGAAATTAATTGGACATTTAAAATGAAATCGTAAAGGAAATATAAAGGAAGAATATAGTTTAGTCAGATGTATTGGTCCTTCGGAAATTCATGTCGGAATTGAAACAATAAAATTAGAGCACAACCAATATACACTGTACAGGATAAACATAAAAGTAACAACCAATACCGTATACATATTTAGCGCACGAATAGAGTGCGTATTTATAACAAATAAAAAGATATAGGCCTAAAAATCTTTTTTTCTTCAGAAAATGTGTTTGATAGATTTGTGCATATTAGATAGCGAGAGTGATTCATTAACATGCCTTGATTATTGATTTGTGTAAATATGGCTAATTCAACGGATTAGATGCATAAAGCTTATCATCGATAAACGTTGAATATGGTTGAATTGCATTTTTGGCGATTCATTCAACCAGTTACAAAAGGTAGAGACAACGGTTTGGATTAATTCTTCTCATATTGCTGATAAAAATAATATTTTATGTCATTTGTACGTGAAACGTTGATTGATTTCAATGACATTTCTTCTGATAGTTTGCTAATAAAATACAATACTGTGTCAGTTTATGCAAAACAGACGAGCAAAAAGTAATTTATGTGGGTAGGATGTTTGTAGTAGCATGGTTCGTAGTTGTTCACTGCCAGTCGACAGCTAGAGGAGATACTGACAACCTGTTATATTCAGAGGCCTAGATTTACGAAATGTTAGCTAAGAAATGAAACATTTCTTTTACAAGAACAGCAGACATTGAGTCACGTTTTAACAATCATTGATTCAAGAGAAAATGCAAGTATTATTCGTTTCTTCAGGTTAGAGTAAAAGAAATTCAACTCTTTCTTGTTTTTAGTTTCAAAATTTAGGCCCTACCTTATTATCAAATCTGAACTACGTCATTGCACAATAGTAGGCCTAATGTCGACTTCGATATTAATTTATGATACCTGAATAGATCGAGAAACTTGTGAAATTGTTGTATCTGTATTCGTGATATTCATGACAGGCCAAAACATTAGCTCATGAGTTCTAATAATCCCAGGGTACCTGGGTCATGTCATGTCAAGTTGATCTCACAACGAACATTTACATATCATTTATGATTTACACGTTGGTCTTGTTACGGTTTGTTCTGCTTTCCATTGTATAATAATTTTATTCGTTTATTTTCTATATCTCCACCTGTTAAAACAGTTGAAATGATCATTTCTATTAATAGGCCTATGCCTACGCCATTACAATAACACGTGAAATACTCGCGTGTATTGTTCGAGTGAAGTTACGTTAGTTTCAGTTTCATCATAACAATTAGCTGCAGGTCATTGTGTTTAGGATAGATGTAAACATACACCGATTTTTTTCATCATTTATTTTTTGGACTAGGATATCTTAACGTGTAGGCCTAATGTAATTGAGAAGTCTTTATTTTTCAGTAAAAACTGTATAATAGATTAGATTTCAGATAACCATGAGGATATAAAACATATTACAATATAAGCAATTATTTGATCTTATCTGCCAGACCTTTAGGCCAAAATTCTTTCCGGAATGAGCATCCACAGGGTAGAAGCATTGTATGTGTATATTTTTTTCATTATTCGGCCACGGGCTGCTGGTGTCATTAAATATACATTAAAGAGGATGTTTTACAAAACAACTCATGTAGAATCAAACAGTATGTTGTTTAACCTTTATTAATCTGTTTTGATGTATCTTGGTTAGCGTGTAACAAGACGTAGGCCTATAAAACTTATATATGAAATTATTTCAGTCTATACTTTCAATGTTTTTAAAAAATCTTTATTAATTGGTATCAACACAATCATTAACATCCAGTTAGGCATACATTTTTTAATTGTATGTTGTAGGCCAAGTACCAGCCAATTATCATTTTTATTTATTGTTTAGCTTCGGGCCAAAGCTACCTCGGGCGAATAGTAGACTACTATTTCAGGAACCTTAGTCATAGTTTTAACTAAAAAATATGGCAAAGTATGTAAGCATCGCGTTTTTAACGATTATAGGAGTATTACTATATCATAATTTTTTATTTAAATTAATATCATCATAGTCATGTCATCACCATTTTCATTAGTCAACTTCATCAGTGGTAGGCCTGTAAAATGATGGCGAAATATGCCTAATACTATGAGTTGACCGCGACATAAGCTATTCTCGTAGTTAGTTCTAGGGCCTATAGTAATAATGAACGTTCTATATAATTGACCAGCACGTATAATGGGAAATCTATTGGTTTATACCTTAAATTCGGCCATTCACTAGACAGCAGATAATCCACCATGCGAATAGTGTTGATGAATATGAACCTCCTCCATGGTTAATACACTGAGAAACTAATAGGCCTACAGTATAATCAGTACCGTAGGCCCTATACTATTATAGGCCTACATGGATGCAAGATGAAAACGACTGTTTCCGTATAAGCGTTGATGTATACACGTGAATTAATAAGTTGACCTGCCCAACACACCACATAAATAGGCCTACCAGCATTAGAATTAACTTATTAATTATTAGCAGCTATTTTAGATGCAAATAATATCTGTTAATAATATATGATTACGTAATATGCATAGAGTAATATTCTTTACGGTACTCTACGGCAATAATTCGTAACTATAATATTACCATAACAATCACATATTTGTTGTCGGAGTATCGTGTGACTGACAGCTACTACTTTCTAAAAAAAAAGGACGGAGAGACAGACAGACCAATCATAATACAGTATACGTCACACTTGTTGTGAATCCTTCCTTTGGGCCACCCCTATTATTTAGGCGACGAAAGGGGTTTTAACACCACAGGCAAAACAAATTCAGAGGACATCCCGTTAAGGGGACACTTTGGTGTGTCGTACAGGTATCTTATTTTCACACGGTATAATACCGGTCCAGGTTCACGACAGCATTTAAACGCGGCGCGTAAATTGTGCTACAGACTTAAGTTTGGTGTGTTGAATTTTAGATTTAGAAAACATATTTGTAGCACTACTACTACATTCCAGACTGGATGATGCGTATTATGGAGGAAATAATATTAGAAAAAAAACATCATCGTCACGTGGTTTCATGAATAATTAAACGTGCCAAAAATATCAATGTTGTAAAAACCAATCAAAAGACGTCTGCTATGAATTGGAATTGAATGAAGCCGTATGGTATACTAAATTATGAATGTTAAACTCAACAAATAATATGGTATTTGTAGTCTCATTAAACCTAAGTACTTGCTTAAATTAAGCCAGCTACAGTACTACAAAAACCAAGTCTAACGATGATAGTATAGTAACCCATGCATTCATATATTAATAGATAAGCGTGATGGAATAGAGGAAGAAACATACAAAAAAACATACTAGTATTTTATCTTATATAACAGTTTTTATACACCATTATAAACACAGCTAACTCACCAAATATAAAACACGTAATATCTTTACAAAATATACATATGCCTACCTTAATTATTACACGGTATTGGTGTGTTGGAAACAAAATGATATCGTAACGACGTCAGACAGAAACAGCGTAATTCAAATTGCCGATACTACGCAGTACACACACCGTTCGTCGTTGTAGTAGTACAGTAGTAGTAAATATGGATGGTATTTTGAATGGTAGCTCATGCATGCAGTCGCATATTTGTCATGCTAAACGACTCTCTCATTCATAAAGATCCATCTATTGTATCCATTGTACAACAGAAATTAATTACAATCTGTCGTTGAGGGAGTAGTCAAGAGATTGTTATCAATGCTCAAAATCAATAATATTGATAACAATTTGACTATAATAATCAATTGGATCGTCAACTTTTTGATGACTATATTTTTGTTAAATAATTAATTATTTTGTGAAACAATACATATGAAATACATGCAAAACATGCTACCAGTAAAGCAATATAAAATACGGTAGTATCCGAATACTGATAGGCCTGCCCGAATTTAAACCTAAGTTCTGATTACCTTATTGGACTTATGTAATCAATATAATTAATTTTTACAAAAATGAAATTATCAATTTTGATTTTTAAATGAATACGGTTAGTGATACTGTATACAGCTTGGTTTCCACTATATACGCAACGCAAAGACGTGAGCGTGACGCAAGCGAGTTGACCAATAACAATCAACAGTTCGAATAATCCATCGTTTGTAATTGGTTAAATTACTTGCGTTACGCCTGTCTTTGCCTTGCGTCCAGGGAACCAAGCCTAAGAGCGTTCCGACTTAATTGACACACATTTGGCAATGTTTTATGCTATCGTATTCAAGTAGTTTTTAAAGAGAAAAAAAACTACTAATCGATAGTGTGGCTTCTGGCTGAATAATTGGCTGTCATGAACAGAAGAACTACTTGTTCTTGGATAATAATTACTGTGTTTGTTTATATACCATAGGCTGCAGAGTATCATTAAGAATTAAGCCGTGAATATGAACGTAAAGACGGGAGAGTCTTATGCTGAACGAAGCACTGGACTTGGCGCCAAAATACTGGTTCTTGGGGACAGCGGAGTCGGTAAGACCCGCCTAGTTAGACGCTTTGTAGAAGATACTTTTATTCCACGCTATGTTGCTACAGTTGGGGTTGATTTCAGATCAAAGGCTGTCAAAGTAGGAGGAAAAGAATTGATGCTGCAAATATGGGATACAGCGGGTCAAGAGCGTTTTCGATCCATGACAACAACTATTTTCAGAGGTGCAGAAGGTAAGATCACTTTGTTTGGTACCTTTACCGCTTCATGGGTGTGTGCGCACACAATAAATGTAATGATTATTAATTGTTAATGATGATTAAGATGATAATGGTGACGATAAGTATGACAATGGTTTTGAATTTGACGACATGTTAAGGTCCAAAACGATTTATTGTTGACACGCTTTCATCAGTGACGACGATATGATCCTAATAGAGATGATGACAATGATAATGATGACATTAAATATGAGAATGACGATGATGATATAGCAAAATTGATGACAATGACGACATAATGTTAACGGTTTACAGGTTGGCATGCATTCATCATAGTTAATTATTATAATGTTATTCTAGAATGTCGATAATGAGGCCTATGATAAACCTAATTTATAATGGGTAATTCAAATTACACAATGTCCATGTGTAGCGTATTCGACGACGCATTTTAAATTGATTGATACCATAAACTAATACAGCAACATCAGGGAAATGTAATCGTTCAGTTTTTAATCAATAAGTGATCACGTGACAGAGTAATCATTCAATTGGAATAGGCTTATGTTGTTTAAAAATATGTAATCAACACTCATTAATAATTACAAACATGAGATGAGCAAAATACGCGAGACATTGTCAATGTCAGTACTCTGTGTGTCGTGGTGTAAGTGACAATTCACATTACAAAAGAATGAATGAATGTTCAAAAGTTAATGATGAGTCAAATACTGAATATTATTAATGTAATAGTAACCATCTAGATTGATCATTCTAATGATGTTAGACTATTTGAGCATAGTTACACGAACATATTGGATTGCCAAATAATGATTGTTAATGCAATTATTAAATTCATTTCGATCGAATAATACCACACATAATATGAGGTTATTACTTTTAGTATAGGCCTATGCATTGTATTCATAGAAGCTATTTTAATGTCAACTATTATATTTTTTATAGGCGCAATTTTAGTTTACGATGTATCATCGCGAGTATCGTTTGATCATCTAGAAGATTGGATAGAAAGTATACGAAAGAGTGCTGACCAAAACATACGAGTGGTTGTTGTTGGCAACAAAACGGATAAAGAAGACCAAATCGAGGTTGACGCGCGTACTGGCAAGAAATTTTCCGAACTAATGGGATTGAACTTCTTTGAAACTAGCGCGCAATCTGGCAAAAATGTTGACAAACCGTTTAACAGGTTAGCAAAGGAAATACTGGAAGCACGACAAATTACAGAAACACAATTATTTGAACAAGAGAGGAATAAGGTGCCTATTTCTGAAGAAAAGAAAACATTTGAATGTCTATGCTAGAAAATATCGGCTTTTATGCTTTTATAACAGAGAGGAAAGAGTTATTACTAGGTCGCGGGCGCGGCATGAGTTTCGCGTGCGCAATGACATCTTCTGAATTTAGACAACTTTAATAAGCTATATAAAGGAATTAAAGGAATAAAAGCAACTTATTGCTTGTCTATTGGTCATGTTGTAAAAGTATAGCCTAGAGGTGCATGACCACCGGTAAGTGCGGATGTAGCGCGGACTTGGTGCTCCATAGTAAATTTGATAATATGCTGGTGCACATAATACAATTCACCAAGGTAATGTTGTTAAATTCACTATTGTTATAGTGAAACGTTTCTCAGCCTGTCTGTCGTTAAAATAGTGTGGTAACACGAGTTCAATACAGCAATAGTAATAATAATATTATAATATTTTGACATTTTAAATGTGTTTTATACTATAGTACACTTTGTTTCATTTGTTAAGCACTAATTATCTGAACGATATGTATGCACAATAATATAAAATATCTAACCGTTATTAATGTATGTCTTTGATTGTTAAATGCAAAAACATGTTAAGAAACTTGAAAGATGAAACAATTCAATCAGTAATCTGAAATATTTGTAAAGCTTGGTTCCCACTAGCGACGCACCGTAACGCAACCTACGCAACGTAAAGTTTGGTTCCCACTAGCGACGCACCGTAACGCAACCTACGCAACGTAAAGCTTGGTTCCCACTAGCGACGCACCGTAACGCAACCAACGCAACGTAAAGCTTGGTTCCCAATAGCGACGCACCGTAACGTAACCTACGCAACGTAAAGCTTGGTTCCCACTAGCGACGCACCGTAACGCAACGTAAAGCTTGGTTCCCACTAGCGACGCACCCTAAAGCTTGGTTCCCACTAGCGACGCACCCTAAAGCTTGGTTCCCACTAGAACGTAACGCAAGGACGTAAACGCAACGTAAGCGTTTTAACCAATGACAAGCGAAGTTATAGACAGTTAAGCTTGGTTCCCACTAGAACCGTACCTAAAGAGCCAACAACAACATCGGCAAGGGTTCGTCGAGGCCGACTCGCTCCTAGTTCTGGTGGTGGAACAAGTCTTCTCGGATAAGGACTATAAACCGTAGGTCCAGTGTACACAGTTATAACCTGTGTGTACTTTAAAGAACCCAGTTCATTATTCGAAAAAGAGTAGGGGGTTGAACTGGTTCACACAATAGCCCCTGATACAGGGGATTACCACCTATCTGATAGGACAGTGATTAATTCACTATTGGTAATCCTTGGCCACATTGCCTAAAGACATAAAATAAAAAATAAAATAAATAAAGAACGTAACGCAAGGACGTAAAGGCAACGCAAGCGCTTTAACCAATGACAAGCGAAGTTATAGACAGTTAGCAATCACAAGCGAATAAGCCATCGCTTGTGATTGGTCAATTCACTTACGTTGCTTTACGTCCTTGCGTTGCGTCGCTAGTGGGAACCACGCTTTAGAAATCACAAGCGAATAAGCCATCGCTTGTGATTGGTCAATTCACTTGCGTTGCGTTACGTCCTTGTGTTGCGTCGCTAGTTGGAACCACGCTTAACGCAACCTACGAAACGTAAAGCTTGGTTCCCACTAGCGACGCACCGTTAACGCAACTTACGCAACGTAAAGCTTAGTTCCCACTAGCGACGCACCGTAATGCAACCTACGCAACGTAAGAAAAGCACTGATGCGTCGTCAGTTCCCACTTGTGATTATGCAATAAAGCACTTTGCGTCAATACGTCGCTGCGTTGCGTTGCGTCGCTAGTGGGAACCACGCATTAGTCTATGCTGTAAAAGAACTAAACACAGTTTGTCGCACCATTCCATTCTATACTGAAGTGCGAGTTTCACATCCGGCATTCTTAAGAGCAGATTTGGGGATCAGGAAGATGTTGCGATGGTGCAGTGGTGCTTTAAATTTTAAAGTTATACGAATATTTTAAAGTACTATCTCAGGATTGTAGACGTAGATTGAGACGTAGATAAATAAAGTTTAATCCGTTTAATGACAAAAAGTAAAGTAAACACCAGAAGTACGATGAGATAAACATGAAGAAACAATTATAATAATATAATAATTATAACAAATGTGTTATCATCAAATGATGTGTTGACAAATATTAATTGATTATTATTATTAATTAATCCGTTTAATGACAAAAGTAAAGTAAACACCAGAAGTAGGATGAGATAAACATGAAGAAACAATTATAATGATATCATAATTATAACAAATTAAACAAGTTATTATCATAATGTGTTGACAAATATTAATGAACCTTGATTATTAATTAATACATCTAATAGGAAACGTAAAGCATAATAAACCCATTTAATAATAATAAACCCATCTTAAAAGAGTAATGCTGTATGGCTAAATAATTAGGATAAACAAAAACTTATGATATAATGGTTGTTGATGATGGTGTCCATTAATAATACATTAATAACATCGAGGTGGATAATAATATACACAATTCTATTTATGATGGTGTCGATAAAAGTGTTGAAGATGTAGTGGTGATCAAATGAAGTTAATGATGGTGGTGGAACAACGGTTGTTGATGATGGTGATGGTAAAAAGGTTGTTAATAATAGTAAAGTTAATGGTGATGGTGAAACAATGGTTGTTGATGAGAAATTCATGAAAGTGATACAGTTATGTGACGTCTAGGATAATGATAACACAACGATATATGGTGCTGACACAAACTAGTGATATTAAATTTTATTGGTAAAATATGAAGACATTGTAACTAATATAACTAAAAAAAATCTTTAATAAACAATAAAAAGCAATAAAAATAAATTCAATAATAAAATATCTTTCATTTGTTCTTCTTGTTTCCTTTTCTTCTTTGCCTTCCACCTTTTCCTTTTTTCTTCTTTGTAACTTCCAATGTCTGGTGTTGATCTTCATCATCTGCTTCTTCTCTTATCTGTTCTGCAACATTGTCATCATCTTTTGCATTACTCGTTGCACCTACAGAAAATTTCAATATTTGTTTTTTGCCTACTATAATTAATTTAACAATGGAATTTCAGCTGTAATTTTAATTCCTTATTTAGGATTTTATACACATGCTATAGTAGTATATGAAATCTGGCTACATTTTATATTTATTCAAGAATAATAATTATGTCAATTTAAACACTAACACCAGATAGTTCCCTTCATTTTGAGATCACTATCCTGTATGTATGCATCTTTACCATAACACTTACCACTTATCTTAGTATCAGTTGGCTCCCTTCGTTTGGATGTTTCACTAGATAGTTCAATGACATTTGACCTGTACGTATGCATCAAGCTCTGAAGTTCATCAAAGTTTTCCCAGTTGCGTTTATCAATGATTTCCACCATAGTTTTATTAAAACGACTTCGGTCCTCTTTGATCCGCTTTAAAAGGCATTCCGAAAAAAAAAAAATCTTTATACATTAGAAATAGTAAAAAATAAATATGCATTTCAGAACAAGATATACTGTACAATAAGAAATCATAAGTTATAAGAAAGTTTGAAAATGAACTACTTTAATGATAACAGTGGCAAAATGTAACTAGACTTAGACTACTACAATCAAGGTTATGTAATTCAATTTTTTTTGTAATAAACAGTAAACATTAATAAGCAAAATAACTATTTTTAATCTTATTTATTAAGGTGAAGAAATCTAATGAAACCAACTTACATTAATAAAATAATCTAAGTCTTTGTTTGCAATATCTAGACCTTTTTCATGATTCCATTCCTTTTCAGTTACTTTAAAACAAAATAATTTCTTGATATTAAAATGGCAAGTTTGATCAATCTCATAAATATAGGTTGACACTCTATGTTAGTTGGTTCATTGATGAACTGTATGTAAGCAGTAAATGTTAGTGTCAAAATGATGTCATTGAAGTCAAGTGAGGCAAATTCATCAGATTAGTCCATCATCTGAACAGCAACTTAGTCATTAAGTATCAGAAACAAAGATGAGGGATCAGGTAGTCAGCCAAACTGTATGTTAGTCAGCCAGTTAGTATTATGATTGGTATTACCTTCAAATAATGGTACCAACTGAGTGACCATCTTGAGTTTGAATTCGTCCAATGTCTTTTTTCTGTCAATATGTTCAGGCAACAAGACATGCTCTTCCATTTCAGTAGATTTTGTTTCTGTAATGCTAATTTCTCGCTGTATGGTATAGTTTGATGTAGCCTCACCTTAAATATAAATACATGAATTAACTATAGAATCAAAGATTCTCAAGTTAATTTAAGCGAATTAATTCAAATTCTAAATGTAACGAATTATTACTTATGAAATTATGACTGTTGAATAAACACAAGATTAGTTTATTACAGAGTAAAGATTATTACTATTATTGCAATTTCACAAAAACATTCCTTATTATTGCACTGTACCTTCAACGGGGCTGACAGGTCTCAATTCTGTTTCATCAGCTTTTACAGTAAACGTTGTCCGGCATATTCCACATGTTGTTTCATCAACAGACAATTCCTCCTCCATTCTAATAACAAACCAAGGGTTAGATGTCTTCACATCATTCACTGGACGTTTATCTTCATCCATCTCTTTGGCGATTTGTTCCAAGACAAGATCAGCTAACATTCCTTTCTTTAAAAGGATTGACATTATTGTTGAGGTGAACTTTTGTCTGAATGCTAGATTTGATCTTATCTTAGAAATCATGTCAGATTTCTTTTCTAAGTCTTGATGTTCCTCAAACAATTCTTTTTGTTCCTCAAACAATTCTCTTTGTTCAGCATCTTCATCAACATCTTCAATTTTGTCAACAGAATCTTCATCAACATTGTTTCTTGTTTTAACAAAATCGTCATCGACATCTTTGGTTGTTTCAACAGAAACTTCAACATCTTTGTTTGTTTCAACAGAATCTTTATGAACATCTTGTCTTGTAATAACAACTTTTCTAATTATTTTGTCAGAACTTTCTGGAGCTATGATTGGTTTTATATGAATCATGCCCTCAAGACTTCCTAACCGGATCAGCTTGTAATGCTCTGTAACTATTCTTTCAAATTGTAGTTTATGAAATCTATCTGAACTCCAATGGCAGGCCATAAGATACTCATCGTCTCGTTCCATCAACAGCTTTTGAAGTGTCTGTGTTAGGTCTTTTAATGTAGTCATGCGTTTAATGCGGTCCACAGCTCTTGCTAGTCTGGGTGGGTATTGTTCATCAGTCTGAATGTGAATTAATTGGCATCTCAATTTAAATGCAACGTCAAAGTTCAACAAATTGCGAAAGTTACACAACATTACAAGAGCTAAAACAAGGGTTCTTTCAGCTTCTCCAGATTCAATGTCCTGCCTTGACGAAAATGCATCAGAAATAATGTCAAAGCTACGATACTTATCTCCACAGATCATCAGTTCCACAAAATTTCGAACCTGTCCGAGTATTTCACTATCTCTAATGTTCTCAACCAAGCCAACTGACTGATAGCAGGTGTAATATCTAGCACGATTTCTGCACAATTTATCTTGAAACTGGACTTGAGCAAGGTAGCTAGCTGGCAGAAAAACTTCAATCTTGCGATTAACTTTAGCCATTACTGCACATGCAACGGTAAACGCTTGCTCGATTATTGCAACAGTATTTGCAATAGATGGGATTAGAGGGTCATAAGGTCTTTTGGCAATAAACACCAAAAATCTGTTGCAGCTACCAATTGCTTTTAGTGGGTCACCACTGACATTCAAATTAGCTGAATAATCCAACATTCGGCGCATGTTGCTCAATGTACCTTTACCCTTCTCAAACCAAATTCCTAATGGAAGTTTTTTAAGCTTAGTACACTCCTTTTCATCTTCACTCATCCATTGCTTTATGGTGTTTGGGTCTTCCTCGACCAGACGGTGAACATTCAAAGCTTTAAGGTAAACATCTGAGTTACAGTTTCTCATATTAACTGGTACATTATCTCGAAGATGTAAGACCCATGCTTTCATTTCTTGCTTTACCTCATGTTGACGAATTATATACAAGTGTTTCTCAATCACTTGAGTTGCTATACGACGATTGCAGTGAGATGGAAACACAAGATCATATAATTTGGAACAAGGCTGGTGTTTCCATGCAATGATGTTATCTATTAAAATCTGCATATCTTCAGGTCCAATAGTGAGATTTTTCCATTGTTTTGCACAGTGAACCAACTTGATCATTGTCACAAAGCAGTCAACAAGCTGTAAAACATTATCTGCTTGGTAAAAATTGTGTAAATGTTTACATTCTTCTCTAGAACAAGCTCTACCTGTTGCAAAAAATAGACACTGTTGTGTCTTTGCTTCGACATTCAAAAGGTTCTCTTTAACTCTTCTAAACCAGTTTGTTGCTTTAGGCAAACAATGTTTTTGTACAACATTTAAACGAGCCTGTTTGAATTTAGCTTCAGCAAATTGACTTTGAGAATTAGCTCCAAGATCTAAACCATAGAAGTGCTCTGCTGAGTTGACAAGCTGCTGACCTTTTGTACCATCATAGTTGATTAAAATATCAACAAATCTATAAATTTTTGCCAGATTAGGAACGATTTTTCGCGAAAGCAATTCTTCTAGTTGTAGACGTAAGTGAAAGCATTCCATTTGACCTGCATCACTGGAAGCCTGAAGGAAGTGCTTTGCTGCATCACTCAGTAAAAAAATATCATTGTTCAACTCTGCAAGAATAAACTCACAGTCTCCTAGAAGCCTTGGCAAACCTTTACTTATTTTCAATAACTTCAATGATTCTTCTGCATGTTTCTTGACGTCTTCTACCATTACTTTCCTTTTACTTTCATATATCTGACAGCTTGACATTGGAGATTTCTCACAAACTACAGTACTTTCCTCTTTCAAGACATTGACTTCTTTGTCTTCACTATCATTCAAATTTCCTGGAATATTTTCATCAGTAGAACCATCTCCTTCTGGCTTGATAGACTCAACATCATTTTCTATGTTATTTGACTCTGCTGTGATAGACATCTCTGGTGATTGAATCTCTGCAATCTCTTTTGATGGATTATCTGTCGATGGAATCTCTTCTTCAGTTTTTATTTCTACATCATTCTCAGTTGGCTGGTAACTTTCTGTTTCTAAAGTTTCTGTCTCTTTTTTGCTTAAGACCATATCACCATTCTCTTCTTTCTTAAGAAACTCTATGCCAGATTCATGTACAGTGGTTTTCTTAAGAAGGTCCATACCAGATTCATGAACAGCGCTTTTCTTAAGAGGCTTCAAACGGATAATATCAGAATCTTTAATAATTGGCTTTGTCAAATCAAAATTTCTGAGTTGTCTCATCTTCTGTTTTGCTAACTTTAAGTGGCATTCAGCACGGAATTCTAGGTGATCATTATGGCATAGCTCAATGGCTTGTAGAAGATCACCAGAAGCTTTCAAGATTTCAGCAGCCTCTTTCAACCTTCCTTCAGTTTTAAGAATTTCGACGGCATAGGGATGTAAGTTATAACCTTTCAAAAATGTTACTCGATCATCTACATT
Organism: Antedon mediterranea; assembly: GCF_964355755.1. NCBI lineage: Eukaryota > Metazoa > Echinodermata > Crinoidea > Comatulida > Antedonidae > Antedon > Antedon mediterranea. Next base: position 634,414 of record NC_092671.1, read on the forward strand.
TGGTAATCTGTTCAAAGCTTCCAACATTTTAGGATAAGCTTTCTGTTGAAGATGTTGTTTAGCTGCACGATGGCAACATATGGCAAAATTATCTCTGAAAAAACAATTTCATATGTTTATTTAACATTTGTTAGTGACAGAATAAAACAAAAAATAACTACAGTAGAATAGAAAATAAGATAATAGGTAAATGTTGCACTGGCCACATTTACATACCTTGGTGGTACACAACCATCAGGGCGGTCATTTACATACCTTGGTGGTACACAACCATCAGGGAGGTCATTTACATACCTTGGTGGTACACAACCATCAGGGAGGTCATTTACATACCTTGGTGGTACACAACTATCAGGGAGGTCATTTACATACCTTGGTGGTACACAACCATCAGGGAGGTCATTTACATACCTTGGTGGTACACAACCATCAGGGAGGTCATTTACATACCTTGGTGGTACACAACCATCAGGGAGGTCATTTACATACCTTGGTGGTACACAACCATCAGGGAGGTCATTTACATACCTTGTGGTACACAACCATCAGGGAGGTCATTTACATACCTTGGTGGTACACAACCATCAGGGAGGTCATTTACATACCTTGGTGGTACACAACCATCAGGGAGGTCATTTACATACCTTGGTGGTACACAACCATCAGGGAAGTCATTTACATACCTTGGTGGTACACAACCATCAAGGAGGTCATTTACATACCTTGGTGGTACACAACCATCAGGGAAGTCATTTACATACCTTGGTGGTACACAACCATCAGGGAGGTCATTTACATACCTTGGTGGTAAACAACCATCAGGGAGGTCATTTACATACCTTGGTGGTACACAACCATCAGGGAGGTCATTTACATACCTAGTCATAGTCATAGTCATATATACTTTATTGTCCATTTAAAAAACAGAAATGTGATTTGAAAACTGGCAAAATACAAAAATATAAAATACAATTTACAAAAACACACACAAAAAGTTAAGAGGCTAAAAATTGTTAAAATTAGATAAAAATTATCGGTTACATTTTACCTTTGTACTCTGGAGTTATATAAGTGTATAGCATTAGGTACAAACGAGCACCTAAACCGTTTTGTTTTGGTATTAAGTGCACGTAGTCTTATGCCAGAATTCATGAGAGCAAATTGTTTGTGAAGAGGATGTGTTTCATCATCAATGATACTTTTTACTTTTTTTAACACATTTTCTTTATACAAGGATTCAACATCAGGTGCTCTCCTACTAGTCTAATTGCTCTATTTCCTATTCGATTAAGTTTAATTTTATCTTTTTGGATTGTATTACCATAAAAACAAACATTACAAAAAAGTATTACGGTACACTGAGAATTACAGAGTTATAAAACAATTTAAGTATAGTTTTGTCAATTTGTAGGTACTTCATTTATCTTAAAATAAACATCCTTTGGTTGGCTTTGCATGTGGCTTTATTTACATTATCTATATATAAATTTACGTAAGGGCAAAATTCGGTAAATCGCGCGTTATTTCTAGAATGTTTACTCGATGGAATATAAAGTTGGTTAGAATCTCGGTACTGATTTTAACCACCTGATGTAACCCTGTTTACTAATTAAATTGAGTTAGATAATTAGTTATTGACAATTAAAACGAATTTAGGTTCAACGATTTGCCCCAAATAGGGGTGTTTTTCGATCGTGGTATACACTGTCTAATGGATGTCCGTCTTGAAAAATACCCACAGACAATAATACGAGGATGCTTCGCATTTTCCTATCTCCTCCTACGATAAATGTTTTTAATGGCTGAAAACCGGTTGAACAGCTCGAGTACAGCATCATAATGTTGAAGACAGGCCGCTTTTCTTTAAAAAATACTATTTTGATAGATTTAATATACGTTTATACAAATGTATTGATTTGCGATGAATGGAACATTCCAATCTCTGTTCCACAAGTGTCTATTCCCTCAGGCGTCGTAAAGGAAAGTACTGTATACTCATAATAGAAATTTGATCCATTTTTTTTCTCAATCTGTGCTGCAGAGGTTGGATATAATTTTTTTAAACTGATAATGAGCTAGCGTTTTCAGTCGCAGTATATTATGTAAAAATCTTTATTATTGCATTTAAACCACCCACATCATCACCCTTCCCTCACTGGCATGAGTAGCGTTGTAAAGCCAGTACAGGATAGGCCTCGGTCCATCACATCCCCTAAACGCAGAACAAAAGTATGAATTGGCTCTAAGAAACAATTGAAAACCATTAGGCCTACTAATTAAGTTGAGTTAGATAATTTAATATTTATTGACGATTAAATCGAATTTATGATTTTCCTCGAATAGAGGTGGTTTTCACAAATTGTTTTACATTATATAAACATACACGTCGTAGTGATGTGTCGTTACATGTACTGTACTATTCCAATCGACTAGGACGGTGATAGTTTCAACAAAGTATTACATAGCAATGTTTTACTGTGTTTAGTGGTATATTATTTGTAAAACATGAAAAAAATTAATATTTCGTTACTAAATGGATAAAGAATATATTTAATATATTTAAAAATTGTTCCTCTTTGCACCCATCCTCTTCGCCATTCCTCACCCCTAATGTTACATACAAAACACAAATTAAGTTTGTTTAAATTTGACTTAAACAATTGGTCTCATTTTGTGACAAGTTTCTCTTTCGGAAGTAATTCTCAGGGTGCTAATTTTAGTTGAGTACATAAATCATTGTCTATTTATTCGTTCCTGTAAACAACATGTATTATTGTACGTACATTTGAAATCGCCAGTTTTTTAACGCTGAAATTATTATGTATTCGAGAACCATCTGTGGGCACGATCTAGATGGTACGCGAGCGAAGCGAGCGTACCATCTAGTTTATCCAATTTAGCTTATTGTCAATTATACAACCCAGATATTTGTACTCATTTACTACTTCAATCTCATTTTCATTTATAATCAGAGGTTCTAAGGGTTCTTTAATTTTCCTAAAATCAATTTGCATTTCTTTTGTTTTCTTTATGTTTAGTTTCAGGTTGTTATTGCAGCACCAGTGATAAAAATCACATCCTAGTTGTCTATAGCTTGTTTCATCATTGCCAGTAATGTATCCAGTGATGACTGTGTCATCTGCATATTTTACTATACAACATTCATTTGAATTGGCTCTGAAACTGCTGGTGAACAGTGAAAACAACATTGGGGAGATAACAGACCCTTGTGGCGTGCCAATGCTAACAGTTCTTTTATCAGATAAAATACCGTTTAGTTTAACATACTGGAACCTTTTTGTTAAGAAATTATATATCCATGAAGTCAATGTGTCGTTTACGTTCATTTCTTTAAGTTTGCGTACTAATGAACCAGGTTCAACGGTATTAAAAGCACTAGAAAAATCTATATACAAACATCTTACATATGATTTAGGCACATCTAAATGTTGGTAAATATTATGTAAGTGGAAGAGCACAGCATCTTCAACACTTACCTTGGTGGTACACAACCATCAGGGAGGTCATTTACATACCTTGGTGGTACACAACCATCAGGGAAGTCATTTACATACCTTGGTGGTACACAACCATCAGGGAGGTCATTTACATACCTTGGTGGTACACAACCATCAGGGAGGTCATTTACATACCTTGGTGGTACACAACCATCAGGGAGGTTTATTTACATACCTTGGTGGTACACAACCATCAGGGAGGTCATTGTTGGCTTTTCTCTGCTCATATCTTTCAACCACATCAGCTGCTTTGTCAAACTCTCTATTTTGTTTTAAAACCTTGACAGCTGTTGCATAGTCACCACGCTTTTCATGACATCGGCTAGCATCACGGTAACTCCCCAATCGGGTCTCAAAGATCTTTGCAGCACCAGCAACCTAATATAAAAAAGAATGCATTTTATGAGTACAAAAAGCAAGATAGTAGAGAAAGAAATAATGATAATAATAAAATAAGGATAGATAATAATTTTCAGATTTCCTTCATGCCCCATGAAGTACTTGCAAAAACATCCTAAACATAAAATATTTGCCACACGTTTTTTCTTGTGCTTCATATTATGCTTCTTTGTACAATGCTAATGTGTTTATTCATCTAAAATCTCAAAATGTAAAGATCTCGAAGGAAATTCGGAAATTATCATGTCTTTTTTCAATAATTTTGTAGTACTGTAGTTTGTGACTTTCTAAGTTAAAATCAATTTATACCAGGGTATAAGTTTGTACTTACATCACCAATCTTTTCAAAGAGCTGAGCAGATAGATCAAATGTCTTGCTGTTGAAGAGGCATCGCGCTGCTTCATTGTGCATTCCACACTGTAAGAAATCATACGCTGCTTGAAGATACCAATCACACATTTTGGAAACATTCACTGATCCTTTCATCTTCTCTGCTTCAGTTACTCGAAGGCTGGCATTTGCTTTCAACACTTTCTCCTCTGAAAATGAAATTAGGACACTACTTCTGTTTTGCTTGTTCATCCAAGAAACAGATTTAGCAAAGGAGTTTTTTTTTATTTTCAAATGTTATCTATCTGTGTTTGTAGGTAAAAGAGTATAGTAGACTTACCATTTCCCGCAGTTCTGTAGCATTTGAGTGCTACTTCCCATAGACTATTATTATAGAAGTAATCGCCTCTCTTCTCCCAGTCCTCTGGTGATGACTTTTCCACAAACATAACATCATGGACTATGAAAAGAAATACATCAACTGAAAATATCTTACTTATTTTAAGATCACGTTTGGCACAAAATGTTTTAATGCAGAGAAACCTTCTGGTGAAGTTTAAAGGTAAAGTGAACAGCTGTATTTCATGAATATACCATGACAGGCCCATTCTAATAATAATCGCATTAGAAAAGAAACATTTTCAGTCTTTTCTTTTTAACAATATTTCAGGACTGTCATTTAGTAGTAGTAGTTATTAAAAAATTAAATTAAATTGTTATATTTTGTGTTTATCATGTTCTATTTACATTGGCTTTGACTTGATAAATCTTCTTTTGCTTCCAGAACTTGAACAAGTTTTCTAACTTTGAAGTATTGAAACATTGGCTTGCGATTGTTAATGTCTTCATCAAAGATCCAAACATTCACACGAGCACGGCTGATGGCGGTATACAAATACTTCAATTCAGAATTCAATACCTGTGTTATAATAAAATGGTTTTTACTTTACAGCCTTACCTGCAATTACACTATATGTCATTAAATGAGGCATTGGTTAACAAATATCTGGGAAGATGTTCAAACTTCCTAATAAGTATCTTTTTTATTTCAATAAAATCAATACACAAAATTCAATGGATAGATTTATTTTATGAGGCACATTTTCTGTGTGAAGATGTGAGTCTTTTATCGCATTTGATTGGAGCACTTATTTATTATTTTAACATGAATATTAATAAAAAGGTTCATCTGGATCTCTGTATACTGTAGTATTTAAATGATTTTTCTTTTGGATCATCCAAAAGAATAATTATTTGAATAACATGCATATTGATGCAAAGTGTATCTAACTTTACTGCTTGGACTTTAGTGATGCTGAATTACCTTGTGTTTATCAGGGTCAAAGGCCAGCTTCCTAGGTTGTTCTGCAGTACAATTCATGACATCAATGTCTAACTCAAACAAATTTGATTCACTGTTGTCATTGTTTGTATTCTGCATTTGTATGTCATTCAGATGTTCGTGCACAACTCTCCACTCATCCTTTGCCTGTAAAAATATAAACCAAAATGATTATTTTTAGATTATAACTTAAATTGATTACTTGAGTCATATGGCAGCAAGTGCACTCTATAATTAAAAAATTCAATATCGTTTATGTTAACAAAGTTTTTGTCCAGTTCACAAAGCCTAAGCATGTGATCTGGAAATATCAGCTTTTTACATTTATAATGATAATCGATTTTCTTACGGGAGAATCTTTAAAAAAGTTGTAGATCATGACATCATCAAACTCCAGACCCTTAGCCTCAACGATTGTAAGACATAATGCAAGGCTCAGCTCTTCTGGTAATTGTTTTTTTGCTTCATCATTGGCTACTAGAATAACCTAAGAAGAAAAAGAATTAAAATTTAACGAGGAATGTCTGAAAAAAAAATCTGATCAAGTAACTATAAACATATCCCTGTGCATGTTAAAGAATGCAGTACACACTTCCAAAATAACAGGGGGAATCCTCTATATTTATGTAATCATCTGGATCTCACCTGATGAGCTCCAAACTCAATTTCAGAAGTCTTTCTTTTGTTTCCACGAAGTATCATAGCAAGGTCACTAGTGCTACAGGAATCCAGTAGTACTGGTTTAGGTCCATCAAATAGACCTTGATCTCGCTTAAGACGATCAAATGAAGTTGGGAAAAAGAAGGATAGTAAATCCACCACACTGGCAGCCAACTCCAGTATTCCTTTAAAATAATAATGAATGAATGAAAATAATGTTACAGATTCAATAACTCTACAGTACTGTAAATGTTGCAGTCATAAAAGTCATGTCATGTCTAGTTGTTAGGGAGCTTTTGATTTGCAGCAACCTTTAAGAAAGAACAAAAAAGAATTTGAGAAAATAATTACCAGCATGCGACCTGTAGTTGTGTGTAAGCTGGTAAACCTTCTTAGGCACAGCAACAGCTGACTGTTTTCCAAGAGCCTTCATAGAATCCTTGGCATAGTGAAACAGAGATTTCAAGTCATCAAAACGGAAAGCAACTCCACGCATGATACTTTGAGCTGTGTCCCCTGCAAACAAAAATCATGGTATACAATTTGCTAATCAGTTGTTTTATCTTGTCTAAGTAGAAATGGTTTTAAAACATAATACAACTAAAAATACCTGTTAGGAAAACAGCGTTTGGATCACTACAGCATCGAATGAGCAAGGCTAGCTCGGCTTGGGTAAAGTCTTGTGTTTCATCAACATAGATCTGATGTATTGCCCAATCAGGTACCTCAACTTCTTGTAGACGTTTGTAGATGTCATACACAACATCGGCCTCATCAAAATAAAAGCGTTGTTTCTTCATATGCTGAAGAAGTACGGTAATGTTAATGAATTTAGTTCTGATTGACAAATGGGTGCTAATGCAAAATTTCAGTTATATATTTTCTAAATATTATTGCACCCAACAGACCTTGATTAAGTACTTAAAATAATTACATGCTCACTAATTGCTAATTTCTACAACATTTTTAGTTGTATGTTTGCTGTGCCTATGTATCTATATTAAAATATTATAATGTATTAGATAAATATATATATAAAGAAAAATAAACCCTATTAAAATAATAAATGAAAACTAGAATTTAATTCGTCACTTTGACGAATTATAGGTGATCATTTTTATCATTTTACTGAAATTAATTTTTTTTAAAACATGCACATACGTTAACATACGATCGGAAAATGTTGATGTATGGCATCCTATTATACGCTTATAGTGCTGAATTGTGCCTATTTTATGCCATATACAATATGTACAGTATATACTGTATATCTATATACAGTGTAGCATACATACTAAATACAGTGCAGAATAGGTGAAAATAACGGGACCCTCCTTTATTCCAAATTTTAAAATGATGACGTCATAAAAATGAAATACGTAGATAGCAATTTTGGAAGGAAATTATTTGAGCAACAACTTATTAATGTGTTGAAGAAATTGGGATACGCATAATATGGATGCGCGCTCTTTTAAATGTCATGAACTATGACGCAAAATATGAAAATACGACTTTTATAATTCAACTGGCCATATGATGACGTCACAACATCAGATGCGCAAAATGTTTACATGAATTCGTATCTACAATTCAACAGCTTCCAGAAAACGTTTTAATCATGAGTATCTCTTTTTATTCTAAGGAGCTATAACATATTGAAATTTACTATAATGATGAAAATAAATGACCCAAGGAATTCATGCTTTTGAACATGATGACGTCATAACAATTTTTAAAATGGTAAATCATTCGAAAGATAATTGATTGACCTAGACAATATCAAAATCAGGTGCAAAATGGAAAACGCATAAATGGATATGCGCTCTATTAAATGCGATAAGCTATGACGAAAGAGACAAAAATCTAATATTTTATATTCGAGTGGCCATACAATGACGTCAAAATGTCCGGTTAGCCATATTGATGCATGATCCGATATCTACAACTCATCATCTTCCAGAATTTGTAATAAAAATAACTTTCACCGTTTAGTTTAGAAAATATGAAAAAAAGGCATAATTTTGACGAATTTTTTAACTTTTTCATCAAAAACACGCGCAAATTCTCAAATTCGACGTGCTCGCATGACGTGATTTAAAGTCGAAATTGTTTAAAAGTTGGTAAAATTACGAGAAAAGGGCTGAAAAAACATAAATAAAGTGATAAAATATGTTTTTAACGCTACATGCGTGCCGCGGAATTTTTGACATGCTTAAAATGACATGAAATGCGTAGAAAATTGATTAGAAATTGATTTTTCATATTTTTAACTTTTAACGCGCGATTTTACGCGCATGAACCTATGTACGCGTGCGTTTTTATTTTCTAACATTTTTACCCTTGACCTGAAGTTTACGTGTAGGGAATTTCATTAATATGTGATAATGAATTATGGAGATATGATTGATAATGCGATTTCACAAAATGGCGTATAAATGACATCACGGATGAGTGATCGCGCTGAAAAGCTTTTTAGGAATAAGTTAAAGTATTAGAAAGACATTGTGAAATTCTTGTGATCATTGCCATTCAACTTTTTGAGATAATTGACACACAAAATCAGTACAGAAAGTAACAAATAATAAGATTTCATACAATAACAATAGGTGATCATTTTATTCTAAATGATCACCTAAAAACACTAAAAACAAATTTTTACATACTTCATAGATTTTAAAGAGTTCAAAAATCTCTTTCCGGTCACCAGTAAAACTTGGTGCCCTCTTTTTGCCCAATTTTTGATAGCCTTCTAGTTCCAGTTTTCCCTTGTCCGAGTGCAATGCTTCTATTGAGCCTACAAAACATTAAGTGTTTTAAGTGCATGCACATGCAACAATCTAATTTCACTTAAGTGTAAAAAAATGGGAAGTTGATTACAATGATAAAACATATGTTGACTATTATCATGCTACAATATAATGGTACAAAATGGGAAGTTAATGTCAATGATACAAATATTTGTTGACCATAATCATGCTTGAGACATGTTTATTGTGGTTCCCACTAGGATGCAAGGCAACACACGTCTTGACGCTAAATCATGTACTGGGAACCGACAACACAACAATACTGCATACATCGCAAGAAATCAAATCAGTTTGATTTCATGCACTGACGCAATGCAAAACATAGGAGAAACATAGTACAGTGCATAGTCAAGTATGCAGAGTGAAGCAGGTCCAACGTTAACATGCAACCAACCACACTTTAAACATTTTTTTACCTTTAATAAAAGACCTGATTTCCATCCAGACCAAAGTTGGATGATAAGGTAAGTTTTTCTTGTTGATTTTAGTCCAAAAGTTATTTTCAAAGATTTCATAAGTTACTTCATGCCGTTGGTCTCGAGTGCCCGTCTTCTTTTGCTGTTTCTCTTCAGCATCAGGATCAAACTCAACCTCTTTCTCCTCTCCATCTTCATCATCGTCATCATCCGATTCATCGTCATCTGATTCATCCTTCATGTCCATCATATCAAGAATAGGCTGTTGTCCATCTCCTAGTAATAAAAGGTTTCATAATTAGTTGAATAAGACATTGTTAACACTAGTGATGTTTTGGATGTTAAAATAACATGAAACAATACCTTCTTGCCATCCGCGTATTTCTTTCTTTAAAGAGCCATCAGGGTTTCGTTCAAAGAACGGCTGACCTGGAAGCGAAGCATCGAGTATCAAGAGAAACTGCCTGGAGTTGAGAAAGTATGGAAACCCTGTACTTGGAGCATCCTGAAAGCGATGAGGGCGCTGTTCATCTTCTGTCTCCAAGTAATGCGTCGCTACATTACATCCATGTGCTAAATCACGGAAATTCTTAAGAACTTCATAACACAAAACTCGATTTTTTGTGATGAATATTTGATTGAGATGATCATAGGGTACTTCAGTGTCACTTTCTTCAGAATCAGTTTCTTGAGATACAGGGTTTGCGACAGCACCTTCTTCTAATTCCTCATCGGATGATGTTATGTCAGTTTCATTTCCTAAATATGGTTAGCAATTAATATTATTTAAAAAATAAAAATAAATGATTAAAATATTGTGTATACCTTCATAAAAGACTTTATGAAATTGAGCAAATCGAATCAATGTTTTGTATGTTTTGTAATATTGCATATTAATTAATCATTACAAAAAGTACTTCTGATCATTTTTCAGCTTTTCTTGCATTTAAAAAAATACCATAAATTCCTACTCAGCATAATGTGCAAATATATAGAAAAAAAACCTGAACTTGTTATTGGCTCCAAACAGAATATACAGTATTGGGGTGTTAACAAATAAGAAGATAATAGTTACCAAATTCGCTAACTTTAGAATGCTGAAAACCAAAGTCACGTGGTATTCGTGGTTCACAATCAATTGACGCCATTTCCCAGTATTTCAGAAAACATGACCAAAGTCGGTAAAGACAGCAAGTTGTTTTTCCTAAAATGAATGAACAGGTTAATATTCAGTTAAATACCTTAAACTTGCATCAGCTAAGGTCATTCATAAATTAGAAGTTACAATTAATGTTTACTATAACTTATTTTCTATCCAAAAAACACATTTTATTCAAATTAAGATACAAAGATTGTTGCTGGAAATGGAGGTTCCATCCAAATTATTTTACCTGTTCCACTACGTCCTAGAAGCAGAAGAGAGCAAGGAGGCTTAGGGTTGATGTGAATTATGGCATGTTCCTTCTCTGTTACACGGAATGGGAAGTCAACTCTTGTACTGGTGTCATGCAAGATGTTGTTTACAAGACTAGAACTAAAACTGTAAAACTTCATTATGTGATATTCTGTCTCCTTTGAGCTTGCTGGTGGGAAGAAATCTTCTTTTTTCATCATTCTTTGTGGAGAATCTTCTGGAAGTATTTCTTGGTACAAATTTGGAATCCTTGTTGCTGATAAAAAAAAAACACAAGGTATTGTTATTAATGGAATACTTACATGTTTGTTTTTTTTAAATAACAATGATACATGAGATGATAAATTTAAAAAAAAAGGAAAATCAACCTTGTCCAGTTTGTTTATTTGGAAGTCCTCTTAATTTTTTCTGGAGGATACATTCATGACCACGATCAATTGATTTCAAAATCACATCAATTGCATGTGACACATTGTCATGATCTGGAACTACATCCCAAACACGGATGACCTCAGCATAAATACGACCTCCAGTGACACCACCAAATTCTTGTTGAGTTTCTATGATGTAAAGTGGACAATTGAACATATACATTATTGAATGATATTTATAATATACACAAGTGAAAGTCAGATAAGTTCGATTTTGTGACACTGTGGTGAAACGTTTGTAATGGGGAAGATAGTTAAAATAGATGTATGCATTGGCACCTGATAGAAGTAGATACAGTGTCTTTTGTCCATGGAAAGAAAGAGAGAACATAGATAGAAAGATTTTATTAAGGTAGCAAAGTTGTTCAGTTACCTGTAAGTCTTGCCTCTGGATTCACACTAAGTTTTGGTGAAAAGGCTATAGCTTGCTGCCACAGGATCCTAGCACCACTGGTCAGTTTGATCTCAAATAGTTGGATGTTTTTAGATTTGTCATGGGTTAGTGCTTTGGAAAGACTTTTAGACCGATCTCCTTCACCAAGCCGTCGTATTTTGTTCACAACAGCTTGTTTGATTTTATTCAAAACATGACGATCTCTTAAGAATTTCCAAACCTTGGCGGTACATTCAACTTCCCAGGTTAAGTTGTCAAACACTGCTGAATCTATTTCTTGTAGATCTCTATCTGTGCCTCTATCAGTTTGGGCTTTGAAATATAAATGAGATTATTGAAATTAAATTAATGTTTTATATTTCAGTAATTTATAAATTTAGTTCAATGTATTACTATTAAAAAAGTTAAAACAAAATTCATTACAGTTACAAATAAAATCTGTCTTTGAATTTTTACTTTAATACTTAAATATAGTTTATCAAACCTTCTTCATCTGGTTGTGTTATATCAGGTGCTTTTTCTTCTTCTGTTCTTTCGTTTTCCATCTCATTCTTTTTTTTTCTTGGTTTTCTTTCAGATTCGACTTCCCTCTTATTTCTTTTTGCTTGCTTAATAACTGGAAGCACATCATCAATCAGTCCAGCTATTTTTCTCTTTAACTCATTTTTATCTAATTTAGTTACAGCATTCTCCTTTTTTTGCTGCTTTGTTTTCTGCTGTGAATCCTGATCAGTTGTCATAAGTGATGATGATGATGATTCTGCAACTTCTACGGTCCTAGTCGACTCTTTGGACTTTGCAGGACCTCTTTTCCCTTTCTTTGGATGATAACGCGCTGCTTCTTCCAGGTATCGGTATCGTCTGTCATGTCTTTTTATTTGTGTGATAGGTATTCTTCCCGATTTGTTCTTCAAATATGGATTCACCTTATTTATAGCCAGAAGCTTGATTGCCTCTAGTGACAAAGCCTCGTCTTTTTCGTTAAGAGCAATATGAAACAGTGTATCATCAGTGCGAGTATTTACATCTGTTGGGTCCAGATATCGATCATCATTCTTGGTCTTGCTATACTTGTCAAAGAGCACCTTGAGAAGATCCATTTTTTTATCTGAAAAACAGTATAGAGACATTATACAAATACTCTCCATATTCAGTCATTCATATTAATTCCTGTGAAATGAACAAAGTGAAAATTATGTTTTAACACTACAGCTAACTCCTATCCAGGAACACCTCTAATAAGGTGACATTTTGTTGGATCCCAAAATACTGTAGATTAGAGTGAAATATAATATCTCTATGGGCTAACAGAGGAAAGTATGAGACAGAGGTCCAATACTGTTGATTAGAGTGAACTATAATATCTCTATGGGCTAACAGAGGAAAGTATGAGACAGAGGTCCAATTTTATGAGGACTAAATTCAATTTCCTGCTCTTGTTTCATACATAACTTGCATAACCTAACCTGTAGCTTAGAAGTATCTATCTATGTGAATGGAATACTAAGTTTAATGTATTATAGTTTTGATACTGAACTGCAAAGATGAAATTACCATAGCATTTCAAACAAAGTCTCAATGCAGCATGTAGAGGACCGTCTCCATCAACTTCAACAAGATCTTCTGCTGCTGCATCTTTCCTTATTAATGCTGTTATTATCGAATAATTATCACCTTTCATCCCTTGTTGTAAACAATATTTGACCGGGGATTGACCTTCACTTGGCAGTCCATTTGGTATTGCTCCATTCTAAATAACATAATTTTGAATATTATAAGATCTATAAAATCTTTTTTTTATAATTTCTATTTTATTCGCATCCAATATCGAGTAACTCACCAATTACAGGATGGACAAAAACTACTTTTTAATTTGTCATGCTTATAAACTAAGTCTTGAAGCTTAGGGAGTGGAGTTGGAAAGTGTCGTGAGTTAAAACAATTGGGATTGGAAGGCAGTTGGTGTACTGTAGTGTGTATTGTATCTTGAAGTTAAGTTAGTAATGAGAAATATACATTTAATATTATTATGTGTAGTCTTAATAATGAAAGTGAAAATGTATTATTCTCAATGATTGTTGATTATGTCTGCTCTCCAGATTGAATAGTATCTTTAGCTCTGTCTACACTATTATTAACTGTCTGCACTACCATATTTGGGCACACCATACTTTTTTTGTCTAACCAGTTTGATAGTGTGAACAGAGCTTTAGAGACCACATTATATTGTACTCTGACAGTGATACTTTTTTAAATTTGTATTTTATTATTCAGACCTACGAAATGTTGATGGAAATTTCAACTTCGTTTTATTATTTTATTCACTGGGCAAAAATATAAATTTCACAAAAAAAGTGATCTACCTCTAAGAGAGCTTTAACAATTTTAATCTTTTCAATTTTCTTATCTGTTGATTTTAGACATTTCATGATTGAAACAGATTTCACGTCACATCCTGTAGCTAAACCACCTTGGCCATACTCAAAATTATTTCCTCCACCTTTTAGTAAAAGGAACATCACTCGCCAACGATTTTCAATCTGAAGATCAAGCATGGTTTTATCCCAAATTGAAGGATTTAAACCACTTTGTACATCTTGTGTAATTTCTGCAAAAAAAGTCATGGTATCATTTAAATTAAATATAATAAATTGGTTCCTTTATTGAGAACGTTTTAACTTTTGCCTTTATATGCTTTTTTTTTAGTCTTAGGGTCAAAGAGAGAAACTCACTAAAAATAATTGTAAACTTAAGTTCTAAATTAATAGGTTGTCAACTTCGTAGCTTATCTTCTTTCTGTGACATGCAAACTCTATAAAAAAGTTGAGCTATTCTAAAAAATATTAACCATGCCTTGTTCAGTGATTTCGAGCTCATGCCTCATGGGCGTCGCTTTCTATGCCCGGCATGTAGAACAAACCGGAAAAGAAATTCGTTTTTTGCCAGTGGCCATCCGACTTTTAAATTCTTGAACTTTGACTCTTGTTATAGTGTATTGTGATATTTTGTAAGATCATTTCAATCCAGACCTTTTTATTTGAATTGCCCCGTGTGGGATGATTAAAGAATTTTGAATTGAATTGAATTCAATCACTTTTACAGTGAGTGATGAATAAAAAAAACACTAGAAAAAAACCATGAAAAACATTTTTCTTGCACAAGAAAACAAAACTATGATTAAAACAACACATAACAATTAACATCTCCTTTTCCATTACTGATAGTCTTTTGTAAATAAAAAAAGAATAGTAGTGTACCTTGTAGAAGTGAATTGGATGTAAAATACCTTTGAAATCAGATGAATCTAATATGTTGATGATTTCTTGTTTGCAGTTTTCAACTTCTTGTTCACCAGGGTTTCTGTCCACCATAACGTTTAAGAACACTTGCAGGGCTTTGCTATACTGTCTTTCTCTTTTTAATTTACAACCTTTTTCAAACCCATTAACTTGTTCTGAAAAAATAACAATCTAAAGGTTCATGCATACACTTTTATATTTAACATATTTAGTTGACTCTTTATATCTATTACTGTTTTATTTATTGTTGATTAAACAGACAAACTTCTATAAAACAAAGTGAACTGCTGCTATTAAAAAACGTACAAAAACAAACATTGCAGTTCTTTTCTAAATGTGGTTTTAGATGCATTCTGTTGCTATAGCAATAGAAATACTCATATATGTTTCATACCCTTTTTGTATGTTTGCTTTTTATATTTTTCTTTGGTTTTCAAATTAGGCTGACTGTTTTGATTTTGTTGCGGTTTTTTTCTTGAATTTTGTTTATCCTGTTTCTTGGAATTTGTAACTTCAGAGTAAGGCCGTCGTTCTCTCTCAGGCATGTCATCAGAAAATTTAGAAAAGCCATAATCAGTATTTGAAGCCGCTGGTGATGAGTAGGGACGCCGGGTCCGTTCTGTAAGAACAGGATTTTCTTCAAACCTTCGTTGCTTTGTCTTTGGTACAACACTCTCAGAACATTTTGGAACTGGTTTTGCTTGATTGGCGACATGTTTAGAATTTTGTTCTTCAGTTCGTACTTTCATAGCCAAGGTCCAATCGTCAATATAATCAGCAGCTGTTTTCCCAGATTTATCCTTGACACACGGATCAACCTTGTTCTTTAAAAGAAAAAGCACTGCTGTCTTTCTCTGCTTTCCACTTCGCTTGGCAGCAAAGTGCAGAAGTGTAGCGCCATCACCGTCTTTGCGGCTTCGTTTCTCTTTAGTTGTTGCATGATCAGAGAATAAATAGTCCAGAAAGTCATAATTAGCTTAAATTAAAACACAAAAATATAAGTTAACAATGCAAGCCTACATTGGATGGAAATAAATAAAAATATTATCTTGCTAAATGGCTCAATTATGAAGTAGCTTCACAAGAACAAGTTCGTAATGTACATTTAATAATCTCACTTTAATTAATTTTTTTTTTTAATCATTACCAATTTCCATGCAATGGTTCAAAGCAACATGAAGGGGCGTGTCTCCATCTTTGATTGACAGTCCTTCCCAATTCGCACCATGTTTCATGAGAACCAACATCAGATCCATTCCATATCTATTCCGATCAGAAGGACCCATACATCTTCAATTTAAATGAAAAAAGAAAAGATCAGGAAAAAAAAACCATACTAAATTATTAGACAAATGAAATATCATACATGCATATCCGGGTTCAAAACGACTCCCAGTTATCATTGTGAATCAAATGTATCACAATGATATATAATAATAGGGATCTTGAACCATCCCCATTCTGCCTTTTCTTTTTTGTTTAAATATTGTTGAGTGTAGAAGAGACATGAACATAAGTGTGTTCAATTCAATTCAATTCAATTCAATTCAATTCAAAGAACATTTATTCACGTCCAAAAGATAAAAGTAACAAAAACAAAATGGCAAGTGATAAAACAAGAAAATGGACGAAGGCAAATCCCAAAAAGATTACAATCTTGTGACGGGATTGCCTTTACATATTTAAATTAAGAGAAGAAAAAAATATAAATAAAGAAAATAAATTAATTAAACAATAAAGAAATACAAAATATATATAAAACCAGTAGATAAAAGTTGGAATAAAAAATAAAAAAAGAAGAACAGAAAAAAGTACAGCTGCATGGCATATAGCGAATATGATGACAAATGAATAATAAAGGTAGCAAGTCACGGAACATGGAAACAACGACCATATCAAACAGATCGATCAGTAATGAGACAAAAGGTAATTTTTAATGTTATTATTGAATGAATGGCGGTTAGCAGCACAGGAAATTGAGGGGGGTAAATTGTTAAACAATAGAGGTCCAGAATATCTAATGCTATGTTGAAAATAATTGGTGTTATGGTTAGGGATATATATGTTATTTCTTGTTCTAGTGTAATATTTATGAACGGTATTATTAGGAGCGAAAAGGTCGTTAAGATGGCAAGGGAGAAGTGAGTGAGTGGTCAAAAAAACAAAGACACCTTGAGGAATGTGACAGTGGATGAGCGCCAGATATAGTCCTGATACCTTTTTTTTGTAGGATAGAGAGTTTAATGATGTTTGTAGGGTAAGTGCTGGCCCAGACAATGTTACCATAGCTCAAATAAGGAAGGATGAGTGTGCAATAAAGGGTCCTGAGAATATTAGTTGGGAGGAAGGAAGAAAGCCTTGAAATGATCCCAAGGTTCTTAGACACTTTGTTCTCAATTTCTTGGATATGGGGTTTCCATGAGAGAGAGTTGTCAATGATAATGCCAAGAAATTTATTATACTTTACAGAGGGGATTTCTTGATTATCAATAACGACTTTAAGTGGGGACACATCAATACCTCTAGTCAACTGCGGGGTTCCGAATAGGATGTAACTATACATTTATTATGATTGAGGGTCAGTTTGTTGGCAATAAAGTACTGGGACAAGGGGATAACGTTGGTATTAAACGTGTCAAAAAGAGTTTGGATATTTTTGTTGGCATGAAAAACTGTAGTGTCATCAGCATATAGAAAAAAATTTAGCAGGTTTGAGGTTCGGTGGATATCATTAATGTAAAGGGTGAACAGAAGAGGGCCAAGTAAGGAGCCCTGGGGAACGCCACAGGTGATAGGGCAAAAATTTGAAATAGAGTTAAAATATTTAGTACATTGGGAGCGGTTAGTGAGATAGCTTTTGAAAACGTTTAAGGCGGGTCCTCGGATTCCATAGTGAGACAATTTAAAAAGAAGAATATTATGATCAATGGTGTCGAAAGCCTTGGAAAGGTCGATGAAAAGTCCGATTCCAAATTGACGATTTTCGAATGCATGAATAATTTTGTTAGTGAGGTCGATCAAAGCCATGGAGGTGTTATGTCCTTTTCTAAAGCCATATTGTCTCTTGAAGAGGATGTTATGTTTGCTGATAAATGAAAATGTTCTATCATAGATAATTCTTTCCAAGGCTTTCGAAAAGATTGACAGGATGGAGATAGGACGATAGTTAGAAAGGTTGGATTTGGGGCCAGATTTGTAAACAGGGGTAACGCGCGCCAGCTTCAACCTGTTCGGAAAAACACCTTTGCAGAGGACAAGATTAAAAATGTGACACAAGGGAAGGGAGATAAGGTTGATAACATGTTTAATGGCTTTAGTATGGAAATCATCAGTACAAGGAGCTTTATTGTTATCGAAGGAGGAGATAATTCTTATGATATCATCTTCTAGGACGGGGGTTAAGAACATTGATTTCGGATTTGGTTGAGGAAGAAATTCTTTGAAAGAAACATTGCTTGGAGGGATTTTGTTAGCAAGGGAGGGTCCGATTTCGACAAAAAAATCATTAAATGCTTTAGAAATAATGACGGGGTCTTTAGTTGGTACTCCGTTACATTGACAGGGGTATTGCCTTTGTGTTGGTTTCGGTTTTTATGGTTCAATAAAGAGTTAATTGATTTCCAGGTTGTCTTAATATCATTTTTTTTGCTTGGTGAAAATATCATGAAAGTGGATTCTTTTGGCAATTTTGATAATGGAGTTAAGTTTATTACGATATCGTTTATATTTGATTTCATTGGCAGGAGAAGGGCGGTGAAGAAATTTTGCATAGAGTTTATGTTTATACTTTATTGATTTTAGCAGTCCGTTTGACATCCAAGATTTAATTTTTTTGTTCTTGTTTGTATTGTTCCTTTTCAGTAACGGGAAGTGTTGGTCATAAAGGGCTTTAAGTGTGTTATCAAAGAGGTCATAAGCAAAGTCAGGATCATTAGAATTAAGGATATCAAACCAAGTTTGATTAGAGACATCATGGTAAAAGTTGTTAAGAGACGTATTGTTAATCTGTCTGAGAGATGGGATCTCTTCATTGTTTGAGCTAGTGGCAAAACTATAAGAGAGGTTTGAAATATTAAAAACAGGGAGATGATCAGAGATATCACTATATAGCAGACCACTTATATGAGAACAATCAAATTGATTTGTAATAATATTATCTAATAATGAGGCTGTGGAATTTGTTATTCGGGATGGTCTGTCGATAAGTGGAAGATAGTGATTGCTAAACAGTGTGTTAATGAATTGACGGGCAGTATTGTCAGATTCATGTTTCAGAATGTCAATGTTAAAGTCTCCAAGAATATAAACATTTTTATTTTCTTTTGTTAAATTGGAAAGGACAATGTCAAGTTCAATTAAGAATTGATTTGGGTCAGAGGAGGGGGGTCCTCTTATTTATTGGTTTAATTACCCACCTTATGAGAGGACGAAGATTTACAGATGAAGCATCACATTCAGTTGCCATGCCGACACCTCTTGGAAGGTAAGGCTCACCTTTGAGAAACACACGATGTAAAACCTTGGAGAAAAAAACACAATCATTATATTCTGCAAAAGCCTCGTTTTTTATGATTTTCAATAATATTAATTCAGGCTTAATAGCTCATTATGCAAAAGCCTCAATGCACTTAACAGTAAAAATAAAATGCCAGTCAAAAAAGATTCAAAGTTTTCAAAGCTGACTTAAAATAAGTAAAGCAATTGAAGAAAACAGAAAAACCTTGTCCATGGATGCAATAAGCGAGAGTAGAGACTCGGAGACCTCTCATATGGATGAAGAAGTTGCGAAATAAAACAAATCAAAAGAGATATAACTTTAATAATATTTTTCCACTTTACCTTGGTTAATCTTTGTTTAGCTAACTGTGAAACAACTTTTGACCAAACCGTGGGTGGCGCTGTACAGCGAAAACAGAGTTCTTGAACTTTTGGCATGTCTGCAATGCAAGTGTAATATCACATGATTAATTATTACGAGTGTTGCTGGCAAAAGAGAATTACTGTTATGGCAGGGTGAGGAAATAAAGTAGTACTCCACACCAACTATTGCAAACAAAAACATACAGATTTTCAGATTCTCTTCAGGTTTTAATCAACAGATTATTTAGAATATTGTTATCTGTAGACACCTGTATAGCCCTATTAATGATATCTTAAGTACTCTTGGATGGAGTAGACTTACAGAAAAATGGAATGAAAATATTCTTATAATGCTATTTTTAAATAGCATTATAAGAATATTAAAAGAAATAGCTCCAAGATACTTAACCATATTATTTCAATTTACTGTAAATAACCATAATAAATGCACTAGCTCCCAAAGTAATAATGACTTATCAGTTATGTTATGCATGCGTCACTTGCATGTGACAAGAAAAATGGAGAACATGACCTTTGTTTTTAATTTTAATAATACAAGAGAATATACATACTATATGCCTTATTATAGTCAACTTGTATATACTGAAATAATTTGTACTGCAAACTGAAACAAAAGTGGGACGAGCCCTTAAAAGACAAAAAAAATCTATTCCGTTATGGAATAACTCTCAGGGTAAAAGAAATTTTGTTTATAGATCAACAAAACTATGGAATTCTCTACCAAATAACATAAAATCAGAACTCCATAATATGTCTTTGGCAACTTTTAAATCTTCACTATAGAAAACATATATGTATTAACCTTTTTGCCTTCACAATTGTAAATAGTTTTATATCTCTTTTCTTTCTTTTTGTTTTTGTTTTATATTTTATTTTTGTTATAGTATATGTTTATTGAACCACTTTGGAAATCAGTAAATTTGTATTGAAAGTGTATTTCAGTTTAAAGAAAGAACAAATAAATAAATAAATACATTATCATGCTTGAATCGCTGTTTTTCTTTCCAGATAAACTTGATAAAATAGAAGGCCTACTAGAAGGGAGCTGTGTCTGCAAAAATTAAAAACCTAAACCAGAAATGCACAATGATCATCAGATTACCTTTGAGACTCTCCCATAATATTGCAATTTCTCTCATAAAGTCAGCCCTGTCTTTAACAGCATCATCATCAAATCCTCTGATGCTACTATACCCATCTACCAAAGACTGGAGCGCTTGCATGAGTTTATTCATTTCCTTAAATGCTACAAACACTCTCCAATAACCCTGCAAAAAATATACTAAATAGGGTAAAGAAGATGATTTCTTCCAGGGATATTACTAGTTAAAATTCTTTTATGACTGTGAAAACAACTTTGACAATTAGCCAAATTAACCTTAATTTAATTACATATTAAATTGATTTAAATTCAATGAATTTATTTTTCAATTTGTACACTTTTGATGATTAACTTTTACTAAGATGAAATGTATGTAAAAAATTACCTTTATCCATGTTTTGTCCATGTCCAAACACATCATGCCATCATTAAGTGCCTCTTTAAGTCTGCCAAGTTTAGAAAACGCCAATGACCGGTTGCTTAAGACCTTAGCAACATCTCTTGTGGTAAGCCCTACTTCTATAACTTGTGTAATCTCTAGTGCTTGTGAGTAGCATTGAATGGCATAATCATAGTGGCCATGTTTATTTGCTTCATTTCCAGTTTCTTTATGAGCATTAAACTGGTCTACATAATGCACATCTATTAAGAAATTAAATTAAAAAAACAAGAAATATAATAGTAAGAGTACTGACATCAACCATTGGGCATACAAGTTAATTCTTCCATTGTACAATTTGAAAATAGAGCGCTAACGTAAACTAGCCAATATTCCTAAAAAAGCAATTCTTTTCTTACTAGAAATGAAAGTTTTTTAAAACTTAAAAGTCATTCAGTCGTAGTTAAGGAAAGAAATAAACATCGCGTTTGAAATTGGTTGTATTTTAGTTTTGTCTCAATAAAATAAACTTTAGTATTGAGTACAAGCAGGATTATCTCACCATTGTCTTTACTAATATATTGCCTAGAGTATATAGTAGAATAATATTTTTAGGAAGTACGTTGTTTGGGCCAAATAAATTTGATCCAATTAAAATGCAACCAAAACAAAAGCATAGCTAAAGCAGTAGCACTACTGCTGGGTATGTAAAATACCATGGAGTTACTCCATGAAAATACCAGAAGTTGATTCAATCACAACTGACAAAATATCATAATATTCAATATTCATTCATTTTTTAATTGTAAAACCCAATAGGACCTACTTACTCAAATGAAAATATTCTTGTTGTTGTTGATAAGTGTAATTATATGATGGATGCCCTCGTCGCCCTGCCATCACTCCGCCCAACGATGACGATGATGATGTTGTGCAGATGTGGGTTCAAGCTTCCGTCCCAACAAAAAGGCTACTAGAAAGTAGTCTAGTTGGGCCTAGCTAGTCTGAGGAGAGAGCCTAGTCAGACTGTCGTCGTGCTTTTCAGTAGGCTTAAAATCATTATTGACGATATATCAATACTGTATTATTACCATTATACAACCACGTAACTAATACTTATATACCTACGTATCAGATTACAGTAAATATACAAAAATACAGTATCTTTCGCCAGTATTTTAGGTACATGAACTACTTGTATTGTTGTTTTCTCCGTTCATTGTCGAAAGTCGGGAATTCCCGATTTCTAAACAATCCGAGGTCAAGCTGGTGGTGTCACATACTTTTGGGCAATTCCATTTCAGATAGGGATGTTAAAACTGAAATAAATTAAAGGGGTGTCACGAAACCTAAGACCACGAAAGCTAAGAACCCCTAAGACCTAAGATCACGAAAGCTAAGACCCAAGACCTAAGATTACAAATTTATCTTTCGTACCTGCCTTGTTTTTAACTCCCAACATTTATTCTGAATACCACACCTTAGAATTGGTACTTTCATGAAAAAGAATCACATAAAAAGTAACAAATACATTTTTAAATTGATGATTTTACAGACGTTTTTCTCGCACACAAAATGACTAGCCTACAGTACAGTAGGCCTACCCCATGTTCAATGTTTTTGTTTCTATGGAACGTCAAAAGAGCAAACATTATATAGAGGGCTGAAAACTCTGTGGAGTCCATCTACAGTGTGGATGGAACAATGTAAAATTAAAATTGTAATGATAATAGTATAATCATGCAAGTACGAGGAAATAAATACTGGCAAATAAATTTTAATTAAAAAATCATGATAAGTTTTTTTTTTGTTTCGTTTTCTTTCTGTTTTTATACTTGTACTATTATTGTTGCTCTTTTGGCGCTCCATAGAAACAAAAACATTGAGCATGGGGAGCTCGAGGAGTTACATTACAGGATACAAAGTCTCAAAGAAACACATCTGTAAAATCATAAATTTAAAGGATTTCTTTATTTGTTATTATGTGTTTCTCCTTCTGAAAGTACTTACCGTATAAGTCCTAATTTTAAAGTGTGGTGTTCAGGATAAAGTTAGTCAACAAATTTGGAGTCAAAATACAAGAAAGGCAGGTGCGTAAGAAAAACATCCTCTGAACCAACACAATGGAGTAAATATATACAAACAAACACCCCGTCAAGTTTGTTTGTTGTAAAGAAAAAATATACATTTACTCAACGGGCGAAAATAATGTGAGTTTATCTATGTTTTGCGGTGGTATTAAATTATATTTATGGTAATAAATGAAACCTACTGTGTTTAAAATCATGTATGGATAAACAAGTATTGTTTTTAAGCTGTAGTATATCTTAGAATTTGTAATCTTAGGTCTTGGGTCTTAGCTTTCGTGATCTTAGGTCTTAGGGGGTCTTAGCTTTCGTGGTCTTAGGTTTCGTGACACCCTAAATTAAAGCTCAGGTACAGGCATGAATTTTAAATATAATATCTGGTTAATTGTACATAAATCAAATATTTGTAACAGAAAAATACATGAATTTCCCTTAATATGGTCAAATACAAATTTTGGCAAAATTCTGCCATATTAAAAACCAGGAAGACTTTTTTCAGTAGTTAGGTAGTTTAACCTAATGTAATAACATGTCTGGTGACTCCCTACAAGGTGAAAAAGATGGTTGGATATACGGTGGATAATTTTTGCTATAGCATGAAAATAAAAATCTGAAGTTGAATAAAAATACCAGAAACGTAAAATTCAAATTATATTACCTATATTAAGTCATTTTTTGCCACACCGTTTATTTTTTATAGCTTTTTAAAATTGGTATGTATGATCAATAGAAATGTTTTGACCGCACCTGGCCTTTAAAAAGCATTAAAAAATAGAACTACAGTAAAAGCAAAAGAACAATTCTAACTAAAATTAAATTATAAACTACTTTTTGATATCTATTTTTCGATTGTGTCGAATAAATAAATAAAAATATCACATTTTTTTGTCACATAAAGTTTGATAGTGTAGACAAAGCACTACAACAAATAAAAAGTTCACACAAAATATTTCAAAATAAGTTTTATTGCTTCTTAATTGAAGGATTTATACTGTACATTATACACTTTTCATAAATGAAAAATGTTTTCAAATCTACATTTCATACCCACAACACTTACAATTTACTTAAACCCAATCCCAAAATGTACAGCCTTAAAATAATTGTTTTGTTTACAAGGCCCACATGTCAACAACGGTATTTGTGTACAACATTCAAAATGTTAAGTATCAATGGACTGCTGCCCTTTAGGCCGCCCTTAATGAGATAGATATGGTAGAGTAGTGTTTAACTCAAATCTGGTGCAGATGGGGAATGTGAGATAAAAGTAAATTATACACAAATCATTTCATTTCTTACACATACCAACACCCTAACAAAATCTATAAAAATAAATCATTAATCAATTAATGTGCTGACTGAATAGAATACTGTATCATTGAAATTAAATTATGCAAATCATTTTATTTTTCATGTGGCAGTGACAATAATAAAAACAGGATGACTAAAAAAAAAATAATGATGAATTTTGGAGACATTCAGGTAAACCTAGCAGGTTATACCAATGCGTACAAACTAAGTTTACACTCACAATATTGAGAAGTAATCTTTCTAAATAAACCGTACCACCAATATTCACAATTCTAATTGAAGATAAGTAATGTTATCTTTTTAATAACATTTTAATAACATAAAATGTTTGTTCAATACTCATACTGGGCGTTACTGATCGTCTGCACCTAGTTTGACTATCTTTGAGGTCAAAGGGTCAAGTCACCAACAAGATATCACTATGAGAAATTGACCTTTGACCTTAACCCTAATTATTCTGTTGCCTATCAAGATGGATATATTGACTGAACAGAATAAAATTCTATTGCACATAATTATAGTAAAAGCATTATAAATTCAAATACTAAATAAGTTCACATGCATGCTAATTTACATAATAAATGAGTGAATAAATAGAGAAATAATGATAGGAATAATAAAAGAAATACCGTCAATTTACATAATAATATATTATGCTAAACAAACTGGTTAATTGAATACAAAACAATACTATACTGAGGGAAGATAAAACAATGCTTTTTATGTACTATTCAAAATTATTGCTATTTAATATTAATTGTATTTAATTGTTAGATTAATTACGAATAATATAATTAACTGAACAAGTTATTGTGTAGTTTTCAATCAATAGATATAGTATAATATAATATCTTACTTTTTATCAGTATTTACAAAATTTAAATGACTAGCTATCTACATTTACAAGTTGGATACCAACATTCATAATCATGATTTTAAAGTTTTAAATATCTATTTTTAAGTAATCAATAAATATATTAAAACATGTCTGAGGCACTTGAGGAAACTCAGGTTATTTTACTAAAATTTAGAGGAATTAGAAAAAATGATTTTAAACACCTTTAATATTTCTTAAATATTGAAATAGGAAATGATGACTAAATTTGTGCAAAATACAAGTAGTTTACAGATGTTTTGAGCGCAGAGTGACACAGAATTGACTTCAGCAGAAAATTAGGGGAAAATTAGGCGCCCATAGGAGGTTTCTCGTTTATGTAATCTTCAGTCGATATAGGACCATTTTGCAGTATTTTAAACAAACCGTGTCTAGATTCTAGGCATCGGAAATTATTTATGATTTGTAAAAACATTGTATTCATCTGTTTTGTATGTTAATTTGGGAATTAAACACAAAGCGTTTTAAAAACTCCAAATTGTACATTTTAAAAGTCTATGAGACATACCAAATGCACACATTTAAAGTATTAGTGTTCAAGAGATGTCTTAACTGTAACATCTAAATTTCAGAATCAAAAACTTTTCATTTTACTACAACCTTAAGTTTTGTTCTATCACAATGCACATAATTGATCTTTTAGAATTAGTAAAGTACATAATTTTAATCCAAATTTTTCTCTATTTATAGCCAAAATGTATTTTCATATGCACCTATTTTATCATCTTTGGCATCCTGAGGAACAAGATATAATCTTTGGCTGATTGTACTCAATAA
This sequence comes from Antedon mediterranea, assembly GCF_964355755.1. Taxonomy (NCBI): domain Eukaryota; kingdom Metazoa; phylum Echinodermata; class Crinoidea; order Comatulida; family Antedonidae; genus Antedon; species Antedon mediterranea. The sequence continues at coordinate 660,857 of NC_092671.1, forward strand.
TAATAGTCAATAAAGAACTATAAATGTGTACCAGACATATCCTGAAATCCAAATTTCATAGAACATTAATTTATCCAAAAGTATTTTTAACAAAATCTAATTTTATTCTGAAATTTTAAATTACAAATATCAGCAAATGGTTTTACTTTCTGACGGTAATAAAACAAAATAATTATTTTATGCGGATTTAGGTGAATTTACCAAATTTGGACTCAATAGCATTCTTTTGCCACTATACACAACTGCTTAAGCTGTTCAAAAAACAATTCAATTACGACGTCGTTCATTTGCCACTACGCATAACCGCTTAAGCTGTTCAAAAAATACAAACATGCAGATGTTCCATGAGCCAAGTCGGATGAAATTTGGAGTGAACCTGCAAGACAAAAGTTACATAATGATTAACTTTAATTACTAATATTTATGTGCTATCTCTTCCCTGCTCTAACTAGTATAGTTGCAATATTACTGTTAGAGGAAGAACTGAACACACATACCCTTTGTAGAATGCAATTGGTCCACCTTCTTTGAACATTGTCAGAGCACAGTCTATAACACCTTTGTATTTGCCTTGTCCAGAGTTCATGAACCTTGTCTTGACAACATCAACAGGTGATGCTACACAAGTAGTAATAAATCCAGCACCAAAGGCAGACATAAAGTGGCAGGGGAATTGGTCTTGCAGAAGATTTCTTTTAAGGATTTGCTCTTTTATCATATCATAAGCCACCAACTCACTGGCATTAACAACAGCATTACGAGTTATATTAGGCAGTGTACCTGTAACAAAAATGAAATAAGATTAATTATTCAATATTGTTTAAAGGTTTACTCGGCGAATAAACACTGAAAAAGTTAAGTTTTTAATATATCATGTGTTCAAAGTTATGCATAGCGTATAAATGAATAGTAAAGTAAGGTGTGCGGTATTCTAAATCATAATCATGTGTTTCATAAAAAGGAACAAAGTTGAAAACTTTACTTCTGTGAAAAGTTTTTTAGACATAACTGTCAATTGAAACATAATATGTATTGAATCTGCTATCTATCACAACCAATTGAAAGACAGTACCTTTCCATAGACCACGTAGTCCTTCCTCTAAAAAGATTTTCCTGTATGCTTGTAATGCACCAGTGTAACGCTTCACTGCTTTGGCATCCGAGTTATTCTGAGCCTGCATGCGGACTTTTACTACATCTGTAGGTTGTGCACAGACCACGGCACATCCCCCGGTTGTGACACCGGCAGCAATACGTATCAATACATTCGTCTTACCACCAGCAGCATCTAAACAAATGACATATAAATAATAATATGTAAATATCATTCATAGAATTAGCATATTATTATAAACAAAAATTATATGCATTTAATTGTCTGATTACTGTTTTAAACAATGATTGATTTCACATTAATTGTTTTTTTAAAAGCAAGTCAATGGCTACCACCAGATGTTTTTAGAAGACGGTTATTTATAAAAAAGCAATAGACAGACTGGTTAGATAGGACGTAGGAGCTGGTAGAAGGAAGAAAGAAATTGTATTTTGATCGTTAAAATGGAAATTGGTGCATTATCAAAAAGAAGGCCCCATGTTAACATTTTTTAAGCCACTGTATTTTTACTGAAGTAAATTTTCTGTAAAAAATCACACAAACAGTACTAGTAAAATTAATTGTACATCCCAATACCAAACCATTACATATTTAGCTATAACCTCTATTGTGACCAATGACATTGTATGGTTTGAACATTCTAAGATCAGTTAAACATCTTTGACAACCAAGAACATATTGAAGCTTGTAACCTCAATCAAAACAATCCACAATTGTTGTTATTATACTATTGGCCATAGTCACTTATTTAAACATTTAACACTTTTAACATTGTGAAAACATGGAGTTTAAGACCAATTCAATAATACAGAACCATGTAGGCCTAAGACTTCAAGCATTAAAATATGAAATGAAAATATGTTAGAGAATTCAACAAATATAATTCTTCAATGTAAAGAGGAAATGGAATCCATTGGGAGGTTTTGTAATTGTTGCTATCATGTGTTTGATAGATGTCCAAATTGACTTTCACAATTTTACTTGTGAATAAATGTTGGTCTAAAACATTTCAATATGTCTTCCATGCATTAGTAAATCTGCATGCAGTACATTTCTTTATTATTGCCAAATAGTAATACTTTCTTGCCTACTGTACCTCGTCCAATACCAAAATATCATTAGTGCTACATGATACATTTAACAAAATCACTGTATGCATGAATGGTTATGCATTATAATAACATCATTTCTAGACGTCACAATAAAGCACAATCAGTATACAAATTAAGCAGTGTGCCCCTGGGATCTTCTTCCATTATCGATACTGACTTGGTTTGCACTTTTCAATACTGTAGGTTGTTACCAAAGAAATAGGTTTAATATGGTGGGTTGATAAGAAGAAATAGAAGAACAGTTGATAGAAATAATGTTTGTGAAACCCATGAAAATTGCAGTTCTATAAATGCATGTGCCAATAAAATAAGTTTTGATATATATTATCTGGGCTAGTCAGCCCATTATCTTCTGTGTCCAGTGTTTACTGAACACTTACCACCAGGTTCACTTAGGACACAGTATACTTTAAAATGATATTTAATAAGTTGAGGAACCATTAGAGGTAAAATCTGACATACAGTACAATAGTTCTGAACTGAATACATTATATTTCCATCAGTTGAATATAATTAAATTACCAATCAACCTAAAAACCATAAGTTAGTCATGGAGACATTATGATTTAATCAATGAGTTGTCTATGAAATAGAGCAGCAAATTAAATTTCATCTACAAAAATGTTATTCTATAATTAAAATTGCCAAATAAGGTATCATTATTAGCCGTTAGTTTGTGCATTAAAAAAAGTGTCAGGTGATGACAATGAAAATATTGAAACCTGTTCAGCACCTGTGTAGAATTGTTTGACAGAATCATAGAGTCCAATACGAACAGAGGCAAAGCAGGCTTGCCTCTGGAGGCCTGCGACCAGACCATTGTACATGCCACGGGCACCTTCTTGCCTTACGATCGTCACCAAAGTGCCATACACGCCCCGGTATTGAAACTGTGCCCGTTGCTCACTCAGAGCTGCGATGGACAAACTGCTGATTCTCGTGCCTTCTCCTTGGATCTGAAATGAGCGCGCTCAGTTGGTATCCACACAGTACAGTTGCATTTTATATTTAAAACAATTGTTAACACTACCAAATGATAATATATTATGGTGTTACAGTATTAAGTTAAAATTTAAACTAAAATAATAATATAATCTTATGTATTGTATCAACTGGAATCTGTGTATTTCTGGATTTCTGGGGCAGATCCAGGAAGGGGCAAATTTAAAATGAAATTATGAACTCCTCCTTGATAGCTTTGATAATTTATGTTAGCTCCCCCTGTTTAAAAATATTCTGGATACACTCCTGATTTATAACAGAATTAAGCATTTTTCAAATACTTATACTCTGTTGCTTTTAAATACTGGTATAAATACAGGTATACTGGTTGAAAAATGTTGGTTTAAGATACCAGTATGATTGATATAATGGAATTTAAATGAATCTACACATATTAATCTTATTTGATCAACAAAAATAATATTTATTTACCTGTAGTCTGACTTTAGCGGTATCTAAAGGGAACGTAATAAGGTCTGCCATACACGCTGCTGTACCAGCACTTACGAATTTCATACCAATGGTTGGTTCTACTTGAGTTGGTTTCAGTCCTATATTGCCCATATTGATTATACCTCTTTAACTTGATACAAGATGAAATATATTTATCACACAGCTGATTCTGAAAGAATATGAACATAAACACGTTATTTATGATATGCATGAATTAAACAGTATGTCTCAGGATGATTAATGGAACTACCATGGGAACACAGCAGTAGTAAAGTACAAACATTATGTTATTTTCAAGGTCTTAATATTTGAAGAACTATTTCTACAATAAGATAAACTAAAAGCATATTCACAGTGTGATTTATTATCACAAAAATTAAGCATATGCAAAACTAAGAGGCATGATGTCTCACAAAGATTTGAATCTTAATTTATATTTAAAGCAAGCAAATAAAATTGCAAAAGTTTTTCACACATAAATAACCACTAATGAGCAATACCTGCATTTGTGTAAAGCTCTGTCTACACTATCAAACTTTATAACGTGCCCATATATGGACATGATGATGTCATATCACTACCATATTCAGGCATATCACTACCAATTGGACACATCACACTTTTTTGTCACATAAAGTTTGATAGTATAGACAGACCTTTAAAGAGATGCTAGACTGTTTATATTATAATATAAATTTCCAAATTAAATTTGGAAGTTTCTACTCCAAATACATTTGATTTAAATGAAAATAACCGGAAGAATAATAATTACATCCAGATGTAAATCATGACATTTGGAAGATATTGGATCAGATTTAGCAAGTTGCAACAAAGTTAAAACATATTGTACATAATTACATTGGTACAGAATGGAATCAGCTTTTTTATTTTAGTTAAATTATACCGTAGTACAAATCATATGTAGCATCCAGATAACCAGAAAATAATATAGTACCAAAAAAAAAATCAGTGCATTAATATCAATGTAATATTAATGCATATTGAAGTGTATTTTTAGTGAATTATTCAGCTGACATTACAGAATAAAATGAAATTTGTTTTTATCAGCTTGTTAATGTTACATATTCTGGTAACTGTACTTACTTTTTTTTTATAATTTAAACAAAAATCCGGCAAGAAAATAAGTCAATAAAATAAATATCACAAATATTGTTAAAAATGTTCAGATTTTCTTTCCCTAAAATTTCTTTCTGGTTGATGACGATGACAAGAAACACATAAACCACAGCCAAGGTCCTTGTCCATTGGATGTTAGGTAAACACACTGGTGAAAAAAATCTGGAAAAAAAATGGACTAAGTTCAAATTAATGAAAAAGTAATTAAAAAAACTCCCAAAACACTGTTTCAACTCTATAAATCTACCTACCAATTTATTATCTACTACTATGCATCACTGACTGCTCTTGGGTAGGTTGATTCTAAAAGATATGCTGTACACTTTTAGCATTTATTCGCAAACTACCCTTAGAATTCATCAGCCAGTAACTCTACAGACTTGTTTGTACAGTACATACATTTTACACAATTTTTATAGTAGTTAATATCACATATAATATTATAGAATAGAATGAAAACACTACCAGTAAATTACAGAACTACAAACTGCTGGTACACTGTATTCTAAGTTGATTGTTTGGTACATATGTTGGACAATTGTGCAGATTATTGGAAATGTGTTTTAAATGTACAGTATGTGTGCCTTTATCGACTTAGAATGAAATAATGAAGGTAATCATGTTCAGACAATGACCTAGACATAAACTCCATTTGGGATTCTCAAATTTCAAACTATTAGATTATTATTAATATTTTTTTTTTAATCTCTGGTTAAAATGTCTTTAAAACAGGAAAATGGAAACTAAAAATTCAATTTAGTTATGTTTATTTTCTATAATGAACCAAAGAAATGAAAGATTGAATTACATATACAGGGCAGTACTGTATGTTACATATACAGGGCAGTACTGTATGTTACATATACAGGGCAGTACTGTATGTTACATATACAGGGCAGTACTGTATGTTACATATACAGGGCAGTACTGTATGTTACACATACAGGGCAGTACTGTATGTTACATATACAGGGCAGTACTGTATGTTACATATACAGGGCAGTACTGTATGTTACATATACAGGGCAGTACTGTATGTTACATATACAGGGCAGTACTGTATGTTACATATACAGGGCAGTACTGTATGTTCAAATAAAAAGAAAAACAAAATTCTCTAATATTGATGATAAACTACTTTAAACGGTAGAATACTCTGTATTAATTTATAAGAATGCCTCAAATAATGGACTAGCAATATAAATTGCGAAAATGTCAGAAGAATGTCAATATAAATTGAAATGTTAATTTGTTACAGTGCACTAGATTACCGCAATCAATAATTGTAATGAATTTACATCTAAATCAAGGCAAACTTGTAACATACCAATATTCTATGCTACGTGTTTGAAAATAATGTAATGCATTCCTTCTCAAAATAGAATTTTGTAAAACCATGTAAAATAATGAAGATGTTTAGATTCCTTATAAATCATCCAAAATAATAACAATTACTAGGCTGAGGGTCCATTATACGTTTGATGATAATGATATTTATAAAACAAATTCTGAAACAAAGTGAGGAAAGCCATCATGATTCAATATTTCAAACCTTATTTGTTCATCTTCAGGAATAGCTTGCCTCACTTTTTTTTCGGAGTTTGTTTTATATAACTAATTAATTGTAATTTATGAAAAATAAAAAAATACATTATTTACAAAGACCTTTTTAACATTTTTTTTTTATTTGGATGCTTCATTTTACTGAATCAGCATCAAGACCTAAGATAATATTGACTCTATCTTCAAAGTACAAAATACAATGAAAAAGGTCATCAACTGGCCACAACAAACAAAATAGTTATTAACAGGTCAATGACTATTACTATTGTTAATAATAACCTTGACTTTATTTTATCTAGCAAAGCAAAATATTTCTGTATATGTAGGCCTATGCTGCAAATAAATAAACATGCTAATTATATGAAGTACAGTTTGAGTTTGGGTATGTTCAGACTCACGGAGTTACGGTGGAGTTATCTACGCAAGGCGTACGGTAATTATCTGTGGCGTTAAAAGTCAAGGTGTTCAGACACAACGATCAACATTCCAATGCCTTGCGTTTAAAACACTCTGATCAGGTCAAAGCAGATAGAACTATATGTATACATTCATGACAATGCATGAAAGTTTACATAGTTTACATTGTTTTTTTTATTTTTATTTATATAATGTTTACCTTCAAATATACTGATTTGTTCTTACTACTTGTAGAATTGCATTTTAATTCAAAATAATTTAAAACGTAATTTTTACATGGACAATTATCTGATTGATTGATTTAATTTATGAAAATATCATATTATAGGCCTAATTACTGACGCTAACTTTACTGTTATTTAAAATCTGAACCTGAAAATACATTTGACATAGCTATTTCGCTGTCGTATCATAGGGTACGGGTATGTAGTTGCTTTCTGCTAATCGTGGTCGTGTATTTTCATTGGTTAAGGTTAAAATCACTGATGCATCACTGGATTAGCGTTATGAAATCTACCCTCTCCCGCTCTAGAGTTATTAACGCCACTGGCGCGGAGTAACAGCTTCCCAACGCTAATCCGCGGCATGGTTCAGATACAAAAATATGTACGCCGCTTACATAACTCCACCGTAACTCTGTGAGTGAGTCAACATACCCTAGGCTTTGATGCATAATTAATAATACTATTTGTGATTTGTGACTGGCTAATTAGTAAAACAACACACACTTAAATTATTTTGTAGACGGCTAAGACTACGCACTCTTCTTCTTCTGCTGCTGAGCTAAGCTAACTAAAGCCTACCAAATGAATGTTACCAGGCTAGCCTACACAGTAGGCCTAGGCTAGGGCCTCAGCCCTAGTAGGCCTACTAGGCCTAGGCCTAGTCCTACTAGCTTGGCCTATTTAGGAGGGCATAGAAATAGCTAGCTAGTAGGCCTAGGGCCTAGGCCTATACTAATAGATGACTTTGTGGTAGAGTACTAATCTATATAGCTTTCTTTAATCACTACAGCAAAAAAATAAAGCTATAAATCACAAATGCGACATAAAACAACAAAGAACTAACCTCCTGTCCTTCTCGATTGCTGATACGGAAACTGCTTTAATTTAACATCGCAAGGGTTTCTAATCATCAGCTGATTGTCAGAAAATGCTCGGCCTAACGGAATCAACCAATCAGAATATTGGGACGAGAGGTGTGTCTCAAAGGTTGGCCAATCGGTGTTACGCAATGAGGCGAGCCTCCACGTCACTGACCTGCGAGAAGCAATGATGCAACATGACTTTCAGAATAATGTCAAAGTCAAATTATGTGTTGACGCAGTTTTTACAATTAAATAGATCTAGGCTTTGTAGAAGGATCATTTTTTAAACTAAGTCAGGATAAAATAGACAGAAATTAATTTATGCTTATATTTTATTATGATAGGCTGATTTTGTATCTCTGATTGTTCTTTTATTCTTTATAGTCTTCAATTCCAGGAAATGATCATCTCACCTCCATGATCTCACACATACTATGATGACTCTTTTGGTTTTGGCTATGTCACCATGATATCACATATTTGGAGAAGGACGTAGAAAACACCACAGATAAAAATATAAATGACAATACTTTTTGACAATTCATTCAATAGATAATTAGTTATAATTATAGTATGGACAAAACAATGAATGCATTGACTAGCAGAAAAATGTTAACTATTTAGATAAGACTTTGAATTGTAGTTTTCAGTTGATTAATATTTTTTTTTTAGGCGTAGTGAAATGAAAAAGGAGAATTTAAAACAAAAATGAATGATAAATGATGGTCAGTGGTGGCATGCAAGATTTTAAAGGTCGGCCCAAAAAAAATGAAGTGGTGATGCCTTACCAGCAAGGGGCAACTTGGGTGGGCTGTATACGCGTACCATTTCAGTCATAGGAAAAATGTCTTACCTACGTCAGTATTACACTTCAGTATATAAGTTTGCGTGGAGGAGACGAATCTCTGCAATTCACAACAGGATTTTTTGCAGTTCTTGACCATAACCATGGAGTAAAGAATAAGAGGAGGCACAACTCGGCCTAGCTATCCAGTTAATCCAATTAGTATCACGCTGTGCGGTAGTGCTTAAGCATAGGGTAATAAACTTCCCATAACGATCCTTTGAAGAACATCCTGTTTACCCGTGCAGCTCGCTGCAGAGTCGGCTCTGATTACGTAACACCCTAATTAAGGAAGAAGCCAGGCATGACATCGGTGACAAAAAAAGTAAACAGAGGCTGCGCAGTAGTTTCTAATACATCATAGTGAAGCATGACCTTTGTGCAGTTGTTCATTGTTCTTTGAGCTTTTTTCTCGAAAAAACCGTTTAAAAATCGAGTAAATTTTCACGGAGATATCGCAGTTTTTATACCAGCTAACAAATTAATCATATTTTTTATCAAGCCATAGACGTATCATTTGGTAAATCGAAATTTTACCGTTTAAGCAACTTTTTAATTTACGAACCCTAGTGCATTTTGTAGCATATTAAAGACTCCAACTTATTTTAAAATCACATTTTAGTGCGCGCAAATGCGCGCATGAAAAAAATTATATAATTTGTTCTCATGAATATTCAAAAATATACGTATAGTAGAATTCCAACGACACAATTTCTTATTTTTATTACTGTATATGACATTTAATTTATGTTTCAGTCTATATTATGACTGTTTAGCAAAACTAACATTCTTCTATTTTAGTCTGATATTGTATAATTAAATTATTTATGATATTAATATCATAAAATATATGATTTTTACGATCACATACTTAGAGTTCAGTGAACTTGTAGGACTTAAATTATATATCGTTTAACGATTTGTGGCTACACATAGGCCTAGTAGTTCGTAATATATTATTATTTAATAAATAGCCTAAATAAGGATAATATTTAATCCCATAATGATGGACATATTCAGTGCATACCGTAACCGGTAGGCCTAATAGGTTCAGGCATAGGCGCGCCTATAGTAACAATAAACAATATCAATAATAATAATAGGTTTTTTTTTATGTAGGTCTATATTAATATATTAATAATTGTAATAACGTTAGAAAACAAATAGTAGTAATATTCTATTAAAGAAGAAATTAATCAATTAGTTTTAGTTTTCGGTTGGTCGTTCTTATAATATTATATAATATGGTATAAAATGGTACGGTACTACGAGAATATTCGTTTAGTATCAACCCGTAACAACAACTACAAATGATATGTGTTGGTTAAAAATTCAATTACAAATATAGTCTATGCTCTTTTGTAATTATAAGCCATTGTTTAAAAGGATTATGTACAGTTCGGTACATAGCGGTTAATCGTAAAATTAAAAAATCGGACATACGAACAATAGATCGCCAACATTATTCGTACCCTTTTGCTGTATTGCGTACGTCGATCACGACTGATGCGGCTGTAAACTTCGCCTGGAAAGTAACTAGTACAGTACACATTCTGGTCCCTGGATGGAACATGATATCACACGTAAACCGCAATGGAGCAGGTCCAATGTTAAACAATTCGTACAAAGGGGAACCGCCAGACAAGTGCGTACCTATTCATTGTTTATTAGATCGCTGGCAATAATGCATGCAAAGTGCAATAGCTCTCTGCTCCACCAAGCAACGTACAGTACTAAAAAAAATGGAACGTCGCGGTTTTTCTAGGCGCTGAAGTTATACGAAGTGAACGCGAATGATTTTTACTGTATATTATATTCCCCGACGAAAAGTACTCGCGTTTCCCAGACGGGGAAGAGGGGGGGGGGGGGAGACGACGAGGGGATACAGCCCCCGTAACCCCCCGCTGGCACCACCACTGGTCCTTATTAAACCCATTTATTCATCATGATTCATGATAAGTTGTCTGGAGAAATTACCAACATTTAGTACACAGTAAACCATATAAATATAATTCCTTTATTGGTGCCGTATAAAACTCGTATTATTAATTTATTAATAAAAGATATCCAGTAGAATATATATATAGCGCTGCTTTTTAATAAAAATTAATAAACAAGGTCGGAATACAAGTTCAGTAGGTCTACAAACAGTATATAGTACACCTTTCACGCTTGAACGCACATCGCCTAGCAAGAGTATTGTGACGTCCTAATACGCATGTGTACTAACACCAAAATTGACCGCGGGCAGTAAACATTGTACTCTTTGCTAATTGGGTTACGTAACGGCAGTGTTTAGCACCTCCTTAAATACTCATTACAAGCATAGCCTTAAGCAAGCGGTAAACACGATGAACTGACTGAACTATTCAAGTTGTGTCTCCTCTTATTCTTTACTCCATGCCATAACCTTGGTTTGGCAGTTTTTGGTAGTTTTATAGTTTTATTTATATTAAAATCACATACCACCTGCCATTGATTTTAAATAATCTAAGTCGACACTGTTTCATATACAAATATTGTATTATCAATTGATTGTTGCATTATACATGATTTTGTTAAGATAGAAAAATACATTTTAATACGAACACTGCAAATTATATTGTTCTAAATACAGGTGGAATAAAAAGATGAATTTTTAGATTAAAATTAGCATATACAGGTACGTCATACATTGTAATTAGCATATACAGGTACGTCATACATTGTAATTAGCATATACAGGTACGTCATACATTGTAATTAGCATATACAGGTATGTCATACATTGTAATTAGCATATACAGGTACGTCATACATTGTAATTAGCATATACAGGTACGTCATACATTGTAAAAAAATAATGTGGAAGTATTTTTATATCATATTTATAGCAGCACTATAATAAGGTTTGGAATTAAAGATTTATATTTACAGTTAAGACAATAACATCTATAAATACACAAAATTAGTTGTAAATTTCCTTAAGCTTACTTTATATTATAAAAACAGGTTAGTACATGGTTATGGATATAGTCTACTTTAATTCTACCATGGAGAAATAACTAACTTATTTCTCCACGATTCTACTTATAATGAAATACACACTGTTTTTTAATACCACTTAATTGTAACCTTGCATGATTTTTAGTCTTTATAAAGCAATGACAATACAGGTATTCAAAAGTTAAAGTTAACAATTAGTACAAAGGTATTATAACTCCCTGGTCTACACATTAATGACAAATAACAAACAATTAATTGGAATCAGTATAATAGCTACGTACAAAAGAGTACATACATGGTTTTATAAAGAAAGATGGAGCTGATAAAAACATTTGAAAAGTAGACGTAATAATAATAAAAAGGAGAAGAAAACTGCACACCTGTGCTATATTCAAATTTGAATGACAAAATAAATATACATGAAAAATTTGAATTGGATAAGGAAATGTTAATGGAATTAAGAAAAAGTGGGATACACAATATGATTGTAACCACAGTAGCCATAGCACTACATTAGTAGTAATAATAGTAGACAGCATTTCATCTGAAATGGTTATTATTTAAACCCAGCACCAAAGAGAAACAGTACCAGAGAAATATCCAAACTTCTCCTTCTGGCTAATATCAAACATAATCACCCTGAACAATTCCACAACATTTAATTAAAAACACAAATCCATTTTATAGCAATATACTGTACATATCCTAAACTATCATTATCAATATAAAATTATTACTATATTGTACAGCGGCATAATCACTTATTATGATTTTAAAACCAAACTTGGTTATTATAAAACATACAATTATGAAATAATGAAAATGATATATAATTAATTTCACAAAATTTATGAATTGTTGAATTTATTGACAAATAAATTTAATAATTTCTGCTTATTCATTACTAAAATATTGACAAATTTGTGGTTTTTATTTGAGGTATGCACGTAGGAAATCATTGTAAGAAATCCTGCCCTCCAAATTTTTATCGTAGTACGTCATCAAATGGAAGAACTCGTCCTCACTAAGGTTCACCATGAATTGACGCAAGACGTCCCTAAACTGATTTGTAGTGATGTAACCCTCAGCTTTTTCATCCAAACCACGGAACACTCGTCGCATCCTTTTCCAGTCTTGTACAACTCGTTCTCCAACACGGAGCATTAGATCGAGCATGTCACTACTTGCTGTACCAGGCGTCATCTGTAATTAAATTAATAATAGCAATGCTCATAATATCAACGACGATAATAACAAAATAGGCAACTGTAGGAACAATTATGAATGATATTGGATGGACAATATTAAATGGATGAATAACATTAAATGGATGGATAATATTGGATGAATAATATTGAATGGATAAATGGATGGAAAACATTAGATGGATGAACAGAAGGATGAATGAATGACAACAACTGTATAAATGAACAGAAAGGAAAACCTTGCAATGTTTACTTACTGGAAGACGAGATTTGTGGATTCGTTGGCGAGAAGTCAAATTCCTATCTCCACTTGCATTTGTAGATGGGTTCATGTTCAGGACAAAATTTCTCAAGAAGGAATTATAACTAAATCTGAAATGTGATTAAAATAATGGATATAAAAATATAATCGCTGTTATTTCAGTATATAAAAACTTTATAATTACTTTATCTTTAAGAAAATGAACAAATAAAGTAGTAATAATATAGAATCATAATGGCTTGCTTCACTTTTTTCGGAGTTTGTTTTATATCATAATATCATATCTATATTATTATTGCATGACCAAATAAAAGATGACCACAAAATGTTGATGGTAAATAAAAATAATGAAAATAAAAATAAATATTTCAATTTTGACTCTCCTATTTCACTAATCAACATATGCGATACAATCTTGTTTGTTCAAAATGCAATTATCACAAAATGTATAATATAACAACCACTTACTTTCCATTTTCTTTTATGTCATATTTTGCCATAAGATCTCTGAAATCGTCTGATGATATTACCAAGTTCAAGTCTTCAATAATTTCTAAAATTTTGAAAGTTACATCAATTGTATTAACAAATGTGCATGGATTTGCGGCTAATATATTGTTGTGGTTCTGGCATACACATTCACTAATGTACTAGTAGTAAACTGTTATTGATACGTAGTATCTCAGTGTACTGCTATACCCATCCTTTGTAGTGGATTAATGTGCATGCATTGACATGGTATGACTATATAGTCCAACTACCAAATGTATCTATCTTTTTTCTTTGCATTATAATATATATATACTGTTTACAAAAAAACATTAATAAAAGATTTAAAGTTTCTTTGCATTAGTATTTGGTAATCAAATTAATATAAAATAGAAAATGGAAAATTACTTAAAACATACTATTAGTGTAATTAGATTTGTTACCTTTAAAATCATAAATATCAATAAATCCTGTATCATCCAGGTCCTTAGAGCGGCACTGACTTCTAATTCTCTGCCAGTATTTAAATATCTTATGTTTCAGTTTATGTTCAATGTTTTCTGCATTTACCATTGGTGTAACTGTTCCTGCTCTGCTAGACAATGAGCTCTGTGACTGTAAATAAAAGAACAAAATGTAAATTGTTACTAAGTTAATTTTTATGTAAATATTTAAAGTTTGTGGCAGTGTTCTATCCCCTGTTGCTACAGATTCAACTTAAATTTCAAAATCTCTAACGATAAAGCTAATATACATTGGTTTGTGTAAAGCTGTAGCTTGGTTGACATGCTTGCCTTCCAATCTTAAGGTACAATCTTTACCTAGTGCCAGGGTATCCCACAACTCTTTTTAAACCTCACTCCCCAGCTTCAAATGAGACTTAGTTTATAAGCATGATGAATTATAAAATAGCGTATCCATCCTGTAATTCATTGGCGAGTAGCTTGCTGTTAGATTAGATAAATTTTTAAATGTTGTACAATTACATTGTATGAACTAGAATGTGTCAACAAACATACCTGTCTACTGTAGAGTCTTCTAGTTGGCAGATTAAACCCATTATCTAGAGGATGCAACACGTCATCTAACTCTTCAGATATTTCCAATTCAGAATAATCCCTAACAAACTTTCGGTAATTCATGTTTCCAAATTCATTTACTTCAACTGTACTCCAGAGAAGATCAAACTGAAATTAATATCAACAAGTTTTAAATAAAATGTTCACTTGATCAACTCACCGACTTTGTACATATTTTATGTAGAGCTTTATGTACTTCAATCAAACTATTATGTATTTACTCCAAAAAAAAGGAAAAAAGGAGGAGGATGAAGGCATACATGCACCAACTATCATTCGATCAAATATGGACTGTACTCCAAGACGATACCATTAAACAATCATGTTGTGATATTTGTCAATATAACATCAGCATAGCAACAGAAGAAGTCACGCTGAGTAGCTCAACAAAACTGTCTTGAGACCTAAGTTCATATTGGTTTATTTGTTAATGACCTATTTACGGATTGTTCATCTAAAGCTCTGTCTACACTATCAAAATAGTATGATGTGTTCCCGAATATGGTAGTAATACAGTATGCCCAAATATGGTAGTGATATGATGTCATCATGTCCATATATGGGCACATCACATTTTGTTTGATAGTGTAGGCAGAGCTTTATAAACAATAAATATTAGTTCAAAAGTCTTCTTGACATGACAATTAAATATTGACCTTTTGACCTACCTGTGAATCATTGAGTCTAAATGCAAGTTCGTTAATAACATTTTTGAAGTCGTCCCTGGTGACCACTCCAATGTTAGCATAGTCTAAGCTAGTGAAACGTTCCATAAACATGTCTTGGCGACCTGCAACAGCTTCCTTCAGTTCTCTCTGAATATCAAGCAGGTTGATTTCTTGAGGGGACAACGTTTTTTTCTTTTCTTGTTTTTGCAATGATTCAAACCAATTCTGTGCAAGCTGAAAAAACAATCATTAAAATATGTAAGAATGGGTAAGATTTAGAAAAATACAAATAGATGAAGATGAAATTAAATGATAGACTTAAAACCCACATGACCCTTATTTAAAGATGGGTGAAGGTGAACTTTCTATTTTAGTGGTGGAGTCAGGGAGTGGCAATAAAAGGCACAACACAAGTGACTTGACCAATCAAAAGTGACAGTTTTGACGATCCATCTCATCATGATTGGCTAAATTACTTGCGATAAGTGGGATCCAAGCTTAACTTACTTACAGTAACATACTGGTACCAAATATGGTACAAATCAAAACATCATTAGTAAAAGATAGCTTCCTATAAAAACTTTAACTTACATCTTGTTCACTAGTATTAAAGTCTTCCAGAAAAGCTTGATAGTTGATGGTGAGATCTTGATTCACTTTGAGCTGGGCCATCAAAGCTTTGAATTGTTTATTAGTCAGTTTGAAACAAAAATTATCAAGAATTCGACGGAATTGGGAGGCATCAACCCGCCCTCGCTTTTCACGATCAAATGCACCAAATGCCTGAAAAAACAAGTCATATAGTTGAATTATTTATGATAATACGGGAAGTACTTTAAATTAAGATAATTTTAGGAATTTTAGCAATGTCCAAAACCTTCTGATAGAAGTAAACAATTAATCCAATGTTATTATGTTTTAAATTTGATTTGATTTAATCTGATTTTGATTCAAAGTAAATTTGATCAGATGAGAATTGTTCATACAAAGCAAATTGCTAAATAAATGTTGAAATAGTTACTCACAGCCATCAAGACACCTAGATTCTCCATAACCATTAACTTGATCTTTTTGACAGCTTTATCTGGTGGAAGTTGGGAGAAGGTTTCTGGTCGGACCACTGGATGATTCTTCTGTCGGAATTTCAATTCCCGACCCTCATCAAAAGCATCCAAGAATTCGGTGTAGTTTAACATATTGCTGCCTGACATCAATCCAATTCTACAAAAAAGCATAAAAACCTCTAAATAAAAAGTAAATGAAAAAGAGGAATAAAATAAAATGTTGTGTTATAAAGTACCATAGTTGTTTCTATGTGTTATAGAGTAAAATGTTGTGTTATAAAGTGCCATAGTTGTTACTATGTGTTATGGAGTAAAATGTTGTGTTATAAAGTACCATAGTTGTTTCTATGTGTTATAGAGTAAAATGTTGTGTTATAAAGTACCATAGTTGTTTCTATGTGTTATAGAGTAAAATGTTGTGTTATAAAGTACCATAGTTGTTTCTATGTGTTATAGAGTAAAATGTTGTGTTATAAAGTACCATAGTTGTTTCTATGTGTTATAGAGTAAAATGTTGTGTTATAAAGTACCATAGTTGTTTCTATGTGTTATAGAGTAAAATGTTGTGTTATAAAGTACCATAGTTGTTTCTATGTGTTATAGAGTAAAATGTTGTGTTATAAAGTACCATAGTTGTTTCTATGTGTTATAGAGTAAAATGTTGTGTTATAAAGTACCATAGTTGTTTCTATGTGTTATAGAGTAAAATGTTGTGTTATAAAGTACCATAGTTGTTTCTATGTGTTATAGAGTAAAATGTTGTGTTATAAAGTACCATAGTTGTTTCTATGTGTTATAGAGTAAAATGTTGTGTTATAAAGTACCATAGTTGTTTCTATGTGTTATAGAGTAAAATGTTGTGTTATAAAGTACCATAGTTGTTTCTATGTGTTATAGAGTAAAATGTTGTGTTATAAAGTACCATAGTTGTTTCTATGTGTTATAGAGTAAAATGTTGTGTTATAAAGTACCATAGTTGTTTCTATGTGTTATAGAGTAAAATGTTGTGTTATAAAGTACCATAGTTGTTTCTATGTGTTATAGAGTAAAATGTTGTGTTATAAAGTGCCATAGTTGTTTCTATGTGTTATAGAGTAAAATGTTGTGTTATAGAGTGCCATAGTTGTTTCTATGTGTTATAGAGTAAAATGTTGTGTTATAAAGTGCCATAGTTGTTTCTATGTGTTATAGAGTAAAATGTTGTGTTATAAAGTGCCATAGTTGTTTCTATGTGTTATAGAATAAAATGTTGTGTTATAAAGTACCATAGTTGTTTCTATGTGTTATAGAGTAAAATGTTGTGTTATAAAGTGCCATAGTTGTTACTATGTGTTATAGAGTAAAATGTTGTGTTATAAAGTACCATAGTTGTTTCTATGTGTTATAGAGTAAAATGTTGTGTTATAAAGTACCATAGTTGTTTCTATGTGTTATAGAGTAAAATGTTGTGTTATAAAGTGCCATAGTTGTTACTATGTGTTATAGAGTAAAATGTTGTGTTATAAAGTACCATAGTTGTTTCTATGTGTTATAGAGTAAAATGTTGTGTTATAAAGTACCATAGTTGTTTCTATGTGTTATAGAGTAAAATGTTGTGTTATAAAGTACCATAGTTGTTACTATGTGTTAAAGAGTAAAATGTTGTGTTATAAAGTACCATAGTTGTTTCTATGTGTTATAGAGTAAAATGTTGTGTTATAAAATACCATAGTTGTTTCTATGTGTTATAGAGTGCCATAGTTGTTTCTATGTGTTATTATTATAGAGTTCTGAAACTTGAGAAACTTTTCATTGGAACATTATTATTTTTAATAGAGTGACATTTTCTATTGTGAGAAACTTTTAATTTGTTATTGTTAGAACTTAGAGGTTATTTCAATTCAAAAAGACATTTATTTTCGTCCAACAAACAATAAGAAAAAGATAGTAATGGATGAAGGCAGACTCTTAATAAGATAAAAATCTTGTGGTGGGATTTCCCAAGACAAGTTGATATCGTAACAATAAAACAAATCAATAAATAAACAACGAGAACAATTTGTATATAAAATTACCTCTGCAAAAACTCCATCAGAATGCCATCAGTGACTAAATAGTTATGTTCAAGAAGCACCTTCTGAAGATCTTTGATGGAGATCTTCCCAGTGTTGCCAGTGTCAATGGCATTGAAGGCTTCTTGGAAGGAGCTGTAACAATCTCTAAAACGGTCTTTTAAGCCTTGCTCTAGCTGGTCAGCAGAGATAAATGTTGCATTCTGAGCCTGGTTTAGCGTGATATTCATTCTGAAATTAAGAATTTACAACGTAATTAATAGTTGGTTTAAAAGTATAAGGCAATGAAAATGAGTAAAAACCAAACTAGTACTTTCTACTGAGTAAATTATAGGTGGGTAGGGTAAAGGTGGGTTGGATCGGTGCGCTTTGGGGTTTATAATCAATCTAAAGCTCTGTCTACACTATCAAAATAGTTTGAAAAAAAAAAAAAGATGTGCCCAAATATGGTAGTGATATGCTTAAATATGGTAGTGATATGACATCTATATATGGGCACATCACATTTTTTTGTCACTTTCACCATAATTAACTGCAGTAATAATTGCAGTTGAAGTCCTCAAATGTTTAAATAAGATTGCCATAAAAACATACTGCTTTTGCTGCTGGTCATCATGATGTAGTTCTAGATTTGCCTGAGAGTTGTCTACAATTCTCTTGCTGACACCCTCACTGTCTCCAGGAGCAAATGCTTGTCCCATCATCTTTAGGAAGTATTGGTGATCAATATAGCCTTTGTCTTGAGGATCATACCTAAAGTTGAGAAAGTTACATGCATAATTTTCAATTTGGTGGGCATCCAAATTTTACACTAGTCAGAGGGGAGACTATACATTGTTTGATGCACCCTAGGTAAACTGTAATATCAAGAATGTAATATCATGTTTATCACATAATTCTGAAAGATGAAAATGTTCACCAAAACAATCTTTGATCGGTATTTATTAAATGATACAATGTTAAATCAATGTACCGGTGGTTAGAGGAGTGTTGTATTTCTACACCAGACCCATTCACACGTGGATCTTCAAACAGCTCTATGAAGTATGTATAACTTAAATGATACAATGGAATACAAATTACCACCAAATTATCACCAACAAAATAAAGTAATTCTAACCTCTTCCAAAGACGACTAAATTCATCCTTGGTCATGGTTATCATGAAAGTGTAGAGAAGGTCGCGGAGTTCTTTCCGTGTGATAACACCGTTGCTGTTCTTATCGATTGATCTGAAAGCCTTTGCCAAATCATGATATTGTCTCTCTGCTTTAGCCACCAGGATCTGGTGTACCTCTTCCGCTATTAACTTGGCTGGGGCTAGAGTTTGGTTATATCTGGAATCAAAGTAAAATATTTGATTTTTAATAATAAAAACTATAAAATATTCAGCCTATTTTTTTATGATCCTGTACTCCTTTTTATATCTCCAATTATAAATAGTTTTCTCTTCTTTCTGGCTGTTTTACTATAATTTTTTGATTTGATCTCCATAAAACTGATACTCACAACATTGTCTATTTTTTGTTTGGTTGTTGCATATTTCAAATAGGATTTAATTGTTTTATAGAGTTTTTTCAACTTCAATCAAAGTATTTTATGATTGCAATGAATAAATAAATTCAGCCTACACGAATGATGTAATCATTAAGCAGCAACAAAAGCCCAATTTCCCTCCTTACCTGTGGTCCGAATCCAGCCATTTGTGACCCTCTTCTGTGTCCACAAGTTCAAACTTATCTAAGAACTGACGGTAGTTGAGTTTAGTTCGTCTACTAATACCAATTTGTGACATGAGGGATACAAATTCTTGATCAGAAATGACAAACATCATGGTACCCATTATTCGGTTGAAATCATCACGACCTATCAATCCGTCATGATCGTCATCCAGTTTGTAAAAAGCGTCTCTTAAACTCTGTAAAGTAAACAATATTATTTGTTTTTTTTAACAATACAGTGTACAAGAAAAGCAAACATAGAATTTAAAAACATCAACATCTAGTCATTGATTGAATTAGAATTTACTTTACTAATTACTTTCTCTACTAACTAAAAATATGTAATAGCTTGTTACCTACCCCATAAGTTTCTCTAAGCTTACTGAGAAGCTTAGCTCCAACTTGATCTGCTGTCATTTTTTGTATTGGTAAATCAATGTACCGGTGGTTTGAGGAGTGTTGTATTTCTACACCAGGCCCATTCACACGTGGATCTTCAAACAGCTCTATGAAGTCTGTATAACTTAGAGGCGTTTTGGAAATACCAAGGCGGTCACAGAGAATTTGAAACTGATCATCTAACATATACATTCCAAAACTCTCCAACACCTACAATAAAATGACAAAACATACTATACTGTAAAGAGATTGTTTCTAATGTCTGAAGCAATATTTTTAATTTAACATCTAAGCACAACATCAATTTATAGTCAAGATTTAAAAAAAACAGACCTCTCTGAGTTCCTTTTTGTGTAGTTTTCCTTTTTTGTTTTTACAGTATCTTAAAAAGTTCTGCCGTATATGTGAAGATTTCTGTGACATCCGATCTTTCAACTTTATGATGACGGTATCAGCTGACATCTGGTTGGTCTGATTGAGGGCGTTTACTTGGACTTGATAAAGACGCATATCTAAGTCAGCTTGTCTTTGCTGTTCATTGAGGTCACTGAGAACATGAATTTGTGTACTGGTGCCAACGACATCTCCTGGGGAGACATCAACGTCGAGTGCGTCTAAGAACTGTGCTAACAGGATTTTACCATCACTTCCCTCCTCACAACGGTTCCATAAACTGTAACAATGGTTTATGTCAAAATATGTATCTTAAATAATGTGAAAAATAATGAAACATGAAAGCAACAGCAATTACATGCAACATTTTGTCAAATTCAAGTGAACTTATTTATTCAGTCAGGGGGAAAATAGCAAAAATATTCCTACTTTCTAGGAGTTTTATCAGATAATCTATATTATTTTGACAACTCTTGTAACATGACCACAGTGCTGATATTGCCATTTTCCCCTAAATGTATTAGGGTAGAATAAATACTTTAGAATACGATATATCAATTATTTTAATGATTTTTTGTTGTATTCTTTAGAACATTGTATGAAATATATTATTCCCTCACCTTTCAAGATGGTCATTCGACAGTGTCATGACGTGTCTATTCAACAATTTACGCAAGTTTCGTTTTGTTATATAACCTGTTTCATCCGGATCCATGCTTCGGAATGCGGCACTCAATGGTTTCCAATATTCCACAATCTTTTCCTTCAGGATTTCTTCTAAAGTGCTCCATGCAAGAGTAGCAGGGGCTGGGTCACTGTTGTACCGATGGGCTGAGTTTAACCACTTATGTCCCTCCTATATTACAAAAAGTTGAAAAGTAATCATGTACACTCCTCTACTTTATATTGTTATTCATTTGTATACTGCCTTTATTTTCAAACTATATAATCATAATGGTTTTGTTTATTCATTTTCTTTTTTTAATGTCAATATTTATTCTTTTTTTAAAGGTACATATTAGCTTAAAGATCTATGCTCTACTTAGGACAGATTTTAAAATATGCATCCTCCATGTATGTATAAATTGAAGATGGCCCAAATAGTTTAGTTTCAAAAATGAATTTAATAACAAACAATATTAAAAACAAATATTCTACTTTCCAGTGTGTCTAGTTTTTTTATTTCAATAAAAATGTTATTCACCTCTGTTTCTCTGACTTCAAAGAGGTCTAAGAATCGATGATAGTGGATAGAATTCCTGCCATCTGCATCCAGAAGATTCATAAGAGCCTGCAACTCTTTCTCATTTAAATTTATTGTGAACTTCTTCAGAACCTTCTGAAATTCCTTCCTACTAACTTTACCATCTCGGTTCTACAGCAAAATTGTAATAAATGTTGTAAACTTTACATTTTAAATAATCTTTCACAATAATATACAAATAATGAATGTTTACGAGTCGAATATAATACACACACATTTTTATTATGTTACCCACAATTGTCCGGAATCTATTTATGTGTTTATAATGTACCTTTACAAACGTTAAAAATAAAATGATGAAACAGTAACCCTACTCTGTGATACACTCTACGTATTTTTATAATAACTTATTTCTGTACATCTTCCTAAACCGCATATTTTTAAATTACCATTAGCCAATTTAGGACAGCACATTTTTTAACCAATTTCACAATTAGGTCATGGGAAGTTATCATGAATTCATCCAATTGGATGGTTAAACTGCTAGAATATTGCATGTGTTTACTTACATAATCAAAGACAAGGAATGCATCCTTTATTGAAGTATATCTGGTTGTAACATGTTTATGAAGCATCTTAAGGAGGTCCTTCATTTCAACATCATACTCTGCTTCCCGAATTGGATTCACTCTGCAAGGTTGTACAATCAAACATTAAATCTATAACAAAATACTCAATACAATGTTTATATTTTTAAGTCTTTTCAATAAATTGTACAATCTAGTATCGGTGATTGTTACTCACTTGTGGTTGCACTTAATTGGCAAAGTTTGTCCATTTCCTTCAATTCTTGGATTTTGGAATTTTTCTAGAAAATGTTCCCATGGAACTTTGTGGGAGGCTTTGAATCCACACCTGAAATAAATGTACAGTTAGCATCAATGTTAGGGCCTGTCAATCAAACAATACAATTAATAAATAAATTATAGGGTGTGTACAGTAAGAAGCCAACATACTGAAATTTGAGTGTTTAACTTCATGTTACAAATGTAACAAAGAATTTCTTTCTTTCATTCATTAACATTTATTCAGCAATAATATCATTATATTTACATTGTTATATAGAATATTGCAGGGATCTTACAGAGAAAGTTTATTTTCTGTAGTCGTAAGACATTTTGAAAAAAGAAAACACAAAGAAAATTATGAAATAAAGTTTCATACAAGTTGAGGAAGAAAATAAATGTATCTTTATGTTCTTATTGTTGACGAGCATACTAATTTCCTATTGTGGACTAATAAATGAATTGAACTTAAAACACAAATAGTACTACATACTGTAAACTACATAAGCTTTCAACCTCTTCATCTATCACAACAAACAGTACTACATATTGTAAACTACATAAGCTTTCAACCTCTTCATCTATCACAACAAAAGCAGTATGCTACATACTGTAAACTACATAAGCTTTCAACCTCTTCATCTATCACAACAAAAGCAGTATACTACATATTGTAAACTACATAAGCTTTCAACCTCTTCATCTATCACAACAAAAGCAGTATGCCTCCACTTTACAGCATTACGCCTATAATAGGTGATTGTAGTATAATAACCAACATTTCCAACAACACTTTCCTTCTAAACCTTCATAACATGTCAAATAACCCACACTGACCTGTCCATTAACTGTGAGAATAGTTGGTCTGACATTGGTAATGTAAAATGTACAAGCACTGACTTCAAATCCTCTAGGTAAATGTAACCATCTTGTTTGCTGTCAAACGCCATGAACGCTTTCTTTAAGTTTACATAATTCTCTTTCATCTGTCACAAACCAAAAATGTTTATTGTTAATACTATTAGTTAAAATTTGAGCCACATGTTTACACTAACATTTTAGGTATTAGTAAGGTTATGTGTTGATCCCTGTTCATTTATTTGTCTGTATATGTACAAGATATCTCAAGATATCCTACCTAAGAAAAGACAGTATTTGTTGTAATATGATTGTATAGACTTCAATTTGGTGTCATTTAGATTCGCATTGCTGCCTATGTTAGTGTGGTGGAGATTTGCTTTTTTATCTAGTTATATATTTAATTCTAGTTATATATTTAATTTGGATTCTACAGTATAAAACAAACAGTTACCCGTTTCCTTAATTCTGCTTCAATCTGTCCAAAGTTCATTCCTTTAACCATATCATCTGTTCTGTTAATCACTGCCAGTTTTTCTGTTTCATTCTGACGGAGATTTTGTTTCTCAGTAAAGCCAAGCCCAACCTTTGCTCCGTCTGGCATTGTTTTCTTCCTTCTTTCAACGTTGATACCAAGTCTTCTCAAAAACTCATAGTAGTTTATAATTCCCGAATGATGAAAATCATACCGAGCCCACAACCTAACATTAACAATTTTTAATTTTAAATTAATTTACCACAATAATACATTAGCACAGTTTTGCTGTGCCTGTAACAGGGTACATGAACAATTAGCACTAGCTCCATTTTCCATTCTAGATTTTTTGTTTGTTTTGGGTTTCAGACTGCTCAAGACCATAATTATCCCATATATATTTGAGTAACAGGTGGTTGGTAGAATGGGTATCAAAAAACTAAAGTAATATTAAACAACCCTGGGGCAAATATATTTGCTATCAAAATACAAAACATTCTGGAAAATCATTTACCTGTCAAACTGACTGTCAGACATTCGTAGACAGTAATTCTCCAGAACTTTACGCATCTCATGTTGCTGAATACGACCGTCGCGATTATAATCAAACAATCGCAACGCTCTTAAAACATTCTTCATATTTGCTGCAATTCTTTCACGCAACTGACGCTCAAGTACATCAACACCCATGTCATGTGGTGATTGTGTGTAGCTGTACCTGAAGAATATAATATAAATGGATTAAGCAATTTAGCAACAAAATAATGATACTTGTTTTTCCATAAATTATAACAATAACACAATTATATTACAGCTCTTAATATCCATAAATAAAAAAAAAAAATATATGACCAAAGATAAGATATACTTGATATATATTTCATTAAATCCTTTTATTTTTTGAATTGTATCAGTCTCTTTTTGTATAGTTTTCTAATCATATGTACTGTAAATGGTAACTTAAATAAAGTTGTTGTTATTATATACAGAAATTAGGTAAATTCCACTAAATCTGTTAATAAGTTGAATTTTTAAAATTATTTTTTATTATTGAGTGACTCTCAATGACATCTCAAATGCTAAATAGAGATATCAAAAGCATGTACAGCTGCCGGAAATGACAATAAAATGAGTCTAAAAATAATTAAATGTGAAATCAATAAGATCATTCATGACAACATATGTCCTTAGCAACCATTATGCATCCAACATATAAAAAAAGTCTAATAAATTGAATTTTAATATCCTACCTATGACCTGACGCCATCTTCCATGACTCTTTTGAGCCATCTGTCCTTCCAGCAAACCTATCTAGGAAATCGCAGTAGTTAATAGTTCCGTTAGCATTACTCGCTACCTTGGCCATAATACCGTCAAACTGCTCAGTTGTTAATGGAAAACAAAAGTTGTCAAGCACCCGTCGCAGCTCTCCACGCGTGATAGTCAAGCTATGATCAATATCATAGTTTTGAAAAGCCTATACAAGATGAAAAATATAAATTTTAGGATTTAAGTAAGAACGAAGAACATAAATTTTAAAACTAAAGGCATACAAAACATAAAAATAACAGAAAGGCGATGAATTTATTTTTTTCCTTGTCTAATTACAATTATAGACAAAATTCCATTGCTAAATAAATGTTTTTAAAGCGTGTGTACTTACTTGTTTAAGATCATGGTAGTGACGCAAAGCTTTGTCCCTTAAGAGTTGCTCAACTTCAATGATGCTTAGGTTCCCATTAACTATAACAGAAGTTGAGGATGAGCCTGCGGATGATCCTAAAAGAATGTAAAAATATGTTAATTTTCTATTTATCAATAAAACAAACCGATTGTGAAACCTCCCAGATTTTTAATATATTATAACGGCCAAAGAAATTTCTCCAACAAACTACACAGCGATCCCATTTGAACAAATAAAATAGTCTAAAGGCCAATATAACAGATGAGCAGTATACGGTAATAAAAATATAAAATCTATGTTATTCATTATGACCATTTGCACACAATGCGGAGTGGATGGACGGTTTAATACAGATTATAGAAGAGCTGCAATATGCGTAAATATGTAAATTGGCTTTAATTAAAGACGATTATACCAAAATGAACCGTGGTAAATATGTCTTACCTGCAGACCAGCTTCTACTGACTGGATCAAGATGTAACTTCTGATTACTTGGTCGACGCATACTTTGAGCAGTCTTCAAGATTTCACGAGGCGTAAAGAACACACCGGTTGAAGCTGGTCGAATGCTTAGACCAGCAGAGTCGGCTGGTGGGAATACCTTATCAAACATGATGAACCTGGTCCTGGTAGCTATTCTAATGAGAATTAATTAATTATGAATGATGAATAGGCCTAGGCCTAGGTATGATTAGGCCTATACATAATATATACTTTTGTAGGAAAACTTTAACAAGATTAGAACATGCCTAAAATAGGCATCTACGGATCAAATAGGCCTAGGCTAGGGCCTATGCATAGGCTAGACCCTAGAAGGGGGCATAAATAGGCAATTATTTAGCTAGGCCTAGTTAAGCAGGTAGTCTAGCCTATAGTCTCTAGCGGGATAGAGGGCCTAGGCCCTAGCTAGTTAGGCTAAGCCGGCCTTCTGTGTGTGTGGGCCTAGCCTAGCTATAGGCTAGTAGTAGGATAGCCTCTAGGCTAGGCCTAAACTACTAGCTAGGCCTAGCGCCTAGTAGGCCTACTTACTAGCCTACTAGCTAGTAGGCCCTAGACTTTTTTTTTTTAATTAATGTCTTACCTAATCGCTTACAGAAACTCTACCCTGCCTGCTACTTCCTGTTTGAATCCTCCTACATGTATTTTACTAGGAGTCGGCGGAAAGTACAGAAATTATTGACACCCTCCTCCCCAAATAAATAAAAATGTGTTTTGTTCACATGCGCCGCACAGTTTTTAGTCGTCAATGTTTACATGGGTCACGTGATAACTGTCATGGTTGCTAAGCATTATTGTCAGTAGCGCCCTCTACAGATGGTAATTTTTTAAAACTTTTTATATACTTGTTGGATTAGTGTCGTGTGTATAAAGTTTTGTTTGTCAATCGATATCATCAAATGCATTCTATAATGTCGCGAATCAAGTCACATAGTGAAATAGTGTATGTTCCAATTGAAAAATGTTGATATATTACCATAATTGTCAACACAAAATTGAAAATAATAATTGTATTATAGACTTTTCCGAAACTGAACCTAACTTCATATTTATTCTGGGGCGCGTGTACAATAATTCAAAATAAAAGGCTATAATAGTTAATTTTAATGTTATAATAATTCAAGGCATTTTATTTTTAAAATGGAGACGGTTAATACAGGTCTTAGCCTACGGATAAAATGAATTTAGGCACACAGGTACTAACCTTATGGGTAATGCATATCATGTGGATGTGGAGTGTGGATATAAACAGACAACAAATATATTAAACACAATTGAACTATTTCTAAATACTCTGCTTTATTTATTTCTACGTAAAGTATCGTCAACATCAATAAATTATCATTGTAATTATAACCCAAGAAAAATGTATCCCCCGTTTCTGTATCTGTGTCGTTTTCGTGTTTGTGTGCTGTAACTAACCATGGAGCAACACACTGGTTAAACACCAAACAAAAAAATGATTTGATTAATTGACTACTCGAACTGTTGCATATAACATAAGGGACAAAATAGAATAATTTGATTAAATTACTACTCGAACTGTTGCATATAAAAATAAGGGACAAAATAGAATGATTTCGGGACATTTTTTTCATTGATCGTTGGTTTAACTAGCACTGTTGGATATTATTAAATACAAGGGACAAAATATCATGATTTCCGGACATTTTTATTATTGATCTTTTAAGATACTACTCGTACTGTTGCAATTAAATAATATCTCGTATTGAAATATTACAGTGTGTATATCATGAAATTAAAACGACGACTTCTTTAACATTCATGTTCGGAACCTGGAACTTGTGAGTAAACAACAAAACAGTGACTCTAATATCCTCCTGTGTTTGCTGTAGAAAAAGAAACAAATATATTAATAATCCTTATTAGAATCCACATGTACTGGAAGTAATAAACTGAATATCTTCTTTTTTAAGACAAAATGTATAAATAATCATGTTAGAAAAACAGTATCGCTTTTTGCTGATGAACAACTCTAAAATGTATATAGGAAATGTTTTTTTTTTTTTTTTTAATTTTGTATCTATTATGTTGTGTTTATTGTTTTATGTTTTTTATGTAAAAGGGTCCTGCGAAAACAGAAGTGTAAACTTCTCTATGCAGGATCCTTGCCATCATTTATGCTATGAAACTGTATTTATAAACGATGAGTAAATAAATGTGAATATTGAATATAAAACTAAAACAAATTATGCCTATGATATATTAATTCGCAATATTATCTTCCAAAAAGGAGTTACTGCGCAGAATCGCATAGACTTTATAGTTTCTAGTTATTGTCTTTTCTATGTTATTTCGATTTTTAAGTTTTATATTCTAATTCGCAAAATATCTTCCAAAATGAGTTACTGAGCAGAATCGCATAGACTTGTATATTGTCTTTTTTATGTCGTTTGGATTTTTGTCTGTAGATTTTACACACCTCAAGTATTATACGCATGAAACGCCATGTGTGCCAAAACATTTATCTTTTTACCAATAATAAAATAATCGCCGTCCAAAACCTAGACTAATAATCGCAATGGAGAGTGCATCATGCATTGTCGACATGCTTGACTTGTTTGAGCGTGAAACAGCAACATAACTGCCAATCAAATATCATAAGAATACCAATTTATTTACATTGTTCACAATTTGGACCAGAAAATCCATATCTACAATTACAGGTGTAATCACTGCAGCCACTGCCGCCAACACATGTACCACCATTGCGGCATGGCCGGCTGTCACATGGGTTGTCTGCGTGCTCTGTGGAAATAATACAATATCAATAATAATAATAACATAATATAAAAGTGAAACTTATAATAGATGTATTTTGCGTCTAAAGCAGATATCTACAAACCTCTTTCAATTGGCATCATCATTTAAAATGATTTATCTATTATTTTATTTCCATTACTCGCTGGAACTTAGCGCTTTTTTTGTGTGTTGAGGGATAGCATGGTTGTCGTGAAAGAAAACGTGACTTACTTTGACAGAATCTACCATCGAAGCATGGTTTGCACTGACACGATGCTTGGCAAGAACGTGGATCAATTACACATGTACCTCCATTGTTGCATGGGTTGTTCTTGCATGAAGATTCGGATCGATCTGAAATTTAAGATATAGAATGTAGAATAATATGTAATTCATTATTAATCCTAATTTATTTACACCTCTCAATATAATGCACAGTACTAGTATATTTAAATTTCATTTTTAGAAATGAAGTAAAGATCTGGTTGCGTACAAGGCACTTTGTATACAAATCTAAATACAACCGTTAGCATTGGGACCATACAAGTCCTCGATTTTGGTTGTACGGTGACCAAAACCGTTCAAGTTTTTTTTCTGGGGACTACCACTGCCAAGTAGTCATATTATAATTGCGTCCATAGAAACAAGGAATATACGCATCAGCATTTACGCGCATAGCAATTTGCTGCAACAATTCCCTGGTTCAATGTTAGCCTTTTACAAATGATTCTTACTGATTTCACATCTGTCTCCAGTGAAGCAATGGGCGCATCGGCAAATGAACTTGTTGCAATCACGTGCGTCTGGAATACACACTCCTCCATTCTGACAACTGTTTTCATCACATGGGTTGATTCCTAAATATAGACAAACACGCTTTAGTTATGTGAAAACATTTCATCTGCAAAAGAGCCCAATTGGCATCATAACACACAACAACTGACGACTGACGAAGTCTAGCAGACATCTTGAAAGAACTGTCTTAGTTAAGTTATTTTACTGGTTTACAATACATGAACTCTATCTCATTATAAAGCTTTAGTTTAAAATACAATTTTAGACTTCAACAACAACAATCCATGTCGATTATTTAACATTTTCAATGACTCTAAAATGTTTTATTAAAACGCGTTAGTAACTTATGTTGACGCCTACGCACGATTTTAATCATGGTTGGAAGTGTCAAACTTACGTTTAAGGCAGTTATCACCAGTATAGCATTTCTTGCATTCACAGTCGGTTGTACATGTTTGTAAGTCGGCTACGCAGTTAGCGCCGAAGCCACAGTTTACTCCAGCACATATATTTTTGGCTGTTCATAAGAAATAAATAATAATTTTTAAATTTAAACTAGTACAAAGTAAATTCTTAAAAGAAACATGGAGGGTCCTTCCTGAAGAACAAACGGGTCTACTAAGTTACAGTAACTAATTACTTAATTGTGGTAGGATGGATGTTGATGTATCCCAACCCCAGTTGGATATTACAATGATTGCATTGGACCGAAGGAATAATAAAATGCTAAGTAGGTAAGAAGATGTCACAGATCAAACATTTAATGTAACTATAGCCTACCTGTTTGGCATTTGTCTCCTTTGTAACAGTCTCTACATTTACATGTGAAACTACATGTATCCAATTTTGGTACACATGTAGCACCATTCTGGCAATCGTTGTTTGCACATGGATCTCTAGCTGTAAGTTGAATTAAATTGTATGGTAAAAGTAACTATAAAACGATAATTACAGTACTTCATAGGCCTACTGTATAACGGACGGAGTCAAACCTCATAGCTGGGTTTCCACTTTTGGACGCGACACAACGATATAGATAATCCATCGCGTCATGATTGGCGTTGCGCGTTCATCCTGGCCTTAAGCTTGGTTCTTCCCACTAGGACGCAGCAACACAACGGCGGAAGCGCGACGTAAGCGCAACGCAAACGAGTTGACCAATGACAAGCGACAGTAGTTCGAATAATCCATCGCCAATGATTGGTCAAATCACTTACGTTGCGTTACGTCCTTACATTGCGTCCTAGTGGGAACCAAGCTTAAGGGTGATTATTGGGAGGGTTACCCCTTCAAGCAATTGGGATGTGGAGACTTGGTTAGATGGTTACTTCCAACTAGCCTATAAGTAGATGGGAAGATAGTGGAACAAGTCAACCAGAGTAATCTCTTTTACACACTTACCGCTTTCGCAGTTATCGCCGAAGAAGCATTTTCTACATCTACATTCATAAGAACACTCTTCAATGTTCTTTACACAAGTAGCACCGTTTTGGCAACTATTTCCGTCACATGGATTCAAAGCTGAAAAATATTTATTAAAACAAAAATACTTTACAAGCCTCTATTCCATAGTTTCTTCTGTTACTATAAGTAGGTTTGCGGCAAACTTGCACAGTTTAATACTGTACAGTATGAACGGCCCTTCAAAGTTAATTGTTACCAATACTGTTTATAAACATGTTGGTGTTTGCGGCAAACATGCAACAATTGTGTGTGTGAACAGGGCATAACTTCCCCCTCAAAATAGATGCTGTAGGGTTACTCACCAACTTGACATTGCGGTCCAGCGAAGCAAGCTTTACATTGACAAGAGGTTTCGCATCGGTCAAGATTGGCGTTACAAGTTCCACCATTTTGACATCGTACTCCACGACAGATATCAACAGCTTTAGAAATGATAACAATACATTACTCACTGCTCACTCGAATTCTAGTCAACCAGGATTAGTGGTATAAAGGTCGGGGGCTACTAATATGGGATTCGTGGGCGTGGGTTCGACAACATCCGAGTGTTCTCAAATGTACTGAATATATCAGTATACATTTACGTCAAATATATATATACAGTAGGACTACTGTCTGTAGAATTCATTTTAAACAAAGAAATAATTCCATACTACGTTTTTGTTGGGTTTACTCAAAGTTAGGCCTCCTATTTTAAAATGCATTAATTCTTAGTAAATTAAACATTAAATATATCTTACCGTTTTGGCAATTATCCCCAGTGTAACAACTGGTACAGGTGCATGATGTTGAACATGTATTAAAATCAGCATTACAAGTTCCGCCATTTAAACATTCAACACTGTTGCAGATTGGAATACCTGGTAAATAAAATTAATTACAGTTCCATGATCTGAATTTGTGTTTTTGTTGTTTTGTAAACAAAGATGTACTAATTAGCGTACTTAAGCTTGGTTCCCACTAGGAAGCAACGCAAAGACGACGTAAGCCCACCGTAAGTAATTTGACCAATCACAAGCGATGGCTGGTCCGAACTACGTCGTTGCGTTGCGTCCCAGTGGAAACCAAGCCGTACTTATTCATATTGGTACTGGTAGTAAACACCAAGCCGTACTTATTCATGGTACTGGTAGTACTGCAGAGTGATAAATAAATACATTAATGAAAAACAAATAATTATGATCACATGTTTTTAATTGATATAGATTGATGTGTTTAAATACGTGCACATAAAAGTGATTTATTTCAATATATATATATTATTCATTTGCATATACTTACGACTGGATCAACTAATATATACACACCTGGAGATCAACTGACTTAGGATAAGACATTACACATTGACATGTATATGCTGGGTTCATACTAAATAACTGTTGGATATTGCAAACAACACAATATTAGTCTATTTCGAGAGATACTGCCGCTACATGCCATCATTACTATACAAGTAGGTATCTCACTTATAGACTATTGTTGGTTTGTGTATATTGGTCTATGGATGTTGGATAAGTATGGGTAAAATGTCGGTGACGATTTTAGAGAAATAATAGCAACCTCATGAGTTTGTAGCACCTGTGATGTATTTAACGTAACGTTACGTATGGTATCTGTTTTACTTACGTATTTCACAATTTGCTCCAGTAAAACAAGGTTTACAAGTACAAGAGGTCTCACACTTGTTAAGATTTGCACGGCATGTTCCGCCATTTTGACAATTTACTCCTTGACATATATCAACAGCTAAATGCAAAATGAAACACAGTTGATTTAATTGAAGTCAGAAAAATTGAAGTAGAGCTCTGTCTACACTATAAAACTTTATGTGATTTGTCACATGAAGTAACCGAGGAAGATGCCTCTGACGTATGTGAGATGGATTGGCTAGAAGAAGAAAATCATCTAGTACGTATAGGCTAAGCATCTGATTATGTATATATGATATAACAGTTTGACTTACGTGTTTCACATTTGTCTCCCTTGTAACACGATTTACATCTACAGGATGTTGTACATGTGCCCAGGTTAGCAACGCACGTTCCTCCATTTTGGCAATTTACTGAGCGACAGATATCAACAGCTGCAAAATACAATCATGTCATCATATTCGATTAATTGAGTAATAAAACATACAGGGATTAAAAAATGTGATTTGCCCATAATATAGTCACGATGACATCATATCATTACCATATTTGGGCATTTGGTAGTGTAGACAGAGCTTAAAAGAACATCATTTAGTTTACATCAAAATACCACGTTCGAATAAACTAGTTATGCCTATGCTTAAAAAGAGCATGATTTGGTTCATCAGAAATTAACTAATTCTTGACAAAACGTTCTTACGATTTTGACATCTATTTCCAGTATAGCAGGACCTACAGACACACGACGTTGAACATGTTCCAAGATCAGCCACACATGTTCCTCCATTTTCACAATTAACGTTGGCACAAATGTCAATAGCTGATGATGAACAAAGTAGTATTAGCAGTAGAACCTAACACCATGAGATGTAATCTCATTGTACTGTTTAATCTCCTAGTTGTAACAACCGACTTACTTTTAGTGGAACCAAGGACAACAACAGGACACTAAGCCTGCCTTGCTAAGATCGGAACTCGTAACAGTCCTTTGAGCTTTTGTCTGGCTGCGATAAATAGCAACAGTACAATGTACATATTCTCCGCGGCAGATAGCAATAGCTTTAGAAATGGAAATGACCACTCTTTGATCTCCGGAGCTCAGAATCCTGTTGTTAGATTGCCTTGGTGGAATCACCATGAATAAACATCCAATAAAATAATGGTCTGGTGCTTGACGTTAGATAATGGAGACTAGAATGTAGAATTCGTACTACGTACTAAATTTAGTTTCATAAAAGTAATAAGCTTACCAGTTTGGCATCTGTTTCCAGTAAAGCACGATCGACATCTGCACGAGGTTGTACATGTAGCAAGATCTGGGACGCATGTTCCTCCATTTTCACAGCGAACATTGCTACAGATATCAACGGCTGAAGAAAAAACAAAGAAATACTTATAAATGAAACATTAATAATTATTGCAAAATATTTTGTATATATACATTAAAACAATAAAACCAACAGTGATTTTGAGAACTTGTGTAGGCCAATATAGTTGCACTTTTTTGGCCACTGTGACATTCATTTTAAATATTTTGAAATAATAGTATTAAGTTCTGTCTACACTACCAAACTCATTTGACAAAAAGAATGTGTGATGTGGCTATATATAGACAAGATGACATCATATCACTACCATAATTGGGCAAATTTTTTTTCGTCAGTTTGCTAGTGTAGACAGAGCTGTAAAATTCAAGAAAGACATTACCGCCACCTTGTCCTTATTGAACAATTTACAAGAAACATAATGCTTACCATCTTGACACTTGTTTCCAGTAAAGCAGGAACGACATGAACAGCTGGTCTCACATCTATTTAAATCTGCTCTACATGTGCCACCATTTTCACATGTAACACCTTCACAGATATTTAGAGCTAAAAAATATTTTTATAAGTCAAATTAATTGTTTATATTTTATTTACATCAAAAACATCAGCATATTAAACTATTGTTCTCAATATCATTATCGCCATCTTTCTTTCTCTCTCTCGTTCAAAGTTTGTTTAATATTTGGACGAAACACAACAATAATTAGAAAGTTTGTACGTTTAACGTACGTATTTGGCAATTGTCTCCTGTGTAACAAGGTCTGCATCTACATAATGTGGTACAGGTGTTCAAATCTTCTACGCATGTTCCTCCATTCTGGCAGTTAACGCTACTACAAATGTTTACGGCTGAAAAGAAGTAGAAAATATAATCATTGTCATTCTAACATGATAAGTATTTTGAAAAATGGTTTTCATTATATTCGATGATGGTTATTGTAACGTAGCCCTCCTTTTTTTTTTGTTGGCTTACCATTTTGACATTCATCTCCGGTAAAACAAGATCTACACGTGCATGATGTCTGACAGGTCATGAAGTCAGCTTGACACGTTCCGCCATTTTGGCAGTTCACACCACTGCAAATGTTAACCTCTTTTGGGGGAAAAAGCACAAACATTTATAATCAATGTAAAATCAGTTACTTAGGGGTTATCTAGATATTTTAAAAGAGAATTTTGAGAAGCACTCGTAGATATAGAAAACCAACCGGGCCACGAGTTCTAGCAAGTTGTAAACGAACGTCCACCTTTCAATCGTTACCTTTATTTTGCCACTAAACAAGTGTAAATTTATAGTGATTTTATGTAAGTATTTCTATGTTGAGAGTCTCTCGACAGTTATTTTTATTTATAACTTTTAGGTGATCCTGCCTCATTGATTTACTTTTGTACTGTTTTTATGTGTTACTTTGTACTGTAGGCCTATTTTAAATTTGGCGAAATAATTACTAAAAGAGAACTTACGTTTTTGACACGTCCTCCCGGTGAAACAAGATCTACATTTGCATGAGGTACTACAGGTGGCTAAGTCAGCGACACATGTTCCTCCATTTTCACAATTGACGCTGCTACAAATATCCACGGCTGGATAATAATATCAAATGGATTTAATTAAAAAGGTTCATTCATAATAACATTGCTATTAGTGTGAAAACTGACGACTTTTTAAATATAGATACAAATCTAATTTCCCATTA
The DNA here is from genome assembly GCF_964355755.1 of Antedon mediterranea. Taxonomy (NCBI): domain Eukaryota; kingdom Metazoa; phylum Echinodermata; class Crinoidea; order Comatulida; family Antedonidae; genus Antedon; species Antedon mediterranea. The sequence continues at coordinate 697,161 of NC_092671.1, forward strand.
GAATAGAATACATATTTTTAGAATATATTTTTGTGTCTGCACAATATTGGATCATCGTTATTACATTGATTTACGCCTCTTGTTTATACGAAAATGGAAATAAATATTTTAATAGAAAGTCACTTTTATAATCTGGATTACTTTGACTTAATTTGTTCATCTCAGCCACAACAAGGTGTCTCTTTTTTTTAAACGGAAACGAAGCTATATTTTGGTAATAACTTACGTGTTTCACAATTTGCTCCAGTAAAACAAGGTCTGCAGGTACAGGAGGTTTCACATTTGTCGAGATCAGCATTACACGTTCCTCCATTTTGACAATTCACTCCTCGGCATATGTTGATGGCTAAACAATTAATCAAAGATAGTAATAATATACTTTAGAATTTGTATATATGTTTATAGATTGTAAGATACTTGTTATGTATGTTTTTGCAAGCATTTGGTTGTAAAATTCTTAAAATTGTTTATTATGTCTTCAATATTATTCATTCAATTCATTTACTTACGATTTTGACATCTGGTTCCAGTGTAACATTCAGTACATCTACAAGATGTTGAGCACGTATTCAGGTCGGCTACACATGTTCCTCCATTCTCACAATTAACATTATTGCAAATATCAACAGCTATCGGTAGTTTTAAATATGCAGTGAAATTGAATGGTAAATGAAACATGCAAAACAGGTGGTCATCCGATGTTTGGATCAATAAAATAATTGCAAAACGTTCGGCGTTTTCCCGAAATGTATAGTAGTGCATTTTTAGAGTAAGAAATATAACATGTAACTTTACTGTATGTGGTACTCCATGTACTCATTATCATTGTACGTATTAGACATACAACAAAATGTAGCCTAATGTAAATATAGGCCTAGTATTGATTATGTTAGCAGAATAGTAAGAATCGTAATAGTGAAACAAATATTGAATTTTAAATGTAAATTAATATAATGTTATAAATTATAATTCAGTAGTGATAAATAGAAATAATAATATCATAGCAAATGAAGTGTGTTTTTTTTTTCTTTCAGAGCCGTTACGGCCTATGGAACGTCAATAGTGTCATAAAGGATGTGTGTTTTAAAAATTGTTCGTTATTTAAAAATGTGATATTTTAAAGTGCTATATAGATAGGTCTAGTATAATATAAGTCTAAACATGTGATCATAATTATAATGTTTAACATCGTGGTTCTTTACTCATGTGTTTTGACAGGAATATCACTTGTTTTCACATTCGCGCTACACGTGGCCCCATTTTGTCCGTTTACAATTTACAATGCTGAGAGAGGCGTTATTCATAATTTAGTATTATCAAAGAATATATTATATATTCTTTTGTATTATGTGCATTTATTGGCATTTACTTACGTGTCTGACAACGGTTTCCTCTGAAACATGTTCTACATTCACATGTGGCTGTACAAGTATCATCATTTTGTACGCATGTACCACCATTCTGACAATTAACATTCCTGCACAGGTTTGTTCCTATAATTAACAAGCATTACATTCATGTATTTTAGTTTAATCATCTGAATTTAAGCACACTAATATTTAAGCACACTTACTTAAGCACAAGTTCGTGAGATCAACCAAATAAATGAGTGAGTACCTACTATAACGGTGATAATTACCGGTACGCTATTTTTGTAGACCTGCATATGCATCTTGTGGGTTTTTGCTATTTCCTAACAAATAGGCATGAACTATCAAATATTATCTGGTCTAGTAAAGTCAGAATTCAGGAATTGGGAAGACCATTTGCTATATAGGCCTACAGTAACAAATAACCAAAACTATATAATATAGCTGAATACTGAATACTAAATAGCTTTATTTGTCCATTATCATATAAAATAATAATATAAATTCTTCTAAAAGATTGGCAAATAATTATATTAGTACAATTTAAAACATATATATATATATACAAAATATAAACAAACATTACAAAATAGAGTAACACACACATTATTGCACAAAAAGATTTTTGAAAGCATAAAACGCTTAAAAAGTTGTAGTTTAGAAATAGATACAATAACTGAGGAACCTCGCTTATAAACCTACCGATGGATTTAAAGAAGTCAATATATCTTACGTGTTTGACATATGTACCGATGGATTTAAAGAAGTCAATATATCTTACGTGTTTGACATATGTACAGATGGATTTAAAGAAGTCAATATATCTTACGTGTTTGACAAAATCGTCCAGTAAAGCAACTTCTGCATTTACACGTGCCGGTACATGACGTTAGGTCTGATTCACAGGTTCCTCCATTTTGGCATGTCACTTGAGCACATGGGTTCTTAGCTATAATTAAATAATACGAATGGTAAATAAATAATGGTTTTATATCAATTGTATTAATTTATTTAAATATTGTATAATATATTACCAGTTTGACAACGGTTGCCCATATAACACGTAGGACAATCACATGTTCCTGTGCACGTGTTAAGATCTGATACACAGTTTCCACCATTTTGACAGTTAATGTTGGCACATGGATTCTTGGCTGCAAAGGACAAAAACAAAGTTGCATGTTGGATAAATGTTACACAGGAAGCACAAGTTAGATTGAATTTTTCATGTGAGTACACAGATAAAAAGTATGATAGGTTTACTGCCATTAAACACAGATGATTCATATATGTCATGCGCGCGTTTAAACACTGTTAATTATGATACTATCATATTTGTCACGCGCGCGTTTAAAATGCTGTTTATATTATGGTACTGACATTTGACGTGCGCGTTTAATAATGTTGTGCTTCCTTTCCTTCTTCCTTTCCTTTCCTTCCCTTCTTCCTTTCCTCCCATTAAATGAAAGAAGATTTTACTGTCACGCGCTCTTATGATGTTGATAAATGAATGTGTTAACTCTTTTTCCCAGAAAAAAACGAGTTGGAATATTGAATGCTACTTACCGGTTTGACAACGGTTGCCCATATAACACGTAGGACAATCACATGTACCAGTGCACGTGTTAAGGTTTGATATACAGTTTCCACCATTTTGACAGTTAATGTTGGCGCATGGATTCTTTGCTGCAAAAGATAAGGGTATTTGATCAGAAAGGTTGCGCAGTATGGTTCAATCATTATGATGACGTGAGCTATTAAAATTATGGCTTGTTTCCAACTTATAGGACGCAACGCAAGGACGGAAAAGCAACGCAAGCAATTGACCAATAACAAGCGATGGATGATTCGATTGTCGCTTGTCATTGGTTAACTCGGCGCTTACGTCCTCGCGTTGCGTCCTTGCGTTGCGTCCTTGCGTTGCGTCCTAGTAAGAAACAAGTTTTTAATGCTAATGTGATTTTACACTTATGCTATACTTACCAGTTTGACAACGGTTGCCCATATAACACGTAGGACAATCACATGTACCAGTGCACGTGTTAAGATTTGATACACAGTTTCCACCATTTTGACAGTTAATGTTGGCGCATGGATTCTTTGCTGTAGTTAAAAAAAAAATCGCGGTAATAAAATGAATGCACAGAAAGGCATTAAGTTGCCTTTCTCTTCTTCCTTTTTATCCAATTATTTAAATGTTTTATATAATATTATATAGTATAATGTTATATTTATGTATTTCTTTTTATTTTTGGATGAATAAAGAAAGAAATCACAAAGTATAAATCTTACCGGCATGGCAACCATTGCAACACTTTTTATAAAAGCAATTATTATCTACATTTAGTTAACAATTAGTTTAGTAAATGTTTCTTACCGGTTTGACAACGGTTGCCCATGTAACACTGTCGACATTTGCATGTTGCTGTACACGTATTCAGATCTGGTACGCATGTGCCACCATTTTGACAGTTAATATTGGCACATGGATTTTTTGCTGTAAAATTTAAGATAGATTCAGATTTCATTCAATGTCCTTAAAGGTGATAAGTTTAACAAGACAAACATCACAAATATTTTCTACACAAAATCTTATTACAATTCTTTGGAAGTTGTTTTTCGGCGTCTTATAGTTCACGTTTGCTATTTTATTTTATTTTTACCTACAGTAGTTCACCGCATTTACACTAAGGTAAATTTCTATTCTATTTATAGGATTTGAACGCGGATCAGTAACCACCAAAATACAACTCCACTCAAAATGGCTCTATAAATTTGACGCGCACGTGTATACTTGATAAATAATGCTCAATAATGTCATTTTACACTCGTGTCATTTTGGTTGGCTCCGTCACTCACGAAATGTACGATATTAAATTAACTTACGTGTTTGACAACGGTTGCCCATGTAGCATGTAGGGCATTTACATGTACCAGTGCATGAGTTAAGATCTGATACACAGTTTCCACCATTTTGACAGTTGATATTGGCACATGGATTTTTGGCTTCAAAAGAAACAAATAAATAAATACAATAGGCCTAATGTTTGCTTTTTGTGTGTGGTTAAAGTCACGTAGTACGATACGATCTGTTTCTTGTAGGTGTTGGTTTATTTACAAACCTACCTCAAGTATTTTTCTTTGGTGGCTAAGTTCCACAAAAGGTATTAATTTAAAGAAGTCGATTAACTTACCAGTTTGACAGTTATTTCCCATGTAACATCTGGGACAGTCACATTTTGAGGTACATGAGTTTAAATCAGCAATGCATTTACCACCATTTTGGCAATTCCTTGAATCACATGGGTTTTTTTCTATTTTATAAAACACATTTGCGAATTAAACGAAATATTAATTGCATAGTGGTTTAGGAATAACATAAATACACCCCTTACTGGATTTTGCTATAATAACTGGGAATATAATGTCCAGTATTGACGCAGAGTTAAAACATTAATCTACTGGCCTCACCTGTTTGGCAAAACTGTCCGGAGTAGCATGTTCTGCAACTACAGGTGGTTGTACATGTTTTGCGATTGGACGAACATGTTCCCTGGTTTTGACACGTGTCTTTCTTACATGGATCATTAACTGTAATTGTAAAGTACGGTAATATTTACATTCTTTTAGGATGAATCCACAATTCTAATAATAAGTTTTACTCTAGCTTTTGGTAACATTGTTTCTATACACACGTCTCTTAAGGCAACGCTGTAGTCTAAGTTCTAGGCACAAATGGCGTGTCATAACTATACTTTAACTGGAAGGGAAAATGAAAAAGAAAAAAAATCTAGAAACTTGTGTCTTTAAAATAATCAAAAAACATAATAAACATAATCATTATTACAGATAATTTTTTAATTTCTCAGTTCTCAGCTTATCTATGGCACCCAACAATTTAACTCTAGTCGTTACAAACATCATATTAAAGCTTTGGTTCCCACTAGAACGAAACGCAAGCGAGTCGCCCAACAGTTCGGATCGCTGCTTGTGATTGGTTAAATTGCCTAAGTTGCGATTACGTCGTTGCGTTACGTCCCAGTGTGAACCAAGCTTTAGATTTAGTAGAATACTAAATATAGCAATATGGATATTAAACCAATACTGTGCTACAGTTAAAACCTGTTGTGCTGACTATAAATAAAGACAAACTTTATTCTCACATTGATTGCAGAAGGTTCCAGAATAACAACTGATGCATTCACACTTGTACCGTCCTTTAGGCAGTGACACACATCTTTGAGTGTTATCTCTATTACATTTATGACTCCCTGTTTTACATGGATTATAATACGCTGTAAATAAGAAAAAATGATACGTTAGTAGGCCTAATCTAAAAAGAACATGAAATCTTGAAATAAAATGGCTAGTATGAACAAATAAAATGCTACATTGTTATAGGCCTATGAGATAATTTATATTAAATCCTTTTGTTTCGTGAAATACTAGAAATCAGTAATTTATTAAATAGAATACTACCTAGTTTATTTGATAAATGTTTTAATTGCTGCCAGCTAAATGTTGTTTTCAAATTAAAAGTAGTTATAAAAATAATAAATATCACAATTTTAAGATAAAGTTACGGTCGTACCTGTAGCGTTGATAACTACAACGATCGTCAAGAAAATTGCGGCGGACAAGAAAGACTTCATGATGACATGCAGATCACGAAAATAATGAACTTGTAACAGTTGCTGCCGTTATATACCATGTATACGGAACTATGCATTTCATAAGTGCAAAACCACAACATATGGTCTAAAACAATTCATGTTACATCTTCTATGCCAAGTTCAAAATAAAAACGATGTTAATTGCTCAAGTAATCGTATAATCTACAAGTGGTTTGGGAATACAGTATAAGGTTTGTATCAAGATTTCGACGCAGCCACTGTCCAGATTATGTAAACAAAGAGTGTAGGCCCTACGCAACATTATTGCGTCTCTTCATCAAAAGCCTCTTAATATTATACGTACATGTACAAGTACTCCTTATGCTGCTCCGCACTCCTTCTGAATGAGCTTCATCATTAAACTCATTATGAGAACAGAGATTTTTAAAGCTCTGTTCACACGCACTAGATTGTTAAAGCTGTGTTTAAACGCACTAGATTTTTAAAGCTGTGTTTACACGCACTATATTTTTTAAAGCTACGTTGCAGACAGTACTGGATTGCATATCGGATTTAAGCTGCCGAATTATATAAAAGTTATACCAGTGACGTGTATTTACTCCGATAAAACCCAGATATACCTCCGAGAAAACAGGGAAGTGTATAATACTCCGACCATGAAGAAATTAGTTTCCGCAAACGATCTGACCAACTATGATAGGCTTTTTTGAAAGAAGGAACTTTTAAGTTCAATAATTTCTGGCCATTGTAAAAAAAAATATTTTCTTAAGTATATGCTTTTCGAATAGATAAGAATATTATTTTTGGCTAACCTTTTATTGTATTATCAAATTTTTTGTGGAAATAAAGAAATAATATGTTTAGGTAAAGAGAGATTGTGTAATGATACATACACATATAAGTTTGTACTTTGTTTAAAACTATGGTAGCAGTAAACTATCATGAGTTGAGAATTTGTAAGAAAAAACACATTCTTTTTCATATTTATTAATTAATCAATTATTTACAACCATTGATCAAATGAAATGATATACTACAAGCTAGACCTATCTAGCATTTTTTTTAAAGTAAGGAAATAAAGTATATTAATATGTTATACAACAATTTTTCTAATAACAGACACACCTTAACATACTTCTACAAACTATATGCAAAGTTCTTTTTAAATAGTATCACTAAAAAACATCTGACGTAAAACAACCTACTTAAGTACTACTCATGGTCTTGCTTGGTGTTGTCTTCCGTAAGGTAGTAACCATAGCGACGAAGTATATCCCTCTTGTCTGTAAAATAATACATCATTTACATCTTAACGTAGTACTTTAAGTAATTATAATAAGTACATAAGCTGTAATAAGCTACCATGTATTTATATACCTGGTGGTGGTGTGAAGAATAATATTGTTTTATTAAGTCAGTTGGTGTAATTATACTTAAACTCGTACAATTATCAGCTGTAACGCGTCACTATGCACATTTGTGATAAGGGCATGCGCATAACCTACCAAATTCACAATGAACTCCATAAAATGGAAACACACAAAGACAGGTGTACGCTTCACAATTGTTCTGCACACTTTGACAAACGCCGCCATTTTGACACAATCCAGGCACACAAGCTTCATAGGCTGTAAAGAATTTTTTTTTAAATATAAAAATTTACTTTTAGAGAAAAATGCAGATTTAACTAAAGGTTTACCTCTGAAGAATAATGACTCCATGTTTATTCTCAATTGCAATCATCTGTCAGTAACATCATAAATTTGACGCGCGCGTTCAAACGATGATCGTTATTAAATTGTGTACGCACACTACGTATCAATGGCCATTGAATATGGAATATAGTACTTATGGTTATGTAAATATGGTTGTTAAAATTATGACGGTCAGGGTCACTTAATTGCCTACAAAGTAAACTTACCATTTTCACAAGTATCTCCGTCATAACATACAAGACATTCACAACTGACATCATCATCTTCAACTATACAAGTTGCTCCATTTAGACATCGTTCACATTTACATTTGATTATTTCTTCTAATGTTAGAAAATAATCGAAAATGGCGGTATCTCCTCTGTCAATGTCCGAAGTAGAACGGAACTCACAGGTACGTGATAACATTGTACGTTGAGTTGGTACACTTGATGGCATGCTGTCAACAGTTGGTGTAGTGGAAAGGGCAATATCTGTCATGACATTGACTGGAGTGGTAGGAGAGATGTTGTATTCAATTGTGCTGCTTTTGGCATCGAGGTTATCAGAGGATGTGGATGATGCAGTTTCTTCATTTCGGATAGAATCTGACGTCACTGTTTTAATTATTTCGAACAATCTAGATGTACCTCCAGTGACAAAGTCACTATTTACAGTTTCTCTGTTGATGTTACCAGTTACTGCGTCTTCACTGATGAGGTAATTAGTTACTGTGCCTCTGGGGACGTCATCTGTCACTGTAATGTCGTCTGTATTTTGTGTTGATGAATGATGATCAATGGGACCCTTTGTTGATTTACTTGGACTTACATTGGATGGTGAAACATCCGTGGTGGTCAAATCATCGAAAGACAAGCGTCCGTTTAAGGTATTGCCATCATAGAACATGGTTGAGTCTTGGCTGATGGCTTCCGATGTCGTCGAAAATAGTTTACTTGCTTCCCTACCATCATTTGGTTCCGTTAAATGAGAAGCGACAAAAAACTGATATTTTGTATGCAATTCTGTTGAATCTTCGTCAAAATCCAGTGTTGCATCTTGGTTGTGTGTGGTTGCATCTTGGTTGTGTGTAGTTGCGTCTTGGTTATGAGCGGTTGCATCTTGGTTGTGTGTGGTTGCATCTTGGTTGTGTGTGGTTGGATATTCGTTGTGTGGGGTTGCATCTTGGTTATGTGTAGTAGCATCTTCGTTGTGTGTAGTTGCAGCTTCGTTGTGTTTGGTTGCATCTTGGTTGTGTGTGGTTGCATCTTGGTTATGTGTGGTTGTATCTTGGCTGTGTGTAGTTGTATCTTGGTTATGTGTGGTTGCATCTTGGATGTGTGTGGTTGTATGTTGGTTGTGTGTGGTTGTATCTTGGTTGTGTGTTTCTGGTGCGGTTACATGAGAGGCTACAAAGAACTGAAATTCATTGTCCATTTCTCCTCCTTTAATACTTCTTTGTTCGACTGGATAACAATCAACTCCTGCAATTTATTTTAATTTTAGTTACATTCATTTCTTCAACACACCGTCATTTTCTTTTTTTACTTTTTAAACATTTATATTGTTAAATTAATTCTTATCTTCATCGTCGTTTTTCACTGACATCAACATTTTAATTGTTAAATTCGTAATTTTTTCATCATCGTCAGAATCATACATTATCATGACTACAAAAAAAACGTCGTAATACATCTATCACAAAATGCACATTAAGCTTGCTTCCCACTGGACACAATGCAAAGACGTAAGCGCGCAAGTACTTTGACCAATCACGACACGTTGTCATCTTAACTGTCGCTTGTGATTGATCAACTTGCAGGGAAACTCGTGCTACGACGTCGTTGCGTTGCGTCTAAATGGGAACCGACCTTTAATTAATTAAACAATTAAAACTTACCATTAGAAGCAATACTGAACAATACAATGATTAAAATATATAAAGCCATAATCAAAGCGTACAAATGAAATTATAACAGTTACTATCTCAACAGGTTTAATTGATGCTACCTTCCAGGTCAGCCTAACTGAATGTGAATGTTTTAAGTGACTACAATGTTTTGTTTTTCGTGTTTTACAGACATTTACAATGTCAATATATTTGACCTTCTCTTAAATATATCACGTGGCAACAATATTGTCTCTATTAAACTTTATGTTTACCTACACTGTATTACAATTTTTCGGCGTATTTAACTTAGAATAACGTAATCTAAAATTTAAACCTAGATAAAGGATATAATATGACTATATACGGTATAACTCCCATTACCAAACTACTATTCTAAATGAGAATGTAAAATGCTATTAAGCTCCGTGAAACCAAAGGGTATTCTTTTTCTTTTCATTTGGCTTTATTGCTCAATCTTTTCTTGCGGGCTGGAACAAAATGACAGAAAAAAAGTAATAATTAACGTTAAATAAAAATAAAATAGTAGTACCCCATACAATCTTGAATTATTTTTATCCTATGATCAAATGTACATAAAATTACAAAGCTGAATGTTCTTTATAGTGCATTATAAGCCTATAAATAATAATTGTTTTTAAAAGCAATTATAATTTAAGAAGCTAAAGTTAAAACTATATAATATTGAAAACGGAACACAGCGATAACCATTGATATTGTGATGCCAGTATATGGCGTGTTTACTGTATCAGTAAATGGGTGGACCATGGATTAAGGAATAGATTCCTTAATCCATGATAAGATCAAAAGGATCCCACTGGATTGATCGTGAATTGTGGGATGTCATGGATAAATGAACCATGACCGATCGAAATAATCGAATGATATGGCGTCATGGTTGTATGAATATATTTATAATTTTTTACCGATATCATTATTCTTCATGAGACAAGCGTCAGCTTTACCGCGTGGTCCAGTGTGGTCAAAAGTTAAACCAAGTTTTACGATACTCGTATTCTTTGATAATACTTCTGCAATATACATTTCTGCATGTGTCCCAAGCTTTGATCTCTGAAAAAACAATATATTAAAAAATACCATTACTAATGTTTTTATTTTTTTAGAAAATGAGCATGTAGGACTACTTTTGCGTAGGGGATTTATGCAAAACAACCAGGACACCTGTCGATACCTAACCCTTCCTGGCGGTCTCATGACTTACCTGATTGGAAACTCTTAGTTCTGTCAATGTGTCGTTTAATAACAAAGCTTCCATGATGGATGTCATTCCTGTACCGGTGATGAAGTTAGACTCCAAGTTTAGACTGGTTAGCGATTTGTTTCCTTTCAGTCCATCTGCAATCGCCTTTGAAAGAGTTTATAATTTTAATAAACTTTCTAATAATTATTTATACTTTCTTAAAAAATAGTAATCTCGTTTCCTAAGCTTGCTTCCGAATAGAGACGCAACTCAAGGACGTAGGCGCAACGCAGCGAGTTCACCAATGACAATTCAAATAATCCATCCATCCATTAATTTATTTAATCAAGTGAAAAATAAACAATATCTAGGTCCTTACTTTTTAGCTCACATACCATATGTAGGCAGGGAAGAGTGACATTAATAATACTAATTTCACTCTTCCATGATGTATGTATGAACTTGTATGCCCATTAAATTCCAGCAATATGCTACTATTTTGGTTTTTTGGTAGGCCACAAACCGTAGAACTCTAAATTAAAATTTGCCAAATATCTTAAAATGCGGCTCACCTTTGCATCTGTATCGTTGATGTTTGTGCAAGCCATGCTTAATTTCAACAGATGAGTGTTTGTCTTCAATCCTTCTGCTAGTTCACATATTGGGATTTTCTGTTTAAAAATGCATAAATAAGTAAGGTACAATATATAACCACTGAAGAAGAGTCAACACACATGAATGTAAACTAAAGCTCCGTCTGCACTATCAAACTTTATGTGACAAAATAGTTTGATAGTGTAGACAGAGCTTAAGAAAATCTAGAAAACCTATACAATGAACAGTGAAAACCAAAAGAATAAAAATAAATAAGAGAATAAAAAAGAGCTGAGAAAGAATACTTTGATAAAATGCAGACAGAGGGCGTGTTATCTAATATTTTAGCCCATATTGAAGATACAATGACTCGAGTTTTTGTTTAAAAATGTGTTATGGTGTTTTGTCAATACCTTACGGTTATTCAAGTTGATTTCCACAGCATCCGGGTTATTATCCTGTATGTTTTTTACTGCCTCATAAATAAAGGTATTGTATTTAGGATGATCATCTAGAAACGGATCCATTCCTGTTGGAGCTAGATAAAAAAAAAAAAGATTTTCATCATCACTTTATGAATTTAATCGACAAAATGTTCAAATGCCCGGGAACCCGAATCCTTGATGCTATTGATGGTATTATGGAAAGATCAACGAAAACTCCATATTGGTCATGGATTCACATAATGCAAAAGCATTAGAAATTAGAATAAGCAGTGCACAAACTAAATCAGAGCAGTGTTTTAGTGTAGTCCCATTTATCCTCCTTGTTATAACAATATGAGTAAGTATACTTACCATATCCTCCGTACATGTTTGCCAAATGTATGAATACTGTTCACGATCAGGTCAATACAACAGCAATTTGTTGACGGGTAAATAATTCGTTATTATATTATATTGGCAATGTAATCAATGATGGTAATGCATGAGGTGATGAAGTCTATTGTTTAAATTCTAATCTTTTCACGTAGAACAATACAAGTTTCCATGGTGAAATTCTATATTACTACAGTATATCGCTTATAATAATAAATACCATTATTTACCAGTTCACTCTTCCCTCCCTGTGTTTACCTTTTACTTTTCGACTAAACCTGTTACGAGTTGCGAGTCACTCTTCTTACAGGCCTGTATAAGATTAATAGTACTATTGAGATACATGCCTTCCAATACCGTATACTAAACCTGTTACGGGTTGCGAGTCACTCTTCTTACAGGCCTGTATAAGATTAATAGTATTATTGCGATACACGCCTTCCAATACCGCAGACTAAACCTGTTACGGGTTACGAGTCCCTCTTCTTACAGGCCTGTATAAGATTAATAGTATTATTGAGATACATGCCTTCCAATACCGTATACTAAACCTGTTATGGGTTGCGAGTCCCTCTTCTTACAGGTCTGTATAAGATTAATAGTATTATTGAGATACACGCCTTCCAATACCGTATACTAAACCTGTTACGGGTTGCGAGTCCCTCTTCTTACAGGTCTGTATAAGATTAATAGTATTATTGCGATACACGCCTTCCAATACCGTATACTAAACCTGTTATGGGTTGCGAGTCCCTCTTCTTACAGGCCTGTATAAGATTAATAGTATTATTGCGATACACGCCTTCCAATACCGTATACTAAACCTGTTACAGGTTGCGAGTCCCTCTTCTTACAGGCCTGTATAAGATTAATAGTATTATTGCGATACACGCCTTCCAATACCGTATACTAAACCTGTTACGGGTTGCGAGTCCCTCTTCTTACAGGCCTGTATAAGATTAATAGTATTATTGCGATACACGCCTTCCAATACCGTATACTAAACCTGTTACGGGTTGCGAGTCCCTCTTCTTACAGGCCTGTATAAGATTAATAGTATTATTGAGATACACGCCTTCCAATACCGTATACTAAACCTGTTACGGGTTGCGAGTCCCTCTTCTTACAGGCCTGTATAAGATTAATAGTATTATTGAGATACACGCCTTCCAATACCGTATACTAAACCTGTTATGGGTTGCGAGTCCCTCTTCTTACAGGCCTGTATAAGATTAATAGTATTATTGCGATACACGCCTTCCAATACCGTATACTAAACCTGTTACGGGTTGCGAGTCACTCTTCTTACAGGTCTGTATAAGATTAATAGTATTATTGCGATACACGCCTTCCAATACCGTATACTAAACCTGTTACGGGTTACGAGTCACTCTTCTTACAGGCCTGTATAAGATTAATAGTATTATTGCGATACACGCCTTCCAATACCGTATACTAAACCTGTTACGGGTTACGAGTCACTCTTCTTACAGGCCTGTATAAGATTAATAGTATTATTGAGATACACGCCTTCCAATACCGTTACTATTTATTTTTCGTTGTTTGATTTGTATACGGTACAAAGAATGACAAATATCAATTTACATAGATTGTATCATAGGTATTATATATAATATAACCATAATAAATTAATCTATACCGCCTTAACTGGTCCGGGTGGTATTGAGGACAAAGAACAAGTGTTCCCATATTTAGGCGTACCAAAAGCAGTTGAATTAAGAATAGCAATTCTTAATTCACTATTGAATTGAATTGAATATTCATTAAAGAACAGAGTCAATTGTAAAAACCTGAGAAACTATTGAATGAAGACAATTTAATAATGCAGGCATTGTTTATCAAGATCTAATACATTGTTATCAAGATAAAATGCATTGTTATCAAGATCAAATACATTTTTATCAAGATAAAATGCATTGTTATCAAGATCTAATAAATTGTTATCAAGATAAAATACATTGTTATCAAGATAAAATACATTGTTATCAAGATCGAATACATTGTTATCAAGATAAAATACATTGTTATCAAGATAAAATACATTGTTATCAAGATAAAATGCATTTTTATCAAGATCGAATACATTGTTATACATTTCAGACCATACACTACTTACATAACAATAAAATAGCTGTAGCACACCGTCTTAATTGCATAAAACTAAACCCAAAATAAATGAGGACATTATTTTGCTTGCCGTATCTCTTTGGTCGTGAGAACACAAATTGAAATAATTATAGAAAAATGTTAAATTTTATTCATTTAGTCATAGTCTTCAATTAATATCACTTTTTCCAATTGGTTTAGACTAGTATGGCCGCATACTTTTATAACTTTCACTTTTCAAATGAATATTACTATTTTTTTAATTGCGAAAATTACCAACATAATACATATACAAGCTGCATAATCGTTTTCAAAATGTATTTTAATTAGAATTTACATAATTGAAATTGGCTGTTAATTAATAGTTAATTACTGTACAAGGAATCAAAATGAAGCCATCTTTTTACAATTATTTGATTTTAAATTAGTAGTCAACCATTGTGAAACCACTTTCTTAAGTAAAGATAAGAGCCAAGGCTGCATTTTTAGAACCTACCACAGTGTATAATGTAAACTTACTGAGTACAAAGGTAACTTATTTGAATGTGATTGCTAACACCCTGGTTCCACAAGTGGCAGTTTTTGCAATACCTGTAGGCCTACCTATCGTTACCAGTTAGAATAATTAAAAAAAATCCTGAGAAGTCAAATGTTATACAGTTAAAGCAGTGAATTTATCTGCATAGGTTGCTTCATGTTATTCCTTTCATTAGATAGGAATGACTCTATTGTGTTTTCTTTTCTTTTAAAAGATGCATTCAATTCTAAACATATATTAGTGTCGTTCAAATTCCGATAATGTAATATGTTAGCTATTTATCATTTCTTACAAGGCATTAAAAATTAATTACAAAATCATATTACAAAAATAAAGAAAACACCTAGGCACCAAAAGTAAACGTTCTTACAAGTATGAAAAGTGTAATACAAAATGATATAGAATGCCTTAAATAAACCACTATAAGCACCGCTGCAAAAACTCATGTTTAGGTACTAAGGTGTCATTCTCATTACTGAAAACTGTCCTTGCGTTTTCTACAAAAACTATTGTCTATCTACAAGTTAAAAACATCACGGCTGTTCAAACTTTGATGCAATTCAAAATTTTGAGAAATCATTGATGATGAATTGATTTGCGTTTCTCAAACTATGCTACATAATTCTATAATGGAAAATATCACAACAATATACATTTCACTATTTTTTTTAAAATGGCAAATTATTTACAATATTTAATTTGTTTTACTATTACCTATTGCATCTATTATTCCGAAATTGTTCTTATGAATCAACGTGATTAAGTGCTAATATATTTTTATATTTAAAATGATTTATAGTAATAAATATTTGTAAAATTTAGCCATTCTATTGTATATTTTTTGGCTAATACTAGTGTAACATTCTCATCAAACTTAAAATTACTTTACAATAGGATTTTGGAATCGTCGTCAAGGATATTAATTCTCCACTCCATTACTTATTCTCTTCTTGCGAACTGAAAATTAAAGAAACAAATTTATTACATTAACAAAAGGTCAAAGGTAACTTTAAATGGAGGGTACCAACATGAACTATAATATCAATCTACCCTACCCAGATGGATAAGTATACACACGCTTAAAATGTCTAGCTATTGTATCCTTTTACATTGGTAGAACAGTAGACTCTCCCAATACCAGACCCTCTTCAAAAACTAGACTTCTTGTGATCCTAAATTTTTTGTTATCACTAAAAACACATTCAGAATAGCAGATTTTCTGGAAAACCAGACATATTTGGTAAGCCCAAGGGTGTCCGGTATTGGGAGAGTTGACTGTATTCCATTACGGGTGTCAGCATTTTAATTTTTTTTCATAACTAGATTCCAACTTCTGCATGCAGTATGTATGACACACCATGTGTGCCAAAATGTCTTTCTTTCTACAAATATTAAGCCAAATAGTCTAGAATGCTTGTAATTGAGAAAGAAGCTGGTGTTTCTATTTTCGTATTTTTTAATTGTTTTGTACTTGGCCTGTGAGAGTACTGAAGAAGTCACTTAGTAAAGTATAAAGAAATGAGGTATAACAGTAACAATATTCAATTGAACATTATGGCTAAAGAAAAAGAGAAGGTACTTACCAATTTCATTATTTCTCATCAGATAATCGTTCGCCTTTGCACGTGGTCCAGCATGATCAAAAGCCAAACCAAACTTGACAATACTTGTGTTCTTAGATAAGACTTCAGCAATATACAATTCAACCTTAATCCCTAGCGCTGATCGCTGAATATAATAAATATTTATACATTAATAATAATGAGAGACTGTTAGTCCAATCTTACACAATCTACTCTATTTGTGGTATTTTAGCCCTTACCAGGTTAGTTCAATCTTACACAATCTACTCTATTTGTGGTATTTTAGCTCTTACCAGGTTAGTCCAACCTTACACAATCTACTCTATTTGTGGTATTTTAGCACTTACCAGGTTAGTCCAACCTTACACAATCTACTCTATTTGTGGTATTCAGGCCTCGAATTTGGGGATTTTAGGGGCAAGGCCATTTGGCCTCCGGTTTTCATTGATTTTAGGGGCACCAAGGCCAAATGGGAGGGCACCAAGGCCATTTGTTTTAAATCAAAGGGGCACCAAGGCCAAAATCAAAAAATATTTTAATAACTAGGCCAAAATTTAAAAATAGCTTGTTTCCGGTGGAATTTTTTTCAAAAAAAAAAAAAAAATTCTACCCGCAAAATGTTTTGGAGATTTCCCCCTATTCATCAGATCGCGGAGTAGTAGTAGGACTGTCTACAATACATCTTTTTGTATTTCATATAAATACTACGTGTATTTACGATCCATATAAATAATAAATAGGTACGATGTTCAGCGTTTATAGTTTACCGTCCTGTGTTGAATGTTTCGTTTAGTTTCAAATAATGCGATAAAAAGGCATGTGAAGCCAACCAAGTAAGGCCCGGAACAGGTATAAAAACCCTTATAACAGCAAGCTACTCAGCCTTACTTAGCTAGCAGCCGACGGAGAAAACATGATACAAAAACAATTTGTTTGTAGGCCTTACCTACAACTATTCATACACAGAGTGTTAACCACGGTAAAAATCAAGCCAATGACATTATGTAGTAGAATATAAATTATAGTTATTTTCCGAGTTTCGATTTCTGAAGCTTTTTTGTTAGTACTGTATAACCCATATGTATAAGAATTCAAAACACGGACGGACACCGACCCCTTTCTCTCTCTCTGTTTAGCCTTCGGCACGTGTATTCTGGACTATACCATTTCCTTGAATTCGGTAAAAACGCGTTTGGTAATTTAGTGTACGATTTTTCGATGATCTGTCTGCTGGATTGAGGTGGGTGCGATAAAATATAAATATGATATACTTCCAACGATCTTCGGGTTGAGGTGCAGGTTTAACTTTGGTGCTACACGTATAATGGACTACACCATGCAGGAACGCACATGGTATTTTCTTCTCAGAGGGTGCGTGTACGTCAAAAGGAATTGTTTTTCCAACGATCCGATCCTTCGCGCGTACTCTCACACACGACGTTGTGAGTAGTCTAGAGTAGTGTGTGAAATTTCTTATCAGAGGGTGCGTGTGCGTCAAATAGAATTGTTTTCCCAATGCATTGAATTGCGTGTGTTCGACCGGATCGGCGGCGGGAGAGGATAGGCTAGGCTAGCTAGGAGTGCATGTAATTTTTTTTATCGAAGGCGGCTAGCTCGATTATTGTGCGACTTTAATACTTTCAGTAACCTCCGATCGAGGAACGTTTTTAGCTTGATTATTAAAAGTTTACACCCCTGTATTTTAATGTACTATCTATACCATGATTTACCACGCACGGCGGCCGGGATGATATTGTTTTGGTTACCCTATTGCAATGTTCGATGTTTTTTTTACTGTTTGTGTGTATTATTAAATGCGTTTAGGGAAATCCCCTTGCAACAAAGACAGGCGATTGTTTTGCGTCTCGTCCGAGTCGTGTAAACAAATCTTCTTGACATTATTTTCTATCTAATTCAGTGGTTTTTATTGTGGTAAAACTCGGAAAGGGCACTCGCGGCCAACGCAAAAAAAAGGGCAGGCCAGTAGTGGCCGTGGGTGCTATTTATTTTCGAGGGCATTGAGGCCAACTGGGAGGGCACCGACGGCACTGGCCGCGGTGGCCGCGGTAAAATTCGAGGCCTGGGTATTTTAGCTCTTACCAGGTTAGTTCAATCTTACACAATCTACTCTATTTGTGGTATTTTAGCTCTTACCAGGTTAGTCCAACCTTACACAATCTACTCTATTTGTGGTATTTTAGCACTTACCAGGTTAGTCCAACCTTACACAATCTACTCTATTTGTGGTATTTTAAGCACTTACCTGATTGGCTACCCTGAGTTCAGAGAGAGTTTCATTTGTTGACAATGCCTTCATAATAGCTAGCATTCCTGTTCCGGTGATGAAGTTTGATTCCATGTTTAGACTCAATAGCGTTTTATTTTCAACTAGTGATTCTGCAATTGCCTGTCAAAATAAACAACTTATAAATTTAGAAGTAGCCAAAAAAAATTTGCTTTCCAATCAAACTGTTTTTTTTTCTTAAATTTAGGCAAATCGAGAAGAAGCAGCACCATATCCTTCAAAATGGCAATCCTGATCACAGGACAAACATACACAAGATGCTCTACACATGTCTTTAGAAGTGGTGTTATTTTTTGTCATGAGAAAAAATGCCAACATCTGACAGGATTTGAACCCAGGAACCTATTAAGAATAGAAATAAAGTTTACCTTTGCAACTGTATCATTAAGGCGTGTGCTGGCCATACTCAGTGTCTCTAGATGAGTGTTAGTCTTAAGAGCCTCAGCTAATGATATTAGTGTTGGAATTGGGATGTTCTGAAAAACAAAATAAATAATGTTTACGTGTCTCTAATTACATTATTTGTTTTGGATCACACAATCATTATAAATATGTAGAATGTGATGATCAGCAGTTCAATAACTGTACTGTACAGAGCTGGAAGACAGCCTTAGTCAGGCTGTATTGAAATGTAACAGTAAATGAAGGGAAAGATTCCCTATGCAATGTCAAAAATAGCTCTGCTAAACCTATGTAACAAATATTTAAACGTAATCTTAAGACTTTTTTTAAATCAAAAATAGTTTAAATATTGTTAGGCACTGTGTTCTTGGTAGGGCACCATAGAATAGATTATAATGCACTCTGTTCTTGGTAGGGCACCATAGAATAGATTATAATGCACTGTTCTTGGTAGGGCACCATAGAATAGATTATAATGCACTCTGTTCTTGGTAGGGCACCATAGAATAGATTATAATGCACTGTTCTTGGTAGGGCACCATAGAATAGATTATAATGCACTGTGTTCTTGGTAGGGCACCATAGAATAGATTATAATGCACTGTTCTTGGTAGGGCACCATAGAATAGATTATAATGCACTGTGTTCTTGGTAGGGCACCATAGAATAGATTATAATGCACTGTTCTTGGTAGGGCACCATAGAATAGATTATAATGCACTGTTCTTGGTAGGGCACCATAGAATAGATTATAATGCACTGTGTTCTTGGTAGGGCACCATAGAATAGATTATAATGCACTGTTCTTGGTAGGGCACCATAGAATAGATTATAATGCACTGTTCTTGGTAGGGCACCATAGAATAGATTATAATGCACTGTTCTTGGTAGGGCACCATAGAATAGATTATAATGCACTCTGTTCTTGGTAGGGCACCATAGAATAGATTATAATGCACTGTTCTTGGTAGGGCACCATAGAATAGATTATAATGCACTCTGTTCTTGGTAGGGCACCATAGAATAGATTATAATGCACTGTTCTTGGTAGGGCACCATAGAATAGATTATAATGCACTGTGTTCTTGGTAGGGCACCATAGAATAGATTATAATGCACTGTGTTCTTGGTAGGGCACCATAGAATAGATTATAATGCACTGTTCTTGGTAGGGCACCATAGAATAGATTATAATGCACTGTTCTTGGTAGGGCACCATAGAATAGATTATAATGCACTGTTCTTGGTAGGGCACCATAGAATAGATTATAATGCACTGTTCTTGGTAGGGCACCATAGAATAGATTATAATGCACTGTGTTCTTGGTAGGGCACCATAGAATAGATTATAATGCACTCTGTTCTTGGTAGGGCACCATAGAATAGATTATAATGCACTGTTCTTGGTAGGGCACCATAGAATAGATTATAATGCACTGTGTTCTTGGTAGGGCACCATAGAATAGATTATAATGCACTGTGTTCTTGGTAGGGCACCATAGAATAGATTATAATGATGTATCATAGCAAATTTACCTGTAGATTGATTCATGTTCTACAAGATACTTTGCCCAAAATATTATTTTACATATTTTACTTGAATTTTTATGTTAAATTATGCATTTATTTGACATACCTTAATGTTATTCATGTTAATTTTAGTAACATCTGGGTTATCATCTTGGATGTCTTTTATTGCCTGGTCGACATCTAAGTTGTTTTCTGGTTCAATATTCAGTGCTTTTGGAAGAAATCCTTTTGAGATTCCTAAAACATAAATAAAATGGATGAAAATACTGTATAACAATTTAGTAATGAGACCAGTTTATCAACACTTTAATACTGACTCAAAAATTGTTGAGTTTAAGATGAATTGTTGTATCCTAGCAACTGATGAATGGTTGCTATATTGATAAGTAGTTTCTAATAATAAAGTGAAATTTATTATTTGAATGGATGTAAACCTGAACTGGTTCTGAATGATTGTGCTAGATATCTAATCTGATATATAAAAGTGCAAACTCCAATAACTTTACCCAAGAAGACAATGAAATTTAATATTATCCTCAGCAGATGTAGATTTTTCAAATCCTGAACTAACACGAGCAAAGAAGGGGTTTTTGAAGTGTAGTGAACTTTTGAATTGTCACCATTCTAGAGTGTATACAATGTCAAACTGTTGGTGTGTGGTTTATGATTAAATAAATAAAGGAGAATATATACAGATAGTTAAGGGAGAATAGCTGATAAAACTGACCATAAAAGGTCAACGACTGTCACCGCGTTGTGGTTTGTTTCTGTAAAATCTGTTGTGGTAGCTCCCTGTAATAACCCCAATTGTGTTATTCTCTTAGTCTTGTATGATATTATAACTAAGGGCTGTAAGAATATGTTTAAGCGTGGACACAACACAAGGACGTAAACGTGTCATGTATAATTTGACCAATCACAATACAATGGATCATCTGTTGCTTGTGATTGGTAAACATACAAAGTGTGTAATATATGAGTGTGCTGCCCTCTATAAATAGTGAACCCGTACAACATACCACTAAACTTGGCGCCCTCGTCTTGCAAACAATGACTGCTTGCTACCAGCTCTCTTAAGTTCTCATTCAATTCTGTTTCAGTGTGAACATTAGCAGCATAATATTGATCTTGATTTAGCATACTGTGTAACCCAAGGATACCTTCAAAGCATAATATGTTGTTATACTATCACCAAAAGCAGTTATTATATAATATACAGCAATACTTTAAAGTCTTTTATTACTTGGCTAAATGCATTGATACTATCAACAGTTTACAATAAACTTATTATTTTGTGATGCATTTTGTAAATAGCAACAGACTGTCTTATTTGAAAACAAATTGATATATTGATGACAAAATTGCATCATTTTATTAAGTACCCTTCTGTTGCTTTTACAGCATTTTACCAAGTAATTCATTTTATTATATTTATTTTTTGGGTACATGAACCATTCAGATAAAAGACTTTACAGTATGAAATCCAGTCAACATTTATAACATAAAACAGAAATTACTTTCATTATAAACATACATTTGGGAACAGTAAATATTATTATCCCAACACATAATTAAATGTATTCTTATCTCATTGGAAGACTTAGTTTATAATATATAATTTATTGTAGCATTAAATTTGGTGCACTGTGAAGGAACCATATATGAATAAATAAGTAATAGTGAAAAGGGATATAAAGCAAGAATATAAGTTTGTGGTGAAATTAAAATTGAAAAAATCATAAAATACAGAAGATAAATATAATGATACACATTTATTCTATATAAACATTGACTATCAAAATACTGATATTAAATGAAAGGAAAATAAAACTATAAGATTATTTAAAACAATGATTGAAATCATAAAAAAAATGTTAAAAGAAAAAACTTGTCTACAAATGAATATTAAGTTTTACAAATTACAACAATTAACAACCTTCATCTCGCTTGGCTTCGATTGAAGACGCAAGAGAAGAAACAAGAAAAAAAAGAATGATAGATAAAAACGATAGATTACAGTAACACAGGCCTCTGTCTAACCAAAACCCCATGGGAACATTATTGCTTAGATCTTATTCATTGCAAGTTAGGAAGCAAATTTGTTGCCAATATTTGGGTTGATTTTGCTGAGAAATTAAGAAAATTGTTCATCTGAATTGCTTGAATTGGAAAGAAAGCAACATTCAGGTCAAAGTTAGAAGTATGACCAGTTTTCATCTACAGATTAATTAGCTCTGTCTACATTATCAAACTAGCTTGACAAATGTGTGATGTGCCCAAATACAGTATGGTAGTGATATGACATCATCGTGTACATATGGTTTAATAGTGTAGACAGCGCTTTTGACAAATCACAATATTAGCAAAAGTGAACAATACATAGTGTATTTTAAAGTTGCAGATAGTGCTGAATGAACTATTAATGGTGGAAATGTCTTCTATAAAAGTAACCATGTCTGGGGGAGCATCAACATATTAATAGATACAGTATTTCAAATTCATTTTAGCAGTCAAAGTGGAGAGTGTTAACCCATGGATCAGCTCCTGATGTCATATTTTAAATAAACTTTTTGAAATTGTGAGGGGTAAATTTTGTGTTTCTGAAAGCCTTTTAAATTGATCACTATAAATGCTGTTTTACTTATTTACTTTCAGAGCTTCCTTCTTACAAAGAACCAAATTGTAAAGTACATACTCAATAATGTTAGTAAACAATACTAATGGTATACTAGTGAACAATAGAGGCTTTGGCCTGACAATGATGGGATTACTCTCTGTAAAAGGTTGTGTAAGGTAATAATAGATTCATTGTATAATAGGGTAGAGTTCATTTAAAAAATATAAACTGAATTTGTATATTAATTCATATACAGTAAAAAGGATACTAGACCATAAAAATATGCTCACTTGTGTAATCGTACGTGGTGTTACAATATGCTCACTTGTGTAATCGTACGTGGTGTTACAATATGCTCACTTGTGTAATCGTACGTGGTGTTATAATTTACAATATATTTATACAATTTACTGAATATTGAGTTTTAAGTAAGAAAATCCCATGGACAATAGATGATGTTAACATGCTGTTGTATATTTAAAATTAAATAGATTGTTCAATGTATTTTACATCAATAAGCAAAAATAAAATATATATTATAGAGATGTTTTTTATGTAAGTATTGAAATAGTGAGTAAGTAAGTAATAGTAAGTTAAGTTTGTGAATAAATAAACAATATGTGTGACTATAAAAATGAACATGTTCATTACCTGCTAGTTCCACAAGGTCTTCTTCTGTAGCCCCTGTGAGGGCATCCTCCATTTCAGCATCTCCATGAACCTCTATCTCATTCGCATTGCCATTTTTAATAGGGTCAGGGGTCGACTTTGGTGTCCATACTTTACCTAATTAAAAATAATTAGTACATAATTTTTTGTATTGTTTGCAGAAACAACATTGTGAATGTTCCCACTTATTATTTGTCTTTAACTCAAGGGTCCACTTATATTGTTGTTATCCTGCAACAAAAATGTGGTCCTTAATTAGAAAACTTAGTTCCAACTTAATTGGAGGGAAAGTTCATACTAACCCCTTTTCTCTCCTGCCTTGTATGGAACTCTGTCTTCAACATCTTTTTCATTCTTTGCTTGTTCTTCTAAGAAGTCTTGTAGCTTTTGTCTATCAAATGACCCTGTAGGAGCTTTTGCGGTTTGATCCCTCATACGTTGCGAAGCTGGTAGTAGTGCATTCTGACATAAAAGAGTGTTTAACAATATTATCAATAATTTATTAAAGTGGAGCTCCACCCAGAAAATTACTATTTTTCATACATTTCAACTAGTATTTAAAAATATCATCCCTTATACTTCATATTTTTTTGAAATTTTTTTCAATGAGTACGATTTTCTTGAAAATCACGCCTTTTTGCGTTTTGGGGGGATACCTTGTAATTTCCTATTCTTTTACATGCAAAAGGGGGGTATATTTGAATAATCCTAAAAAATTCATTTCTTCACCAAAAAAAAAATGTAAAATGTATATTCATGTAATTTTTCCAGATCTTTCTATTTCTGGTATTTTTATCACGTATACATTGCGCAATTTTGCGTAAATAGACACTTTCCCCCGTTCGGGTCCAATTGGGTTTTTCATTTTGCTAGGGAGTACGATCACGTGACATTTTTCACAATCACACTACTGCAGCAGCTGGCAATCTGCTATTTTTGTTATTTTTGAGAAAGATGTGGCTATATATTCAATAAAGCTAGGCCTAGGCCTAGGCCTACTACTAGAGTGTAGGTATGTACCGATGCTGCTCAGTGGCTTGGCCTCTAGCTAGGCTAGGCTGACAGCAGTGAAGTTTGTTTTGCTGTCACCCGACCTTGGCCTACCCATGGGCCATGATAGGGTGCCTGAATAGTTGCTTTTCAGTCAGGTCTAAGCTTGCACATCGCTTTACTATTCTTT
Organism: Antedon mediterranea; assembly: GCF_964355755.1. Taxonomy (NCBI): domain Eukaryota; kingdom Metazoa; phylum Echinodermata; class Crinoidea; order Comatulida; family Antedonidae; genus Antedon; species Antedon mediterranea. The sequence continues at coordinate 722,332 of NC_092671.1, forward strand.
ACTACTCTTGTTCTGTATAGGATTTTGTGTTCCACAATTCTTAATGTGCGAGAAAACCCAGGAACGATAAATGGGGCGAAACGACCATGTCTATGAATACATAGGCCTCTAGACAAAAATTCAAGGCTAGCTAGGCTGAGCAGACGGCTTAGCTAGGCCTAGCTCTAGCTCAAAGTTAAAAGCAATCTGATAAGATTATTATGCTGTTGTTGTACAGTGAAAATCATGAGGTTACATGTAAATTATACTGACATTCTTATCGGAAATATTAGTTAGGCCTAAACAAATCGTATTAATTGTGTGTATAAAATTTATTCCCCATTTTTCGACACATAATTTACCAAAGGGGAGACATTTCCACAATGCGTTGACCAGCGACTAAAACGCGTCAGTTGCTAAGTGTAACGCGTTTCGCGACGTATTGTAAACTAATAACCCCTAAGTTACTGAAAAACTGTAATTTGTTAAAAAACACTATTTTCTGACCGATTTTTTATAAATGAGTTTTTGGAAAATATTTCCGTATTTTCCCTGTTTTTTTTATGTAATCACTTTCAATTAAACATACTTAAACATAATATAAGCTGAGAAAGTCTGAGTGTAGCTCCACTTTAAACTCAACAGATTGAGGACTGACAAAGTAGACAGATTAAAATACAATGCATAAAGATTGGATGATTTCTCATTTAATAGACTGCTCAATTTATACATTTATATACAACAAGCCAATACCTGTACAGAATATATTTCAAGAGATGTTTCTCTCTCCTTATCTCGAACATAATTGAATGTATTGTACAAAATGTGGTTTTACATGGAGCAAGAATTCTCAAAAATGTTAATATTTATAAATATGTATTGGTTTTCACATTATTACCCAAATTAAATAAACACAATTTAATAATATCTAATTTATCCAAAAAGCATCCAACTGTGACAATTTTCCTTTAGTTTGATAATTATAATCCTACGCATACAGTGTATGATCAAATATTATCTCATACACATTTGACATTAGCATAAGAAAACCTTTACATCACCAGACTTCTGTTTGCTTATGTTTAAAAAAAAATTATAATGTCTGCTGCTTGTGTACCCACGCCTTTAAACAAATTAAACCAACCCAATTAAATAATATTTTTTTATTGTTTGTTATTAACAACACTAACTGCTATATTACAGAACCCCAAGGTTGAATGATTCACTAATCAATAATATATCATACTTTACAAACCCTCCCCTTTTTTTTATATCATCACAGCTAAATGGTCCATTATTACAATGCAATATAAAAAAAACTAATAAATACAGGAAGTCTAATAACGTTAGACATGTTTTTAGTGTAGAAGTATAACATGTAATGGTAATGCTTGAGTTGTTATTGACGAATCCCAAACATTGGCATAAAATTAAAACTACAATAATTAACAGTTATTTTTAATGGAATTGGTCTTTGCTAAGATTTTGTTACTATATTATTATTATATTATGATCATGATGTACAAAAACACCTGGTCATTTTTATGGTATATTTGAGACACTCTAAGGAAGGTCCACCAGTTGCATAACAATACATACTTACATCTGGATCAAGCATAGACTCTAACTCCGCAACCTCCTCTTCCGTCAGGTTTTCCAACAAGTCGTCAATGTCCACATCTTTATATTTGTCGAGGTCTTTATAAAGACTAAAACCTTTTGCCGCCGTCATCTTTAAATTAGATCTTTAAAAAAAAGTTTTCATAATAAGAATATACTTTGTACAGATGTTGGTACAGTTAACAATTAGAAGAATAATTGTAATAATAAATTTGTGTAATAAATATAATGTACATTTATCCTTGATACATTATACAGTATTCACGTTAAAATTTTAAATTAATATATTGCTGAAAATAAATTCATTGCAGATCAGACCATGTAGATTGTTTGCATTTATTTAATTGCCATTTAACTACTGATCCTGGCCTTATTTCAATCATTATAAAATAAAGAAATATGATGGCGATTGAATTGCTTTTTTTTTTATAACAACTGTGTTTGTCAAAATCCTGAATTAGATATATTTTATTGTATCTTTTCTAAGTTTAACGCCCGTATTCTTAAACCGGACTTTAGTCGTAGTTCGAAGTTCGACTTGAAAAAGTCGTAGTTCGAGCTATTACTTCAAATTCGATTAAAAAACGAAGCAGTCGAAGTTTGCAGTTCGACTTAATGAAGTCGAGCTTTTAGTCGAATTGCACACGTCTGGGTAACAAAGGCTATACATTGGCCAATGACAAGAGAGTATTTGAGGAGCAGACGAAATTTTGCGCATTGATATCACTTTCCATTTCTTACAACACTTTTTACGCATCAGGACTATATACATGAAAAATAATTTTAATCGTTAATTATTAGAACAATATCAGTATTAATTTAACAGTACAGTGAAGTATATTTGATTAACAACAAATAAAATCTTCAAAATATATTTAGGAACCATGTCAGTACGGTAACTTTTATATTTTCTAGGCCCCCAACAAACTATGATTGCGACGAACCACGCACTTCATAGCGTGACAAGAAAGCGCTAGGCCCCCTAAACATTCCATCGCGTGGTGAATTGCCGCATCTCCCATTGTCGCTATGGCGTGACGTAGCTCAAGTCGGACTTGCGCGAAGAAAATAATGTAATTTGTATACAGTTGTAAATAAAGTTGATTTTCATTATTATAACTTATACCAATGTATATTTAATTAAGCTAATATGAATATAGATATTTCATTCTTCAATATCTGGCCAATATAACAACTCAATGACTGTTACGTTTTTTATAAACATCGTTTAAAAACCATTTAGTCGACCATTTAGCCTGCCCCCTCCAGGACTAAAAAAATCGATCAAAATCCGTCTCGATTTAGTCGAGGTTGGCCTGATTTAGTCGGTGATTTAGTTGAAGTTCGTTTTATGAATTAAAATGACGTCATTTTTTTAGTTTTAGCTCGAACTACGACTAAAGTCCGGTTTAAGAATACGGGCGTAGGTATATTGTCTATGAATTAGTAAAATACTTCTGCCAATCTATAGGCTGATTAGATTAACTTTTAGGCTTTTCTTTTTCTTATTTTTATGTGTGTTTTTAAATGTATATCTCTCATTCTGTAATTGGTGTATACACTGTTGGTTGTGAAAGAATAAAATAATGTTGGTACAGATATCTTCCAATCATCTTGCATTCAACTGTAAGTGTGTTTTATAATGTAATAGTATTCTGTATTTGGTGGGCTCTCTCATGCTATACTATACTATAGTATATAGTAGTATATACATAGTTTTGATATGAGAGTGTTTTTATACTATACAACAATAAACAATCACTCTAAACAATACACAAACCCAAAAGGAAATGGTAAAGGAAAGGATAAACCACCATGAGTTGACGTAGACACTTGAGTACTTGCTTAATATTATTATATATCTTTGTAGGAACTACTTCTTTAGCAGCAGCTGTCTCAGACTGTTGACAGCTGCTTACGTACTTTACTGTAGTTTCTCAGATTTCATTATTAACCATATGGTGGTATACACTGAACTATGATATTTTTAGTTTAATATTTAATAATCTGGAATGTATTGGTGGTGCTGATTGAATACCATAGTTACTACTGAATATTTTGTTGTTACCAAGACAATCTTTGTCCACACAAACTTTTTTGTCCGCCAATGACATTTTTTTTTGTCCCTAGTCAAGACCTTTTTGTCCTTGCTTGAGACCACCACCAAGTTATTTAGTTTTAGGTTTAAATTCCTGGGGGTTTTTCGACAGGCTAAATGTATTTACTAAGAACTACAGTTCCACTGGTGGAACGCAGATTGCTCAATGTTTGAGATCTGACACTATTGTGATTGGATAATTAATTAAAAATCACTTGGCCCACAGGCACAGGTCCGTGAAAAACAGCGATAAATTGTTTTTAATTTTGGTTACTTGATTCATATGTTTGTTTCTTTCATGGAGGCTCCATGCTTGATTGTACCAATTGAATAGCCTAGCTAGGCTAGCTAGAGGCCTAGTCAATATTCTATTTAAAATCAATGATCCATGAAAATCAGGTGGAATAGGTGCATTATGTGTTATCGTAGTAGGTTGGAGGGATGCTACCCCAACCAAAATACATAGAAAGAACTAGCCCTAGCTACCTAGTTAGTAGTATAAAGTAAGAGATGGAAAAAAAACAAATATGGGCCCACGCCTACTGCTGCTCTGTACTGTAGTCATATATTCAAACACAAACACACTCAGTAGCCGTACTACAACCAGCATCAGCAAAACAAAATCCAGATAAAATTGAACCAAACGACTTTATCAATATAATTAAAGCTTTGTATAGCTATAAATTGAAAACATGCAGAGAATCAGAGATTTAAAGCTTACCGTTCTATCAACAGTTTATGTGTGTTATTTTCTATGACCTTCGACGCGACGATGATGTAGTTTTGAAGAAGAGGCTGTGTCAAATATTTTAACCGTGGTGGTAATAAATATTCATGAGACTGCGCCCTCAATGTTCGTAAGTTCACGTACTCAGTCTAAATACCAAAAAGTTTTGGGGTTTTTTGGCATCAACTATTAAGAAAATAAGGTCTATATACTTTTTAACATTATATGGAAAAAATGTGTCCATCATTATAAATTATTTTAATTCGAGTAACATATTTCGTGTTTCATAAATAGTGTACAGTATTATTTAGCATGAATATATACTCCAGGGAGAGTGGCGGATCCAGAATTTTGATTAAAATTTCTAATGAAGTAGTTCTCGATATTGGTAATGTCCTACATTTTGCATTTTTCGAAATCTGGTGCCACTGTATGTACATTATTTATTGGTTATTTGACCAACTTTATCAAAGGCATACAAAATGAGATGTAGTGAAAAATATAAATAGCGCCATCATTATCACAAAGAAGAATACAGTATTCTGTACTTTCTGTTTGTTCTGTTCCCAGAGAATATCAGTATCCCTAAAGGAATTGACATTGACAAGAATATCCTAGTGAAATTAACAAAAAAATTAGATAACAGAAAGTAAATAGATTTCATTTATAAATCTTAATCTTGTAGAACGCATCTATAAGTAATCCATTCAATCAATCAATCAATCAATCAAATGAACATTTATTTCTTTCATATTCATATTTGAGTAAATTTAGAGATATAATACAGTAAATCGTAATGTATGAAAAAAGATGATTCAGTTAATATAAAAAACGTATATTGATTACCTGTGATAGTAAAAAGTGATAATTTATTCAGGTATTTGCCTATATATCAAGAAAAAAAAAACATAAATTATAACGTAATAACTTTGTAATCTTTAAAACATAAAATCTTTCCATGATACCACCGACATAGATTTATTAACGTCATCATAGACATGAGATACTTACGTTACCCTAATTTGCATAACAAATACATCTCTTTTAAACACAGGACACGCAAGACTAGGTTACATGAATACTAGCTATCGATTATTTAACCATGGTTTTCTTGTATTTCAACAACCCGTGTGTACCACTTCACACTGTCGCCTATTCAACCTATTGTATCTATTCATCCGACAGCTTGTTTTTAAGAACACACTGAGCAGGTTCTTTTATGACTGGACCTTTTTTCTTCCTGGTGCACAAATTAGAATAATATCATTATTATTTGCACAAATTGCCGACTTTTGTTGTTGTATCTTGTAAGAATACAAATGATTACTTCATAATATCAACAAACAGTCATACAATATTGGTTCAGGGCAGTTATAAGGTACCATCAATTGCTTTTTTAAAGTGAATTTTAATTGTTTGCATAAACCAAAGGGTTGGGTTAGCAAATATTAATACATTGAATAAGAAGAAGACAACAAACATGATCATTTCTGTTTATATCATAAAATGATAAATAGTGTTTTTTCTTTGTCCGTTTACACCTTAGAATAATATATTGCTGATACACCTAAACACACTTAATTCAACAGACTTTCCCACGGTGTGTTTTTTTTATCAAGGCACTGCGTATTTTTTTACCTTTCAGAAAAAATAATAAACCCCATCGCCATTATTGTTGCTGATGGGTACTTATCCCAATAAAACTGTGGCTATTTAATATCACACAATGCAAACCACGCATGCGCTTTCGCTAGTGTCATCAGTTAGGCATAATACCTCAAGTGTTCTGCACTGTGCCTATCTTTCGCGTACTTAAATTTGACGTTTAAAGGAATTAAGGAGTTCTTATAAGATATGTCAAATGGGATTCTTAAATTAATACATGTATCTGGATAATAACTCTTATAACTTGATTTAAAGGTGATATTTGGTTTGCCCACCGATCATTTTGTTCGTTTACTAGTGCCATAGGATATAACAATGTCTGAAGCAACAGTTCCAGGATTCTGTATTGTTATCTTATTGTTAATAAGTACAACGAACGGTAAGTTTGTGGTATACTTCTTATTTAAATGTATAATATTAATATGATACATTCGTGTTCATTTTAGCATTGGCAAAATGAGAGATAATGCATATCACGGAAACAACTTACAATTCTGATTCACGTGTACACTGTACATCCATGATGTTTTAAACAATTATTTTTCATTAAAAAAAAAACAAAAAATGTTGTTCGATGGAACGTTAGAATGTTGTGCATTGTTGTATTGGATTTAATGTTATATCTTAATGATTTTAATGTTATTTTAATGTTATATCTTAATGATTTTACCCGTATGAAGGTTTCATTGAAAACATCATTTCTGGCAGTTCTTCTTTGAAATTTTTTTTAATACGTTTATTACTTCATATTTGTATGCAGTTTATATTGAGGAAATTACCAAGTACTTCTATGATTCAACTCAATTAATTTCGAATTTTCATATTACGAACTAAATGTTATCTTTTTAAAAAAACAGTAATTATACTTTAATAAACCGGTTACATTTCTTAATAGCATAGCGAGTTTTTTTTAATCTAAACTTTTTACTAGGAGTTTTTTTTTTATTTTAATAATCATGTCGTGGAATGTTTCTTAAATGTATTTTAACATCCTTGAACATGAAGTTGTCGTTTTATAAAACGCCATTGCAGGCATCGTAACGACAATAGACCGTTGAGAACGCTTGAAATACAAAGACACGTCCATTGTTATCGATTTACTGGGATATTTACAAACCGTCATATTAAAATACAGTTTGTCCATTCAAGGTAAAACACACACATGGGCGTATGATGATTCGGCCAAGCAAAAGCAATTCACAATTGGGTTTAATGACTCATTTATGATGAGCAATTATTTTTTGATTTCATTTTGGGTGGTTTATAGTTATACAACAACCAACCACCGCATCAACTACTGCCATGGTAACGAATAAAACAAATTAGCTTATAAACATCATTTCATTATAAAATGTTAAAGAAAGAATATATTTATTGTGTTATAATGCGTCAAATTAATTAAATTTAAGCATGAGGAAATTAAAAACAAATTTATGAATTCAGTCGTGGTTCATCGGCCTACATTTTAAGACTGTTTGTACGAATAATTAATACTAAGAGCCCTATATAAAAACGTTTTGTAAAATGAGTTCTGGAATATTTTACTGAGAACAACCAACAAATTATAATTTTCTAAAATGCTAAAATGAGCTCATAAAGCGACGAACACAATGTCCATACACTTTGAATTGTATCCATAGAAACCGTATAAACGCTGCACTCATAATGCCAGGAAGTGTATTGTGATATAGTTCACGTGGAGGAGTGTCACCAACAAAAATTGTATAATATTTGTAGGCTATTTGATGACATAAAGATATGATAATAAATGTTTACTATAAATGTAGGTATATTGTAACATTCCAATCCGACGACATTGGATTTCCCATGTTTAAATGGACGAATACAAATCTTGTATTTTATATATTGTTGGCAAATTCGTATTTTAGACAAGAAGATTTGGCTCAATAGTTGCAAAGTAATGCGACAAATCGGTCATATAAAACTAACGTAAAAAATGAATTATATTAACTATTTTTGTAGAGAAAATAACGTGATTTTTAACTAATAGGCCTAGGCCTATAACCGATTCCACTCTAAACAAACGTATTCCTACCACAAAAACGATCCTAAGATATGATGTACAGCATTTGCAGTTGGCATATCTGAAGAAAAGGAAAATTTGTGTTTTAAGTATAATGAAGGAAGATTAAAATTGTAATTTCACTCTTTTCTCTTTTTTATAAGATAGAGAATTCTCAGAATTCAACTAACCGCCCCCTAACCACTGAAGCGTGTCTGGGACATTCTGATTGGTTCCCATTAGGGGAATACCCACACTAACTTTTTTTTTCCACACGTGCGAGCTATATATCCAATACCAAATTGGCGAGTAAATCATGTTTTACTTTAAATTAAATTTATACGCTCTTCCACAAGGTCAATTGTTAGTTATACATACAGACTATATTAAAACAATGATTTTGAACACGTAGGGCATTTCTTTGAATTCTTTCCTATTGTCGTTTTGTGGTAATTTACAGCTTTTTATATGTTTAACAAACGTACATAATCAATTGCGTCTGCATCATGCTAGACTACAACTTCCGGTAGTGACGTAATCAGCATATTTTTGGTAATAAAACTTTTTCACTAAGCTAGGGAATCTTCTGATATCAATATTCATTAGACCGTACTTTAGTTAGCCAATCAAAATAAACGTATAAACAATTTTGCGGCGATTTTGTTGAGGTAAAATATACTGTGTTTTACAATAACCAATTTGGTTAGAGTAAAACACAATGATAAAGAATAGGAAACATTTAATAATATGATAAATGTCATTACATAGCAATTTATCACTGTGTTTTACTATAACCAATTTGGTTAGAGTAAAACACAATGATATAGAAGAGGCAACATTTAATAATATGATAAATGACATTTACATAGCAATTTAGCACTGTGTTTTACTATAAACAATTTGGTTAGAGTAAAACACAATGATAAAGAATAGGAAACATTTAATAATATGATATATGACATTCACATAGCAATTTAGCACTGTGTTTTACTATAACCAATTTGGTTAGAGTAAAACACAATGATAAAGAATAGGAAACATTTAATAATATGATATATGACATTCACATAGCAATTTAGCACTGTGTTTTACTATAACCAATTTGGTTAGAGTAAAACACAATGATATAGAATAGGAAACATTTAATAATTTGATAAATGACATTTACATAGCAATTTAGCACTGTGTTTTACTATAACCAATTTGGTTAAAGTAAAACACAATGATAAAGAATAGGAAACACTTAATAATATGATAAATGACATTTCCATAGCAATTTAGCACTGTGTTTTACTATAACCAATTTGGTTAAAGTAAAGCAGAATGATAAAGAATAGGAATTTAATAATAATGATATATGACATTTACATAGAAATTTAGCACTGTGTTTTACTATAACCAATTTGGTTAGAGTAAAACACAATGATAAAGAATAGGAAACATTTAATAATAATGATTATTTACATAGCAATTTAGCACTGTGTTTTACTATAACCAATTTGGTTATAGTAAAACATAATGATAAAGAATAGGAAACATTTAATAATATGATATATGACATTCACATAGCAATTTAGCACTGTGTTTTACTATAACCAATTTGGTTAGAGTAAAACACAATGATATAGAATAGGAAACATTTAATAATTTGATAAATGACATTTACATAGCAATTTAGCACTGTGTTTTACTATAACCAATTTGGTTAAAGTAAAACACAATGATAAAGAATAGGAAACACTTAATAATATGATAAATGACATTTACATAGCAATTTAGCACTGTGTTTTACTATAACCAATTTGGTTAAAGTAAAGCAGAATGATAAAGAATAGGAATTTAATAATATGATATATGACATTTACATAGCAATTTAGCACTGTGTTTTACTATAACCAATTTGGTTATGGTAAAGCACAATGATATAGAATAGGAAACATTTAATAATATGATAAATGACATTTACATAGCAATTTAGCACTGTGTTTTACTATAACCAATTTGGTTAAAGTAAAACATAATGATAAAGAATTGGAAACATTTAATAATTTGATAAATGACATTCACATAGCAATTTAGCACTGTGTTTTACTATAACCAATTTGGTTATGGTAAAGCACAATGATATAGAATAGGAAACATTTAATAATATGATAAATGACATTTACATAGCAATTTATCACTGTGTTTTACTATAACCAATTTGGTTATGGTAAAGCACAATGATATAGAATAGGAAACATTTAATAATAATGATTATTTACATAGCAATTTAGCACCATGTTTTACTATAACCAATTTGGTTATGGTAAAGCACAATGATATAGAATAGGAAACATTTAATAATAATTATGATAAATGTCATTACATAGCAATTTAGCACTGTGTTTTACTATAACCAATTTGGTTAAAGTAAAACATAATGACAAAGAATAGGAAACATTTAATAATAATGATTATTTACATAGCTAGCAATTTAGCACAATGTTTTACTATAACCAATTTGGTTATGGTAAAGCACAATGATATAGAATAGGAAACATTTAATAATATGATAAATGTCATTACATAGCAATTTAGCACTGTGTTTTACTATAACCAATTTGGTTAGAGTAAAACACAATGATAAAGAATAGGAAACATTTAATAACATGATAAATGACATTCACATAGAAATTTAGCACTGTGTTTTACTATAACCAATTTGATTAGAGTAAAGCACAATGATAAAGAATAGGAAACATTTAATAATATGATAAATGACATTTACATAGTAATTTATCACTGTGTTTTACTATAACCAATTTGGTTAGAGTAAAACATTTTAACTATGATAAATGATATTTAGCACTGTGCTGGATACAGTAAAACACAAATAAAGAATAGGAAACATATAATAATATGATACATTTACATACAAATTTAGTATTGTGTTTTACTATAGCCAATTTGGTTACAGTAAAACACAATGATAATGAAACATTTATTATATGATATTATTTACATAGCAAAATATTATATTAAACATATCTTATTATCTAAACGTTATGAAAAGAATAGGATACATATAATGTAATAATATAATAAATACAAGTTACATAGTTTATTACTTTTACAGAACCAATTTGGTGACACAGTTAAACACAGTGATAAAGAATAGATACTGTTTTAGGTTATATAACCCTAACCCTAGTTTGAAGCGACATAATAAATTCATCGCGAAAAAGTACGTATCGTATTTAGAAACTTTTGAAATTTGTTAGATATGTTTAATAGGTTCTTACGTCTATAAAACAAACAAAAAATATAAATTTCACAAAAAATTCGTGATTTTAATAATTTGCATTTCTAAAAATGTACACTTATGAAATACCATACATTTTTACTTCATTGATGATTCCCAGAAATCAAAATAAAACAAATTATGATATTTCTTTTACATTATAGATGTAAGAACCTATATTGAACATGTACCAAATTTCAAACGTTTTTAAGACGATACGTATTTTTATCGATGAATTAAGTATGTGATCGCTTCAAACTAGGGTTAGGGTTAAATAACCTAACAGTTCCATTCTTTAACACTGTGTTTAACTTTTAACCAAATTGGTTTTAGTACAACACAATGATAAACTATGTACATTTTATTTTTCATATTACATTATAGGATACATATAATGTAATAATAATAAATACAAGTTACATAGTTTATCATCTTGTTTTACAGAACCAATTTGGTTACACAGTTAAACACAGTGATAAAGAATAGACACTGTTTTAGGTTATATAACTCTAACCCTAGTTTGAAGCGATCACATACTTAATTCATCGCGAAAAAATACGTATCGTATTCAGAAACATTTGAAATTTGGTAAATATGTTCAATAGCTTCTTACTTCTATAAAACAAACAAAAAATAAAAGTTTCAAGACAAATTCGTGATTTTAATAATTTGCATTTCTAAACATTTACACTTATGAAAGACAATACATTTCCAACACATTTTTACTTCATTGATGATTCTCAGAAATCAAAATAAAACTATTAGGATATTTCTTTTGCATTATAGATGTAAGAACCTATATTGAACATATCTACCAAATATCAAACGTTTTTCAAGACGATACGTATTTTTAGCGATGAATATTAAATATGTGATCGCTTCAAACTAGGGTTAGGGTTAAATAAACTAAAACAGTTCTATTCTTTATCACTCACTGTGTTTAACTTTTAACCAAAATGGTTATAGTAAAACACAATGATAAACTTATATGTAAATTTTATTTTTCATAACATAAAATGTTTGATATTCTTTATAATATTTAATATTATATTTTAGGCCTACTATTAATGACGTATAAATGCACACTACATCTGAAATAACTTTCTACTTCATTGGCGATTCTTACCAAAAAAAAGAACTAATTTTGTTATGTATATAGAGCAACCTATTATAACATGTCTTGTATGATTTTTATCTCGTTTCAATGGCATTTTATACTACAATTCAAATGAAAAAGCATCACAAAAAAATACGTCTGGTATTCAAAAAGTTTCTAAACTCGGTACACAGAAAAAAGGAAATGTTGAAAATGTATGGTCTTTCATAAGTGTGAATTTTTAGAAATGCAAATAATGGAAATCATCGATTTGTCTTGAAATTTATAATTTGTTTTGTCTTATTGAACATATCTATACAAAATTTCAAACGTTTCTGAATACGATACGTTTTTTTTCTCGATGAATTTATAATGTCGCTTCAAACTAGAGGGTAGGGTAGTAACCTAACAAGTATCTATTCTTTATCACTATGTTTAACTGTGTAACCATATTGGTTCTAATAAAAAACAATGATAAACTATGTAAATTGTATGTTTCATATATTACATTTTTACCCAAAAAAATTATTGGGAATGTCAAATTTCTTTTTCATGACATATATCTACAAATTTCAGAAGCTTTTGAGTACGAGTATTTTACGCGATGTTTTTTTATCCTCATTTTAATATTTTGGTAATGTAATTCACATGCATAAAGTTTTGTATCCAAAAATTTTTTATTCTTGGGTAGAAATGAGGAAATAAATAGTATTCCTGTATAATATAATAATCAATAATAAAGTATAAAAAAAGTGTTGTGTAAACGAACGTTTTTTACGCTTCGAATTTTCTGTTACATTATGTTTGAATTGAAGCTACAGATATTGAATCATGGACCTATAAATTAGTAATTTATAGGTCCATGATTGAACATATCGTCACTCACCACACATTTTTTGTTTTGTATTTCGAAAGTATTTATTCTAAAGAACAATTGATGCAAACATCAACTGCGTATCTTATTTCATTAATTAATTATATTAATTATAATTTGGAAATTATTCGTCACACGAAGAGTCGAATATCGATTCGTCTCGTCATGGGAAGAAAACGTGCATTGCGCACACTGTTTACGCGCCTCAACAATAAACGGCGAATATGCGATTCGTCACTTATGGAACGCCGTTTTACACAAGTTTTTGGCGATGATAAAAATTGCGTCGATGATGAAATTGCGTCGATGAAAATTGCATCGACGCAATGTAGATTGCGTCGATGCAATGTAGATTGCGTCGACGCAATTTACATTGCGTCGATGAAAATTGCATCGATGAAAATTGCGTCGATGAAAATTGCGTCGATGAAAACTGCATCGATGAAAATTGCGTCGATGAAAACTGCATCGATGAAAATTGATGTGATGAATTTAATTGATTATGAAAATTCCAAATGGTTTTAATTCAATCAATGATGAAAATGACTACTAGTAAAGTAAATGATGATGTTAATAATGATGTTAATAATGTTATTATGTTGCTAAAAATTGACGGTTTCTGAATATTTTGATATGATAAACATGTTTACCGCTTGCGCTAGCGCACGTTATAGACAAGCGCACAGTGAGCGCGCACTAAAACAATGTTGAAATATATGCACTGATTAACATTTTAGTGATTTATTGTCAACACATTTTAGCAATGGATCCATTATTGTCCTTTCGGACACATTATATCTTCTAGCTAATTGCTTCCGTTAATCCACCAGTTCAGTACATAAAATTCAGATGTCCAGCATCCATGACATCATATTCAAATCATACCGGCAGGGAGTTCGCAATTTTCATCGATGAAAACTGCATCGATGAAAATTTTTTTTTTTCATCGATGCAGTTTTCATCGATGCAGTTTTCATCGACGCAATTTTCATCGACGCAATTTTCATCACATTAACGCAATTTTCATTACATCGACGCAATTTTCATCGACGCAATGTTCATCACATCATTACATCAATACTATATTCATCGACGCAATTTTCATCACATCGACGCAATTTTCATTGCATCATCGACGCGATTTTATCATCGCCTAAACTGGCATTCCATACTAATTGCGTGTGATCTGATTGGTGTATTATAAATAAATTCATCGCGATGAATTTTTCAGTAGATGTAATGAGACAGTTCAGTAGATGTAATGACAGTTAATTTAATTGTTCTGCTCTTTTTGTACAAATCTATACTACTTTATATTATGGATTTTGTAGTACTGTTAAAATTATTAAATCTCTGGAAGTGTGTTTTACGAGTATGTCCGCAAATTTATGCGTTTACGGTTTTAAAATGTGAGTTTTAAATAGCGAACATGATCTTGTTAGGTGCACTACGCACGCAGTATTCCAAAATGTCTTACTAATTGGGAGAAAATCATATTTTATCATATCATATTATATCCATTCTTTAAATTCATATTCTTTATCCAAAACTAAATTGGTATAGTAAAACACAGTGCTAGCAATTTATCATATTATTAAATGTTTCATATTCTTTATCATTGTGTTTTACTCTAATCAAATTGGTATAGTAAAACACAGTGCTAAATTGCTATGTGAATGTCATTTATCATATTTTTAAATGTTTCCTATTCTTTATCATTGTGTTTAACTCTAACCAAATTGGTTATAGTAAAACACAGTGCTAAATTGCTATGTAAATGTTATATATCATATTATTAAATTCCTATTCTTTATCATTGTGTTTTACTCTAACCAAATTGGTTATAGTAAAACACAGTGATAAATTGCTATGTAAATGTAATTTATCATATTATTAAATGTTTCTTATTCTTTATCATTGTGTTTTACTCTAACCAAATTGGTTATAGTAAAACACAGTGATAAATTGCTATGTAAATGTAATTTATCATGTTATTAAATGTTTCCTATTCTTTATCGTTGAGTTTTACTCTAATCAAATTGGTTATAGTAAAACACAGTGTTAAATTGCTATGTAAATGTTATATATCATATTATTAAATGTTTCCTATTCTTTATCATTGTGTTTTACTCTAATCTGATTGGTTATAGTAAAACACAGTGCTAAATTGCTATGTGAATGTCATTTATCATGTTATTAAATGTTTCCTATTCTTTATCATTGTGTTTTACTCTAACCAAATTGGTTATAGTAAAACACAGTGCTAAATTGCTATGTAAATGTCATTTATCATGTTATTAAATGTTTCTTATTCTTTATCATTGTGTTTTACTCTAACCAAATTGGTTATAGTAAAACACAGTGATAAATTGCTATGTAAATGTAATTTATCATATTATTAAATGTTTCCTATTCTTTATCATTGTGTTTTACTCTAACCAAATTGGTTATAGTAAAATACAGTGATAAATTGCTATGTAAATGTAATTTATCATGTTATTAAATGTTTCCTATTCTTTATTGTTGTGTTTTACTCTAATCAAATTGGTTATAGTAAAACACAGTGCTAAATTGCTATGTAAATGTTATATATCATATTATTAAATGTTTCCTATTCTTTATCATTGTGTTTTACTCTAATCTGATTGGTTATAGTAAAACACAGTGCTAAATTGCTATGTGAATGTCATTTATCATGTTATTAAATGTTTCCTATTCTTTATCATTGTGCTTTACTCTAACCAAATTGGTTATAGTAAAACACAGTGCTAAATTGCTAAATGTCATTTATCATGTTATTAAATGTTTCTTATTCTTTATCATTGTGTTTTACTCTAACCAAATTGGTTATAGTAAAACACAGTGCTAAATTGCTATGTAAATGTAATTTATCATATTATTAAATGTTTCCTATTCTTTATCATTGTGTTTTACTCTAACCAAATTGGTTATAATTTATTTAATTTCATTTCAAAAGACATTTACCTAAATTGCTATTTAAATGTCATTTATCAAATTATTAAATGTTTCCTATTATTTATCTGGTTATATAGTAAAACACTGTGCTAAATTGCTATTGTATTAAGGACGAGTTCCGAGAAGATGTATTCAAAGCTACAACCAATCAGAACAGTGTTAATCAATATAGTCCATGGCTACAGCCAATCAGAAACGTCCAAATCGCAATAACCCCTAGGCTAATAGAAATTATTGGTCCGAGTAGCCTTTTCAACCAGACGTTGCGAGGTTTAAAAAGTAAAACATGATTTACTCGCCAGTTTGGTATAGTTTATATACCTGCACGTGCACACCACCCAAAAAGTTTTATCTGCAAGTCCAGTTTAATTGTGTTTTTGTTTTATTTTGTATAGGGCAAGACTGTTCAGTTGATCCATGCTTAAACGGAGCTACATGTATAACTGAGGCAACAGGCACAGCATTTTGCTTTTGTACGCCAGGCTACCATGGGACCTATTGCAACGAAATTATAGGTGAGTAAAGCATACCATAGATAGTAGAGAGAGGCCTAAGTCTACTCGGCGCTAGTTCCGTTTCGCACCTGTCGTTTATTTCGACTCAAAATTGGTTAAGTAACTTTATCGTGAGTACCACACCTTAGAATGAGGCCTCAAAAATACTTTTACCAAGGAGATCACACAAAAAGTAAAAAACAAATCCTTTAAATTGATGAATTTACAGACGTCTTTCTCGAACATCGGTTCGTGAATTTCGCATACTCCATGTTCAATGTTGTTGTTTTTATGGAGCGCCAACAGAGCAATCATAATAGAGGGCTAAAAACTCAGTAAATTGCGTATATTTAATGCATTTATTGGTGAAAATTACGTTCAATTTTATCATATTTTGTCAATGTCAATGCAACAAAAATATTACTGTTGATACTGTACATGGTTTTTGCAGGAACGTTTAGGAATGAAAATCGACAAATTCATCATCATATTACATGTACTGTAGGGGTATATCTGATCTAAATAATATTCCTGTTAGTCTTAGTCTTACTCTTAGGCCTAGCTAGGGGTGGTTGCTATTTGAAAACAGCAAATTATTAGCAGTAAAATGTTACAGCATTTTATTGACAAAATATATTAAAATTAAACGTGTATTTCAATAATAAATGCATTAAAAGAAGACGCATTCCACTGAGATTTTAACCATCTATTGTTGTTGCTCTTTTGGCGCTCCATAGAAACGAAAATATTGAACTTCGAGTATGCTAAATTCGCGAACGGTATGCGCGAGAAACATGTCTGTAAAATCATCAATTTAAGGTTTTATTTGTTACTTTTTATGTGATTCTTCTTCATAAAAGTACTTATAAGGCCCAATTTTAAGGTGTAGTATTCACAATAAGCTGCTTAACAATTTGGAGTCAAAAGGAAGTCGAAATAAAAACAGGTGCGAAACGGAACTAGCGCCGTCTACTCTACCTAGCAGCTATAGGGCTAGGCCCTAACCTACTCTGCCTAATGAGTATTATGTTACGATTTGCATCCGTCTGTGGACGTCTCTTGATGCCTAGTACATGGTCATAGCCTATAGATAGGCCAGCCTACTAGCTATATTTAAAAACTTATACGCAGTAGCAGATGAAATTGGTGTGGGGGCCGAGACGAGGGCTAATTAAGTCTTCTGCATAAAACACTTGTAATATGTATTTTATGCATTTTATTTTTTACAGCTTCAAATTGTGGACAAAACTTTTACGGTGTTCTAACAGATGACATTACATCACCGAATTATCCGCAGAATTATGAAAACTTTCAAACCTGTACCTACTTAGTTGGATATCCAAATGGTAAAAAATTCAGAATAACAGTCAACGATGTTGATGTTGAAGATGATAAGGACTTTGTGGAGATTGGTGCAGGACCTGTGTTAGATACAACTGGAGTAAGCGCTCTGTATACATTCGCAACATCTCTTACAACTCTACCACAACCCTTTGAGATTGATGGTAGTCGATTGTGGGTGTACTTTTCTACAGACTTTAATGTCAGAAAACGTGGATTTAATATCACATTTTTAGTTGGTATGTAGAATTTACTTTCACAAATAGTTTCTATGTCTAAATGAGCTTTTTTACCAATAGACCTGAGCTTTCAAGAATGTAAAGAAATAAACATGATTGGGCATGTATTCTTGACGTGTAACTCGATCACAAACTCCACCACTAGCAAGGATGCGTAACGCAACGTACTGTAAGCGATTTGACCAATCACAAGCGATGGATTATTTTAACAGTGGCTTGTCATTGGTCAACTCACTTGCATTGTGCATACAGTACGTCCTTGCGTTGCGTCTCTAAAGACCACATGTATGTACTGTAGGTCATTGGCAGTAAATGTGTTTAAATAATATTTCTTTATTTCAGATGCTGACGAATGTTCAACCAGTCCTTGCCAACCAGGACAAGAGTGCATTGACCTTGACTACGCTTATACTTGTATAGGTAACAGTGGATAGTGTTTATATATTTTATTTCAACAATATTTTACGAGGGTGGTCCATCAACCGAAGCTGATCGTCAAGCAAACTCACAAAAATACAATATGACAAACATAAACATGTAACTATTAAAATTATATTAAAATAAATAGAATTCAAAAAATTAGATTCAAAAACATTCATCTTTTATTTAAAGTGTGACTTTACCTGGAGGGAGAACATTGATTATTATGTTTCAATTTTATGTACTTTTACCAACAGATGTTAATGAATGTTCAAGTAACCCATGTTTTAATGGTGGAGCATGTGTTGATGGTATCAGTCAGTTTACCTGCACATGTCCAACTGGTTTTGATGGAGTTACATGTGAAATTCGTAAGTACAATATATTGTTGTGAGGTAGGGAGAGGTGCATAGTGATGATATTAGTCAATTGGCCGATAAAACTTGGTTCCCACACAACTTGACATAAGTTAAGCGAACCAAACTTTAAGGACAGTGCATGGATCACACATTGAGATCTTCACATTTATTCATTGTCAATAGTGTTACATTATATTAAGTATACAATTCAGTAGGTGTACATTATATTAAGTGTACAATACATTAGATGTACATTAATTATATCATCAAGAATTTCTGGATAGAATAATCAAAAGTAAATTACTCAAACAATCCAACAAGAACGCTAGCTATATTTGTATACACATATTGGTCTTATTATATGGTCATACAGAATACCTTACTTTTTCTTTTATATAGAGATTATTCCATGTAGTAGCAACCCCTGCGAAAATAATGGAATATGTGTGAATGATGGGACTCTCTATCAATGTGAGTGTAACAATGGTTATACCGGTGAAACATGTCAAATTGGTAAGTAGATCTTAATTTGGGCGTTGTTGTCAGTTGTCTTAATTTGAACATTCTAATCTAAGTTTTAAACATCTAATAATGTCAGTTTCACACCCACAATTTTTAAATAGAAGGGCCAATGGCTTAAAAATTGTAAAATAAGTGTTAATACTGTATTAGCCTAACCTACAGTATATCTTTTCCATTGTAATTTTCAAAATGTGGATCTGACAATTGTTCATGTAGATTTAAATGTAGTATTTAAATAATTATGTTTAATTTTATGTTAATATTACAATTATACAGTACAATTAAAGTATAATCATTGAAAAATCCTATTTTACTTAAATTTAGGATAAAGAACGTATGCATTATATTGAAAACAGGTACATAGTGCAAAGTGGAGATAGTGTGCATTATTATAAGGTTTCTTGTTGTCATGACAATCATTTCCTACCTCTTTTATTATAATAAAAGATCAATACTCCTAGTGTGTTCAATAAATAATCATTCTAAAATACTGTACTTTATGACATTGCAAATGTGTTACTGATTATATGTGTTTCTGCTAAATAACTTCAAATAACTAGTTTATTTTAGTTTAAATCTAAATATTTATTACATATTATGTATATTAACACACATTATTATTGGATCTATTATGTTGTAGACATTAATGAGTGCAACAGTAATCCATGTCAAAATGGAGGCATCTGTAACAACCAAATCAACTTCTATACTTGCACCTGTCAACCAGGATATGAAGGCATTTCCTGCCAAACAGGTAAGATTCTATGGTGTAAATAAATGCTTGAGTGTCCTCCCAAAAAGTCTGAAAACACACCACTTTGTTAACAAAAATTAAAACATGTATTTATTATTTACCTACTAGGCTAGTTCTAGTGTCAGTTAATCGAATAAGTTTTATCCACAAATTCAACAATTCAACATTTTTTTTTTATAGAAATTAATGAGTGCAACAGTAATCCATGTCAAAACGATGGAATCTGTAATGACAACATCAACTTCTACACTTGCACATGTCAATCTGGATACCAAGGAACTCTGTGTCAATCAGGTAAAATATAATAAATATTTAACTTATTTTACACAAAAGAAAAAAGTCTAAATACTTCAATACCCAAACAGAGGGTAAATTATTGGTACAGGAGAATGTTTGGACTTTTTCGGGATCAAAAGATGGTGGCTGGGTAGGAAGTTAAACTTCTGAGCAACTAAATTGTAATAATTTGTTTACTTAACAACAATTTGTTTGTCTATTACTAATGTTCTATTGCATCTATAGGTTATGTATGCTTATGCATTTTATGTTAAATTTGAAAATGAAGATTGTGTAATTATGTTTTCATAATGAGAATTGTAAAAATTCCAGTTATTATATTTTATTTTTTGTTTTAATATAAGTTTTAGGACATCACTTAACATAATACTAATAAGCAACCATAAGTACTGTAACTTTGACAGATATTTTGAGGGTAAGTATACATGGCGTCTGTTGTACAAGATCCAAGCAGGTGTTAGCTGGACATAAAGAATGAGTACATAAGTTTTAATTCTCATCTATAACCTGGTTCACTCCAAAGCAACTTCTAGGTATTCACTTACATCCATTTCAGTGCAAGCATGAAGTTGAGAGTTCTCTTAATCTAGACCATAAAATAATCTACACTTTATTTTCAATGCACATTTTCATTCACATAGAAATTGATGAGTGCATTAGTAACCCATGCATCAACGGAGCAGTTTGCAATGACTTAGTGGATGCTTTTAACTGCACATGCCCAGAAGGGTATGGTGGTGTCTTCTGTGAGATAGGTATTAAACAACCGTTTGGTAAAAGTAACAAACATACAAAGTTTAAATTACAACATATTAAATTAGAGTTTTAAATTAATATGTATAATTATCAAGGAATAAAAATATTAAAATGTTTTACTCCCATATAAACCTAATATTCAAATATTAAAATTATTAATAAAAAAAACATTTAATAAATCAATATTCAAGTATTTGAAATAAATATTCAATTGCAGATAAAAAGTTGCAGCCTGCTAATTATGTATTCATATTATCTTAGAATTGCAAGAATGTCAAAGTTCACCATGCCAAAATGGGGCTACTTGCGTAGAAGGAGTCGGAGAATACATGTGTGAATGTGTTCTGGGTTACCAAGGATTTAATTGTGAAATCGGTATCCAAAATTATATAACTTTCCTATTTATGCAACTCACTATTGGAATGCAGTGTAGAAATAAACTATTGTTTTCTAATATACTCTATATTTACAGATGGCATTGAAGGGCAATTCTAGGTACAAAATAAAAGAAACTCTCTAATTCTATGGATTATTAACTTTTATGCTTTTCTTTGTTACAGTTTCTGCATAATACAAACACTATTAGATATTTATATACAGTATATAACTATTATATATTATAGCATAATGGGTGCTTTCATATATCAGTCATATTGCATGGTGATGGACAAAGTAACATTTTAATGTGATTATATTCAAAATATTTGGTCTGACATAACAAATTTTATACATATTATTAATTGCAAACCAGATGAATATTTATACGATCAAGTTCAATAAATTATGATACAAATTGCTATCTTTTGAAATGTTGACTGTATTGTGTGCAGTTATCCATCCAAATACATCTATTTCTTGGTCTATTATCCATCATAACAGCCGACAATTAATTGTAGCGTGGGAATACCTGTTGCTTTTTAACAATCTTTGCAATGTTTTTATAGTGTGTAATACTGGTTATTGTCTATGAACCTTTACACGTATTACAAATAGAATATACTAACAATTAACTGCTATGTTCTTCAGGTTTTTACTTCATATTATCTTTATCTAACCATTTACTTGCAGATATACAGAGCATACTTATATGAATTTATTATCTAACAACAACAAAAATATTTTTTTAATGAATGCTTCGAAAATAATAATTTATGATTTTTACATAAGCTTTTATTTAGTACTAACGTAATGCATTTTACTTCTGGTTTTTGTTTACTAACCACAATTTTCTACAATATTTTATTTACTGTACTTATATGAAACGAAAACGGTTTTCTTTGTAGAACTATTTTGTTAACTTGTGATGTTATGAATCAAGACAAGCAATATAGTCATCTGTACATGAATACTAACCATTAGCGTTACCTTGCCATTGCTTTAATAAAAACTATCTACTGTATTAGAATCTATTCTAAAGCTCTGTCTACACTATAAAACTAATTTGACAAAAAAAGTGTAATGTGCCCAAGTATTGTAGTGATATGCCCAAATATGGTACTGATATTACATCATCATGTCTATATATGGGCACATTACATTTTTTTGTCACATCAATTTTGATAGTGTAGACAGAGCTTTAGCCTACTAGATGGATTCTTTGATAAAGAAAATGATTAAGAATTATTGCTATTTAACCCTAGTTATAAAAATATTATTTATGGTTTTTGTTAACAGATATTAACGAATGTGCCAGTGCGCCGTGTGTGAACGGAATTTGTTCAGATAACATTGGTTCCTATACCTGCTCATGTGTGAATGGATGGACTGGTACAAGATGTGATATAGGTAAGAAAAAACATCATGATTTCTTTAAATGAAAAACAACTTTTTGAAACTGTCATAAAGAAAGTAATATTATTCATTTGAAATGTGGTCTCAATTGCATGATTTTCTTGTTTTCTTTTTTAACTTACCAATGTTGTATCATCATTCATTTTCTAAGTAAAATCTCTCTGAAAACCGGAAACGTTTCCAAAAGGTTGCTAGTGTAATTCTTTCTTACCATAAAAAAACATGCAGACATGTGAGGCCAGCTCAAGGTGGGGTATTAGGAGAGTTGACATGTGAGGCCAGCTCAAGGGGTATTAGAAGAGTTGACATGTGAGGCCAGCTCAAGGGGTATTAGAAGAGTTGACATGTGAGGCCAGCTCAAGGGATATTAGGAGAGTTGACATGTGAGGCCAGCTCAAGGTGGGGTATTAGGAGAGTTGACATGTGAGGCCAGCTCAAGGGGTATTAGAAGAGTTGACATGTGAGGCCAGCTCAAGGTGGGGTATTAGGAGAGTTGACATGTGAGGCCAGCTCAAGGTGGGGTATTAGGAGAGTTGACATGTGAGGCCAGCTCAAGGTGGGGTATTAAGAGAGTTGACATGTGAGGCCAGCTCAAGGTGGGGTATTAGGAGAGTTGACATGTGAGGCCAGCTCAAGGTGGGGTATTAGGAGAGTTGACATGTGAGGCCAGCTCAAGGGGTATTAGGAGAGTTGACATGTGAGGCCAGCTCAAGGGGTATTAGGAGAGTTGACATGTGAGGCCAGCTCAAGGAGTATTAGGAGAGTTGACATGTGAGGCCAGCTCAAGGTGGGGTATTAGGAGAGTTGACATGTGAGGCCAGCTCAAGGGGTATTAGGAGAGTTATCATATGAGGCCAGCTCGAGGGGTATTAGGAGAGTTGAATTTATTATCTTTACATATTTTATTTATTTACATTTTTTACAGCAGCATGTCCGTACTGCAACAAATTATATTTTTCACATGTGCATTTATTTATATTTTTTAATGACACCACTATCTTGTTGCTTTCTACTTGTTTGATATCTCAGATGTTGATGAATGTGCTAGCTTTCCTTGTTCCAACGGTGCTACCTGTAATAACATGTTAGCTTTTTATACCTGCTCCTGTTTGCCCGGATTTACAGGCAACGATTGCGAAATTGGTAAATAAAATATCTTGTTCTAACAAGATATTGGTTCAATTAATTGTTTTTATAATTGATTTAGTTTAAAAAGTTCCTAATTCCAGGAAAGTAATAGGCATGAGCTGAAACAGAATCCATCATTGTGAATTGTATATACGAATTAATTTCACGCCTTTAAAAGTAAACAATAATATGTGATAATGAATGCTTTAGCTCAGTTTATCCTATCTAAGTTCCAAAATTTGTGGTCAGCAGTCAACAATGACCCGCTTCTAGTCAGAATTGTTAAAGACCCACAAAATATATTTTAATTTTGCCACTAAATAAATCAAAATGTATTATAATAGTATATATATACCATTTTAAAATAGTTATACCTTTCAACCTGTTAGAATAAAAGTTGTAAATTTGTTCATTCCAACAATTTGTCTAACTTCTAACTTGTCTAAAATCGTTACTATTCCTATAGATATAAATGAGTGCGGAAGTGGTCCATGTTTAAATGGTGCCACATGTAATGATAGAGTCAACAGTTATGATTGCACCTGCGCAGGTGGTTTCACAGGAATGCACTGTGAAACGGGTAAGGGGGATTCAAATTACCTACAGTATACATGAATATTCATGATTTTGAATAATATACTAATAAATATTCATGAAATTTAACACGTTTTAAAATAATCTGGAGTTAACTAACATTCTAAAACACTTTCAATGTTCATAATTAAATAATAAATATTATTGTATTTGCTGTGTGTAATTTACGAAGCTACTGTGTACGGTTAACTAACATTTCTATACTTTTAGGTATACAGACCTAATTATCTTGCACTAATTTAATAATGTAATAATAATCATAATTTCTTTGCAGTGTTCTGCAAGCTGAGGTCTTCAAATATAAATAATTATTAAAATGCTTCTCATGAATATTCATATCTCTATGGATATTCTCTTTTTTCTTATCTATACATAACCATAACTTGCTAACAATTATTTTGTTTACAATTAACACTACTTTTCTTAAACACAGATGAGGATAAGGAGAAAATGAACATCTGGTGGAAACTTTAAATAACTCCTAACATTTTATTAATGCACATTTTTATGTTCAAATAATTATGCAAACCTATACTTGTTTTCTTTCACGTTGCACATATTATTGCTAATATTATTTTCACAGGAATGCTGGTTAACTAATATAACTATTTCATTAAGTTAAGGCTGAAATCACTGATGATTTAGTCTTTATTTAAAATTATGATGATGATGATGTTGATAATGATGATAGTGATGATAATGATTATGTTGATGTTGATGATAATGATGATGATGATTATGAATATACAATTATATCTAGCCTATACTGAAAACAACTTTGACAGACAGTTGAAAATGAAAAAACTAGTGATTTTGAGTAATAATATAATATAGTATGTATAATATGTAATAATGTGATCAAATACTGTGTAAAACAAAGGAAAGATTACATCTAACACTTTTTTCTCTTCAAAACTAGACATAAACGAATGTGCTTCTTTCCCCTGTGTAAACAATGGCGTGTGTACAAACAACTTTAATAGTTTCTCATGTGCTTGTGTGGATGGTTACACTGGCTCCAGATGTGAAATAAGTAAGTACAAGAAGTGGCTTTAATTATCATATGAATAGTATACATAGGTAACGAGACCCTGAAATAAATGAAAACATCCTAAATAACATTAGGGCAAGAAATGACATGGAAACTGTTCTATTTCTCTACTACACTCCGAGCGGATTCTATTTAAAATCAGTGAGTGTGTGTGAGTCTTCTACAACCTCTACACAATATGGTTTTTCATGGTGTGGATTAAGGATGGATGCATTAATGGATTACTTTTGGCAGACTTGGCTTGCCATAGAAATGTCTAAAAGTGTGATATCTGTTAGCCTTTCAATGAATGGTATAGATTGATGGATGAATTGTTGTTGAAATCGAGTGCTTTTGGCAGACTTGACTTACCATAGAAGTGTCGACAACCTCATGGTCATTCAATGAATGGTTTGAATTGTTTAACAGACTTGACTTGCCATAGAATGAACACTTTCTGTTTAATTTTAAAGATATCAATGAGTGTGCAAGCAGTCCTTGTTTGAATGGTGCAGAGTGTACTGACCGGGTCAACTCTTACTCTTGTCAATGTGCAAACGGATTTGAGGGAGAACGTTGTGAACTGGGTAAGTATCATGGTTATCACTAAACTCAATTTTAGAGACTTATTACATCTTTAATATTTAAGAGTTTATTAAATATCTGTAGCGAGATCATTGATGTAAAAATCATCATCATTATTGTCATCATTGTCATTACTGTTGTCAATCTTTATCACCATTATCATCAACTTCCTTTAATTGAAAGATTATACCAAACAATAGATACCGGAGTATATTTAAAAATGAAATGTTTGATTAATTTTGTTTCATTTTCCAGTAACAAATGAATGCGCAAGTAACCCATGTGTTAATGGGGCTTGTACTGATATTGAACTTGCCTACTACTGTACATGCAGTGATGGCTGGATGGGAATCAACTGTGAAATAGGTAAGGCAAGTTTATGTGTGAAACGAAAGAACGATTAAACCATAATACTTTGTTGATGACGAAAGGAAGGATAGAAAGAGCAAGTAGAGACTCTGAACTATTGCAGAAACCTACAAAATAATAATTTACGAATAAATTAACTGTGAAATAAAAACTGGTGAGGAATGACTGCATAGAACCATACTGAATTGGTCATTAGCTGCCAAATTTGGATTACTTTTCTTGCAAAATGATCCATATAAAGCTAAAATGTGTAGTAGTGTTTAATGATTACTTATTCTACTATTAATCTTTTCTAGATATAAATGAGTGCAGTAGTTCTCCTTGTTTAAATGGAGGAGTTTGTACAAATGCAGTCAATATGTATACTTGCAGCTGCCCACAAGGATGGTTTGGAGTTCACTGTGAAACAGGTACAGTAGTGCATTGTATACAGACAGACTTTTATCTAGTGTCTTTTTTATTTCATTTTATACTGGGTAACCTCTTCAGTCAGTCACTTGTACACCGTGGCTGTGTGTGTACTTGTACACCGTGGCTGTGTGTGTACTTGTACACCGTGGCTGTGTGTGTACTTGTACACCGTGGCTGTGTGTGTACTTGTACACCGTGGCTGTGTGTGTACTTGTACACCTTGGCTGTGTGTGTACTTGTACACCGTGGCTGTGTGTGTACTTGTACACCGGGGTAACCCCCCTATAAGTAGTACACTATTTGAAATGAGAAATTGTATCTAGTTTATATAGAAATATCTAGAACCAGTACCAGTGTGTGTGTGTGTGTGCACTTTAGGCACCATGGGCATTGTGTTACCACATTATACATACAGTATATTCATGTTCATTATTAATGTTTAGATGTGAACGAGTGTTCCAGTAACCCCTGTTTATTTGGTACCTGTGTTAATGAACAAAATGGCTACCGATGCGCTTGCTTTGATGGTTATGAAGGCAACCGCTGCCAAAATCGTAAGTAAACATTGTATTTTACTTTTTTCCTAAAACCTTCTTTGAGCTATAAAAACAATGCTGTATTTTTATTGGACTATTAATGAAATTTTCAAGTATAATAATAATAATAATAATAAATTCTTATTTCCATTGCAGAGACCAACGAATGTCAAAGTTCACCATGTCTTAATGGAGGAACTTGTTTTGATATTGTGAATATGTTTGTCTGTAGCTGTGCAAGTGGTTGGGAAGGAGACAACTGCGCTACAGGTTACAGTTTTTTACAAATTAATTTTATTATAAAAACCAGAGTGAATCCTTGCCATTTCATTGGTTGATTTTCTTTTACAATGCATTATTGGTAATTTGTTTTCATTGCATTGCCATATGACTTAGTAAACGCAACATCTGTGAACGTTTGTGAAGGAAAATTGAACAAGTATTGGTCAAATAAGGACTTTAATACCATTCTAAGCTTTGAAGTATAACTGACTGTGGCTCACAATAGGCAAATTAGCCTATTTAATATATACCCACACACAATAAGTTTCAAGTAAAAGTGATACTAATCAATAACATTTGTTTACCTAATTGTTTGTTTCAGATGTTGATGAATGTGCGAGTAGCCCTTGTCAAAACAACGGAGTGTGTAACAATTTTGAAAATCGATACACATGTACCTGTCGGCCAGAGAACTCTGGAAATAACTGTGAACTCTGTAAGTTTAACAAATCTGACATTTAGAATAAATTGAATATTATGAACAGTAATCGTCGAACGATATCTGATATGGTTTTTCTATATAATATTTTAAATTCTAAATATGACTGTTCATTAATTTCACTATTTAGTTTAAATGTTCCTGGTCGTACACGAAATAGACATTTATTGCATATTCCTTTTAGCCGTGTCGACTGTACTAAGAGGAGACTTTTTCATAGACTACCTTATACATTTAATAATCTAAATAGCAATCATATCGATATTTTTAATGATAGACTTGGTTATTTTAAGAGGACGATTATGTGTTCACTTCTTGAACAGCCTGCATAACCTGTTTAATTAATTGAAATTGTTTATGGCATGCCGATCTATGTTATATATATATATATATATATATATATTTTATCTGTATTTTATTGTTAACCGTTTTTGATGTTGTATTGTTTTATGTTTCAAACCTGTTAGTGGCGGTATTTATCGCTGTTGGTTTTGACTGAATAAAATAAAAATAAAAAAATAAATAAAAGTAGTAAAAATAATTAAAAACCAGTCAACTCTCCAAAAAGTCAAAGAAAAACATCCAACAAATTTCAATTTCAAATAATTTTTATTGTTTGAAATACTAATATTTTTTTGTCTTTTCTAGTTACGAATCCTTGTAGCAGTTCTCCTTGTAGAAATTCTGGTACTTGTACTAACTTTGTTAGTTTTTATCGATGTACATGTCCACCAGCATACACAGGAACAACTTGTGAAGATGGTAAGTACTTTTACATATATTCACCAAAGCATGTTGATAGTATTTTTACATTCATGAGCTAGGCTAGTTAGGCCTATTTACCAAAACTTCCACTGTGGTCTCTAGTTTGAAAAGTTAGTAATAACTTAATTAATGATCGGTTCATTTTGATTAATTTACTTTATTTCAGATTATGATGAATGCGGAAGCAATCCTTGTAACAATGGAGGCACTTGTATTAATTTGGTTGGAAGGTATGAGTGTGTATGCATGCCAGGGTGGACCTCTGACAGATGCCAAACAAGTAAGATTTTTGATAATTATAACACTACTGAATAGATTTCAATCATTTGATTGGAGGATTGTGGGTCACATGGTATGCAATAAATACTCTATTGAACTTTGTTATCAAAACATACTGTTATTTTGTTTTTACAGACATTGATGATTGTGCAACCAATCCTTGTTTAAATGGTGCCACTTGCAATGATCTTGTTAGTAACTTTTCCTGCACTTGTTCATCTGGATGGACTGGAGATGTTTGTAGTGTTGGTAAGTTGATTCACCATTTCATTTATTCCTCTCATAGTCTTTCCTTCACTCATGTTTCTTACTATATTTCTTCTTTCTTCTCTTGCGTTTTTTTCTTCTCTCTTTATTTTTATCTTCTCTCCTTTTATTGTTCTTCTCTCCTTGTAATTCCTCTCTCTTTGCGTTTCTTTCCTCTATCCTTACATTTCTTTACTTCTCCTTGCATTCTTCCTTCTCTCCCTGCATTTTTTACTACACTACATATGTTTTCTTGCTATATTTCTTTCTTGTTTCAGCAACAATTTAGGAATACTCGGTTGACCAATTTATGACACACATTTAAAATTGTATTTTTCAGAGGTTGATGCATGCAACCCAAATCCTTGTCTGAACGGTGCTGTGTGTAATGACTTTGATACCTATTACACATGCTCCTGCACACCAGGCTTCACAGATTCAACTTGTAGTCAAAGTAAGTATGGTAACCACACTTAAATATACCATTGGTTTAAATCCATAGCATGGTTTTGAAGCCTTTAGAACACTTTTTAGATACAGATCATTATAATACAATACTTAAGTCTGTTTTTTTATTTCATGTACATACACCATCTTTTTTAGACATTAATGAGTGTGCTAGTAACCCATGTACTAATGGAGGTACATGTTTAGACGGCATTAATGGCTACCTCTGTATCTGTAGAAGTGGATATGAAGGCACTAATTGCAACGGAAGTAAGTGTTATAATACAGACTTAAATGTAAATAAGCCAATCAGTGTTCTCGCAATATAAAAATCAAGTCAGGCAAATTGACCAAATATAGTCTTAGATTACTCTTGGTCTATGTTTTTAATGGCTAAGCCTAACTACCACTACTAGATAAGTGTTTATTTTATGTATAATTTTCAATACCAATTGGAGCCAATTTAGTCATGCAAATCTTGCTGCCAAAACCTGCTTCTGTGGACAAAGTTTAGACGTTATTGAAAAACAATGATTTATAATCTTATGAAATCCCAATATTAGTTATATTATTATTTTCAGATATAAATGAGTGTGCTAGCCTGCCCTGTCAGAATAATGGAGTGTGCCTCGATGGTATCAACATGTACACATGTCAGTGTCAATCCGGGTTCTTTGGAGCACACTGTGATAATAGTAAGTCAGAATCATATCTATCAATTAAGGTCTGTCACGACTTTTGTACTTGATACAGATGCTTGTTGCTACAGGGTTGGTTAAAAGTTTGAAGTGTAGGCCTGCGCTTCTCTCCTTAGATGCTTTTTAGTGAATTATAGATGAGATAAATTTTTTGATGGGAATAGATGAGATAAAGTTATAGATAGGAAAATATGAAAATGGAAAACTTGTAATGCAAGCATACATTTACATCAGTAATTCTTTTTTAGATTTCAATGAATGTGCTAGTGCGCCTTGTAGGAACGGAGGTCAATGCGTCGACGAGGTCAACAGTTATTACTGTTCCTGTTTAAGTGGATGGGGTGGAAATAACTGTGAAGTTTGTAAGTATTTACTGTTTTCAAATTCTAAACAGTATTTCAATAAGTGGGAGAATGGTTGCCATTTGTATTTTAAAGCACCTGCTTTTTCCGCTAATTAAAAAATTTATTCAGTATCATAGGAAAATTCCATAATACAGCATCTCATGTATATCACATGTGACACCTGCATCATGGAAGGTACAGATACAGGCTCATATGTAACACATAAGATGCTGTATGCTGCATGGAATATGCCTATGATATGATTAAATTATAGAGAATCGACTGTTTTAAGAGAAGGTTGAGTAAACATGGTTTAATGTATTTTTGCAGCATTGGATGATTGCTCTCAGAACCCTTGTGAGAATGGAGCAACTTGTATTGATGGAGTGAGTTCATTCACCTGTGCTTGTACATCAGGATGGACTGGATTTACCTGTACATTAGGTGAGTAATTCAACATCCTAGGGGCTTTCAGAGGAACATTAACAAATGATGTTATCATTCTTTGATTTGTCAACTGTTATACACCACTACACTATTTTGATTTGATGACCGAAGATTAAAAAATCTGTGAAAAAAAATTAAATTAACCTTTCAATGGATCATTCTATTCATGGAATTTACTCTTATCAATCCTTGGCAACACTTTTCTAACACACACTGTTTTAATTACAGTACAACTAGATAATAATTCATAATTTTGCCATTGTTTGTTTTTTTCAGACGTTGATGAATGTAACAGTTCCCCTTGTTTAAATGGCGGAACTTGTCAGAACTTTGCCAACTACTTCAATTGTGTTTGTCTCACCGCTTTCACAGGCAACCTTTGTCAAACAAGTAAGTATAATCAAAACGTATTGTAATCATTAGTGAAAGATACAACCAACTAAATCTGATTATACAATCTGATACTACTGTATCATCTCTCAGTATTATTATAAATTAAAGATTTCTGGAGGAACCAGTACTGAACACTCTCTGTCACCTTGTGTCACACTGCCTGCATATCTTTAATGTCAAACATCAATCAAATTTGTTGAAGAATAACTTTCTTTCCTTTTTAGATGTGGATGAATGTAGTAGCTCACCTTGTCTCAATGGAGCCAATTGCATTGATGGCATTGGAGAATACACATGTGCATGTGTACAAGGATATGTTGGAACTCACTGTGAAAGTGGTAGGTGGTAGCTAGCATAATGGGAATGGAAGGCAGGGTGTGAGGAGATAATCTTTTCCTTAAAAATATTTCTGCAATTCAGTCTGCAATAGTCATAATTTTGCTATTTTTTTATATTTTTTCAATGTATAATAGATAGGATATATTAAATTTATTATTTTTATCACAGATGTAATTGAATGCCTAAGTGCCCCATGTCAGAATGGAGGCCTTTGTGTGGAGGGTATCAACTCTTATTCTTGTACCTGCGCTGTTGGTTTTGAAGGACCGGAATGTCAGATAAGTATGTGGTGACTTCTGATACAAATTTTGACTGTAAACTTGTAGAGAATAGGTGTTTCTATAGATTGAGTAGTTTATGATGGTTACACTTTTGTCTTTTTAAATCTTATTAACCAATTCACCCAAACCATCCGAATCACCCAAATCACTCATTTCAGTCAGTCATGTGAATTGAACCCATGACATTGAGACTTGAAGAATGATCAAAATCATCTGAACCATAATACTTGAAGTACTAAGCTACAAAGTCACATTCTATTAAGCCAAATTGTTATAAAAAAGACATGACAGTCTTACAAATGTCTTTAACATTTTTATCCACTCAAAAGTTTATAATATAAACATTATCTCTCTGTTACATCCATTTCTGTAATTATGTTTCAGATATAAATGAATGTTCAAGTAACCCATGCGGAGTGAATGGAATGTGCAATGATCAGGTCAACCAATACAATTGCGTATGTCACTCGGGATGGACTGGTCCAATATGTACTATAGGTAAGTTTCCTACCAGACTGATGAATATACCATAATTAAATCAGGTACAATCTGGATAAACAGGTCTATATCTTACTTCTACCTAAAGACACACTCAATTACTATATCAATATTTTATTTGTACATGTATTGTTGTAATTATTAATATCTCTTTGTATGTTATTCAGAAATTGATGAATGCGCTAGTCTTCCATGTCAGAATCTTGGAACATGTACGCAAGGTGAAAACTTTTACACCTGTGATTGCTTACCTGGATGGACTGGTACCAACTGTCAAAGTAGTAAGTGTTTTCTGCTGAAATAATGTTGTTCACATTATCGAAAGATAGCTTTAGGAAGTTGAGTGTCTAATAGGCTACTACAAAGGTTAGCAAAAGATAGCTTTAGGAGTTGAGTGTCTAATAGGCTACTACAAAGGTTAGCAAAAGATAGCTTCAGGAAGTTGAGTGTCTAATAGGCTACTACAAAGGTTAGCAAAAGATAGCTTTAGGGAGTTGAGTGTCTAATAGGCTACTACAAAGGTTAGCAAAAGATAGCTTTAGGGAGTTGAGTGTCTAATAGGCTACTACAAAGGTTAGCAAAAGATAGCTTTAGGAAGTTGAGTGTCTAATAGGCTACTACAAAGGTTAGCAAAAGATAGCTTTAGGAAGTTGAGTGTCTAATAGATAGGCTACTACAAAGGTTAGCAAAAGATAGCTTTAGGGAGTTGAGTGTCTAATAGATAGGCTACTACAAAGGTTAGCAAAAGATAGCTTTAGGGAGTTGAGTGTCTAATAGGCTACTACAAAGGTTAGCAAAAGATAGCTTTAGGGAGTTGAGTGTCTAATAGGCTACTACAAAGGTTAGCAAAAGATAGCTTTAGGGAGTTGAGTGTCTAATAGGCTACTACAAAGGTTAGCAAAAGATAGCTTTAGGGAGTTGAGTGTCTATAGGCTACTACAAAGGTTAGCAAAAGATAGCTTTAGGGAGTTGAGTGTCTAATAGGCTACTACAAAGGTTAGCAAAAGATAGCTTTAGGAGTTGAGTGTCTAATAAAGGGGTTAAGGGTTGATATTATGCTGGTCAGATTAAATAAATTAAATTATTTTCAATTTACAGATGTAGATGAATGTCAACTGGCTCCATGTAAGAACGGTGGAACTTGTAATGACCTAACAAATGCTTATACATGTACCTGTGTACAAGGCTTCACTGGAAATGATTGTGAAATAAGTGAGTACTAATAACCACTGGTAACCACCTATATAACCCACCTGTGTATCCTGTTCCTTTGTTTGGTCACCTAGGTAGGGGCCCGGGACCGCGACAGAACGAGAACGGATGGGGACCCTCCAAAGAAATTGCATTTTATTTGTCAGGCATTTGTATGATTTGTTTTTATTTTTTGAATGCGCCTTGAGCACTCTTGAGTGGTATGTGCGCTATAAAAATCCTGCTATTATTATTATTATTATTATACTGTAATTAACTTAAATACAGTCAGAAAGTCTTTTTATAGAGGTCCAAAAGGTCTCTAATTGTTTGTTACCATTAAAAACCCATGGCTGACCAAAACAATAATCAAAAGAGACAATTTAGAAGACCATTACTTGGACCATGGACTATGTCTATGCTTGGACTATGGACTTATGTCTATGCTTGGACCATAGACTATGTCTATGCTTGGACTATGTCTATGCTTGGACCATGGACTATGTCTATGCTTGGACCATGGACTTATGTCTATGCTTGGACCATGGACTTATGTCTATGCTTGGACCATGGACTTATGTCTATGCTTGGACCATGGACTTATGTCTATGCTTGGACCATGGACTTATGTCTATGCTTGGACCATGGACTTATGTCTATGCTTGGACCATGGACTTATGTCTATGCTTGGACCATGGACTATGTCTATGCTTGGACCATGGACTATGTCTATGCTTGGACTATGTCTATGCTTGGACCATGGACTATGTCTATGCTTGGACCATGGACTATGTCTATGCTTGGACCATGGACTATGTCTATGCTTGGACCATGGACTATGTCTATGCTTGGACCATGAATTTATGTTTATGCTTGGACCATAAACTTATGTCTATGCTTGGACCATGAACTTATGTCTATGCTTGGACCATGGACTATGTCTATGCTTGGACCATGGACTTATGTCTATGCTTGGACCATGGACTTATGTCTATGCTTGGACCATGGACTTATGTCTATGCTTGGACCATGGACTTATGTCTATGCTTGGACCATGGACTTATGTCTATGCTTGGACCATGGACTTATGTCTATGCTTGGACCATGGACTATGTCTATGCTTGGACCATGGACTATGTCTATGCTTGGACTATGTCTATGCTTGGACCATGGACTATGTCTATGCTTGGACCATGGACTATGTCTATGCTTGGACCATGAACTTATGTCTATGCTTGGACCATGAACTTATGTCTATGCTTGGACCATGAACTTATGTCTATGCTTGGACCATGGACTTATGTCTATGCTTGGACCATGGACTTATGTCTATGCTTGGACCATGGACTTATGTCTATGCTTGGACCATGGACTTATGTCTATGCTTGGACCATGGACTTATGTCTATGCTTGGACCATGGACTTATGTCTATGCTTGGACCATGGACTTATGTCTATGCTTGGACCATGGACTTATGTCTATGCTTGGACCATGGACTTATGTCTATGCTTGGACCATGGACTTATGTCTATGCTTGGACCATGGACTTATGTCTATGCTTGGACCATGGACTTATGTCTATGCTTGGACCATGGACTTATGTCTATGCTTGGACCATGGACTTAAGTCTATGCTTGGACCATGGACTTATGTCTATG
This sequence comes from Antedon mediterranea, assembly GCF_964355755.1. Lineage (NCBI taxonomy): Eukaryota > Metazoa > Echinodermata > Crinoidea > Comatulida > Antedonidae > Antedon > Antedon mediterranea. The sequence continues at coordinate 758,607 of NC_092671.1, forward strand.
CTTGGACCATGAACTTATGTTTATGCTTGGACCATGGACTTATGTCTATGCTTGGACCATGGACTTATGTCTATGCTTGGACCATGGACTATGTCTATGCTTGGACCATGGACTATGTCTATGCTTGGACCATGGACTATGTCTATGCTTGGACCATGGCATTTTTACCCTCACAAATGAACACATTAGAAATGCAATAAATATAAATGTATTTTAAAACTTTTTCAGATATTAATGAGTGCAGTTCAGGACCTTGCCAAAATGGAGGTGTTTGTATGGATGGTATTAATTCATATTCATGTGTTTGTCCAGTTGGTTGGGATGGTCCAAATTGTGAGATGAGTAAGTACTCTACATTTTTCTACCAATAATATTTATGTGTGTATTCAGTTGGTTATGAGAGAAGAACTTAATTTCAATTTCACTTTATTTCCTCTTCAAAAATGAAAATATTTTTAGTGTATTAAATTCAGAGTGACTGACGTATTCTAACTATACAGTCTTCACCATCAGCCTCTTGTCTTGAGACATGATGCTTTGCAATATTGTACGCCATTTTCCTTTTTATGGGCACGGTGGTTTTTGTGTTTTATCGGTATAATTTTCAATTTTTATTTTTGCCTTTTATGATCATTTAGATTTTTGTCTTCCTCTTTGTTTGATTCATTTTTGCTGGAGCTGCTTTGAGAAGAGTGCTATTGTATATTGATCATTCTATGAGTTTGGTTTAATCCTAATTTATTATTATAAACTTTCAGACATAGACAATTGTTTTCCAAATCCATGTCAAAATGGCGGATTATGTGAAGATGAACTGAATGGCTATGTGTGCACCTGTCCTACAGGATTTACAGATTCTAATTGTGAAACAAGTGAGCAATAAAAATGTATTTTTAACACACTCTCCCTATATATATGTATACATAGTTGACATACAGTAGTATAGATGGGCTTGGTCCTATATTTCAATTTATTACTGTGTATTAAATGTATAATTTGAATTTAAAATAAGCAAAAAGGAATAATGTACATTTGTTAACCATGTATATTCATAATTATTGTCATTTTTAATAGTGTTGCTTTTGTAGTGTTATATTATTGTGTGCAGAATATTTATGTGGTGTTTTTTTGTGTTCCTGTGCGAAGACACTTCTTATTAAATAAGAAACAATAATGATTGTCTAATTTATCAAATTGTTTACAGACATAGATGAATGTGTGAGTTCACCTTGTGTTAACGGAGGAACATGTAATGACGGTATCAATGGGTTCACATGTGACTGTATCATTCCATGGAGTGGTACCTTCTGCAATATACGTAAGTTGTTTCATAATTACTGCAATGAGGCACATGAAATAATGTTTCAATATTTTAGTTTTAAACATTACATTATTAAATAATTGAACATGCATCAGCATACGCTAGATTTATTGTGGTTGTTATTTATAACACAACATTGTTATTCCATAATACTAGAGAAAATATAAAATGGTGGACAGGAAGGCTGGTTTGATCAGTAACCATAGAATTAACCGTTATGATTATTTTTACTTCAATATTTTAGGTGGAGCTTGTCGTGCAAATTACACAATTCCAGATGGCAGTATGATAAGTGTACAATCGCCAAATTACCCAGCTAATTACTATGACAACGACTTCTGTCTCTGGTACATATCAGCTCGTCCTGGAAAACACATCCTGGTTTCTGTGACTAACTTTCAAACGGAGTTGTATTACGACAGTCTTGAAATTGGAAACAACAACGACCCGTCTGATTTGGGATCTCGTGTCATCGACCATTCTGGGGAGACCTTGCCACCTCCGTTCCTTACAACTAATAATGTTGTGTGGGTCAGATTTGAAACGGACCGTACCAAGACGGAATCGGGATTTTCTGTAACATTCAGTGAGAGAGATGATCCAGGTATTGTATTATGATTATTAAATTTAACACTGATATTTTGCTCAACCAGTTTTATATACAAATCAGTATCTTTATTTTAAAACCATCATAAACATTAAAACAATATAACAACATAAGTGTCTTAACAGCTAAAATAGCAGCCAAATCCTTAAGAAACCTGCCTACACAGTAACACACAATATTAACCACCGCCAGAGTTTACATAAACTATAGCTAAATATGTAATAATTATCATTTTTATTAGATTTGATTGATGAATGTTCCAGTAACCCCTGCATAAATGGAGCCACCTGTATTAACAGTATCAACTTGTTTGTATGTAATTGTCCAGCTCAATACACTGGAATTCTCTGTGAAACAAGAATACGTAAGTTTTTGTTTTTTTTGTACCCAGTGTATAATTGGGAGTTGTCTACATATCTACAAGTGTTTGTCTACAAATATGGATGATATAAATAACTACATTTATTTTTTAACCTCTGTCTGCACTATCAAACTTTATGTAACAAAGAAAATGTGACCGTATATGGGCATGATGATGTCATATCACTACCATATTTGGGAATATCACTACCATTTTTTTGTCAAACTAGTTTGATAGTTTAAACAGAGCTTTATAAAATCAGAAACAACTTAAAAGTCATAATTTTATCTATATTTGCTGTGAACAAACTGTTATAAGAATGATTAGATTTGTAATTGGCAATTCAATCTAAAAATAATAATTGTTTTTATTTCAGAGGTGAATCTTTGTTATAGCAACCCATGTCCAAGTGATGCAGAGTGTGTCAATGATCAGGATAGGTATTACTGTATCTGCCCACCTGAATCTATGGACCCTAAGTGTTTCACAGGTATGTTACCTACATTCATATTTATAGCGCCTTATACAGACAAAAAATACTAAAATAAAAATCCATTGAAACACCCTACCCCTATTAAATAATGGTATACTCCACATACACACTGCCATCATCATTATTGAGACATTGTATAGGTAACATTCATTTGTTCTACACACTGCCATCATCATTATTGAGACATTGTATAGGTAACATTCATTTGTTCTACACACTGCCATCATCATTATTGAGACATTATATAGGTAACATTCATTTGTTCTACACACTGCCATCATCATTATTGAGACATTGTATAGGTAACATTCATTTGTTCTACACACTGCCATCATCATTATTGAGACATTGTATAGGTAACATTCATTTGTTCTACACACTGCCATCATCATTATTGAGACATTGTATAGGTAACATTCATTTGTTCTACATTGCATCATGTTGATTTTTTCTAATTATGTTTATAACACCTTGAGTCAAAGTTTCCACAAGAACAGTTTTTGAAATTTCTTTTCAATCAAATTTTTAAAGTATGTTTTCATAAAACCTAGTTAGGCACAAAAAAACATTTAAAAAATAAACTTTTATTCTATTATATTTAATAATTTTTATGATAGTATCTTAATTTCCTTTATTTACAGACCAACAACCAAATACAGCTTGTGATAGCAATCCGTGTGTGAACGCTATCAGGTGTGACTCAGATTCACTAACAGAATATGAATGTTTCTGTCGAGACGGTTGGTACGGAGACCAATGTAACACTGGTTAGTAGGAATACAATCTCTCAAATAATTTTATATTTTATTTCTCTTTTGTACTGCTTTGTTTAAAATCTTTCCGTTGTTTGTGCCTAAATCTTGGTTTGAAGCAATGCAAGGACATAAGCGCAACATAAGGAATTTGACCAATCACAACGTGATATATCGATCATCCGAACTGTCACTTATGATTGGGTAACTTGTATGCATTGCGCTTACATCCTTGAGTTGCAGTAGGAATCAAGCATAATGAACAGAATGAGACTACAGTTTATATATAACTAAAAAATATTGAAAAAGTACGAACTCCATGATTGTATCAGAAAACATTTAATGATCACAAAATGGTGCTTTGAATTTCAGATGTGAATGAATGCGGCAGTAATCCATGTCAGAATGAGGGCGTTTGTATCAATTCTGATAACATGTACATTTGCATATGCAAACAATCTTTCAGTGGAACCAACTGTGAGAATGGTATGTTATTATTCTACTGTAGTAATATATTCCATTGCAGTAGTTTTACTATTGTTACTTCAACTCTAGGCCTGGGGTGATACAGTACATTTAACTAACCATATTTTGGGGTTTTTACCACTCAGGTGTTAGTCCCACATTCACATCTTATATGAATTTAAATTTTCAGAATATGATTACAATTACTTGAATCTTTATTTCTTTTTATATTCTGATTACTGTAGAGAGCTATCCTTGATACCTTAATATGTGCCAAAATGACCTCAATGAATAGACCAATTTATCAAAAACAATGCATATTTAACTAACTATTATTATTACAGGAACTGAGCCAATGATATGTGATTCTGATCCTTGTCAAAACGGAGCTACATGTCTAAACCCACAGCTACAGTACCCTGATCAGCAGTTTAAATGCATCTGTGTTAGTGGATACTTTGGAAAATTCTGTGAATTGGGTAAGAAAAAGTGCATTGATCCTTGATTAAAACAACATTTAATAATAGATGATTGAGATAAGGGTAATCCTGAGGGCATCAATGAACAGATGCAGTGACGTACCACAGGGGCAGGGGTTGGTTTAGCACTCCTAAGGGGCCCTCTGGGTAGTTACTCATATTCTGGGGCCTCTTAAGATCAGAGCCCCTGGGTTTAGCCAGTGAGCGCTCATAGTCATTACGCAGATGGTGGCATTAATAGAAATCAATTTTGGTAATGTTTGGTAAGGAAAATGAATATTATATTAAATCAATTTTACTCATTATTGTTTAACAACAAATAATATGGACAGTTGTTTATTGTATTTTCAGATATTAATGAATGTGATAGTTTTCCATGTTACAATGGCTATCAATGTACTGACATGGTCAACAGTTATACATGTGAATGTCCTGCCTCAATGGGTGTCGACTGCAGAGGCTGTAAGTAATACTCATTTTCTTTAATTAAATCTAACTAAATCTGTTCTGTTTATATTTTAAGTAATGAATTTGTGTATAGATATTATAATTATTGATAATTCTTGTTAAACAGCAATTGGACTTTGTCAAACTCAACCTTGTAAAAATGGAGGAACCTGTAGTGAAAGTAATGGAGATTATGTATGTGAATGTCCAGATAACTGGAAAGGAAAAACATGTACAGAAGGTAAGAATGATAAATGAGAAGGAAGAGGGGGTGGGAGAGAAGAAATGAGTGGGAATGAGTTAGAAGTTAAGAGATGGGTGGGAATATGAGGAAATCACTGGAAATGCAAGGGAACCAAAATGTGAATTGGAAGGAAAAGGATGGAAGGAAAGAGAACATGAGGGTAAAGGAACCATATCTCATAGCTATATTTATACTTTTGTAATCATAAAGTTTTATCATATATAAATCGTTTGAGAACTAGAAAAACAAATCCTGTACTAGGGAAAATATTTCTTTTAGCACTGCTTAATGTTATTTATAATAGTCTCACCCTAAGACAACACAAAGGCCAGGCTTATGAGAGACTTAACTAATAAAACTTAATTGCAGAGTACGGTATACATGTTACACAGTCTTAATGTCCTTATTTTATTACCAGTTGATGATATACTTCTATACTGTACTGAAGAAGAGAAGTCTATGTGCATTAATGGAGGAACCTGTTATAAAGAAGCTGGTGTACCAATGTGTTTATGTCCACGTGATCTTACTGGCGATACTTGTAACATTCGTAAGTGGAATTATTATTTGTATCATCATAGTAAATCACACAAAATCCTTTGTTATTTAATACATATTATATACCTATGTAAATAGTTTTGGTGTCCACTATAAGCCAGAATAGTGCCTAAGATTGTTAAAACAAAATTAGATTTATATATATTTGCTAATATTTTATCTTTAGTACTCTACTAATTACAGTGAGTTTTGTTATTTTATAAGATAATATGAGCAAAATTTGTGTTTGTGTTTTTTAGAAGTAGACCAATCAAAGGCTTGTGAAAATCACAAATGTATGCATGGAGAGTGTTTCATCTCGGACTCATCATCAGACCTGGCTTATCAGTGTTCATGTGATCCAGGCTACGAGGGCACTTACTGTCATTTAGGTACAAGATATAATATTTTCAATTTGTGTTTTGTTTTGAACTGCATTACTAAATAATTAATTTTGCAAGTGTGGTTCCCACTAGGATGCAACGTAACGCAACACAATAACGCATTGACGGAACATGCCATATTGCATAATCACAGATGATGCATTCACTCTGCATCACTGACAAGATCTACCATATTAAGCTATTTTGTATTTCCATAAACACTCTACTTGCTTATTTAATTAGGACCAACAACTTATGCTACTTTCTCTAATATATGGTTTATCTAAACATTAAACAAAAATACTTGAATGATAACCCTGAATATTTATTAACTTTCAGATGTAAATGAATGTGAAAACTCTCCCTGCTCAAATGATGGAACATGTGAAAATAAAATCAATTCTTTCACCTGTCATTGTACAAACGATTACACCGGTACTTTATGTGAATCAAGTAAGTTTGCGGGGAGGACTTAAGATAGAGGGCGGCAAATTGTTGAATCATGTGTTGATTCTAACCAAGAATTGACACCCGATTCTCGGTACTGTATCTAGATATCTCCAGTATCATAAGAATATACTGTAATACAGCATCATATGTGTCCTATGATACTGTGCAAATATTGTCATAATATGGAGATACAGCAGAGAGAATTGGGGAGAATTCAGATGTTCCTATACTGGAATAAGTTTACCTAGATCTGGACTGTATGATGTAAAGTTGCTTAAACATTTATTTTGTATGTATAATTGTCATAGGAAAAGAAATCACAGTATATGTGTTTTTACTTTCTTCACATGAGTAATAAATATAGAAAGCTTTAAAGTTTTATTGTCACCTGAAAAAATAATTTTTTTTAAATGTATATTAGTCTAATTTTAATTATCTTCATTGTTCATGTTTTTGGGGACAATACATCTGTAAAGCTCAAACTTTATGTGACAAAAATATGATGTGCCCATATATGGACATGGTGATGTCATATCACTACCATATTTGCGCATATCACTACCGTATTACATACATCATACTTTGTTTGTCAAACTAGTTTGATAGTGTAGACAGAGCTTTAGGAATCATCAAATATCTGGCATCATTAAATGGGCTAAAACTTATTTATTAACCATGTCATTAAATTTGGTGTTTTTTTCTTTTTGTAGAATCGCAATCTGTTGAGCTTACAGGCGCTACGGCTGAGCCAGGAACCCTAGAGGATGTTTGGATCATTATCTTTATCATTGTCGGTGTTATAATTGCAATATTAATTGTTATTTTAATTGCTATAGGTGTTTTATGGCATAACCCAGATAGGAAATAGTTTATTTACTGAATATAACATTTAGAACACCTTGAGTTAATATTTTATACTCATTTTTATATTAAATGAATATTATAAGTAAATAAATTAAAAGCAAAAGTTTCTTTCAAAGACAGGTCAAATTTAATTTTTATTTTGATTTAAACTGCTAGATTTTAAAATTTAACAATAAAATTTAAACTGCATTATAGTGTGGTTTAGTAGTGCTTTTTAAATTGTAATTTCTCATTAAATTAAACAGCAAATAAACAGCAAATACCAAAATATAGAAAGAGTATTGTAATATAAAAAGACAGGGTATTAACCCATAATTATGATAATAATGGTGATATAAATAATAAATAATATAAAAGAGTAATATAAAGTTATCTATTATCATTTGGTAGATTATTATATTTAGTGTGCAAAGCATAATAATCATGTTTAATTAATTTAAATTAAAACTATAGACCTGGGCTTCTCATTATTTGAAAGTACTAAAAAGCTCTGTCCACACTATCAAACTAGTGTGATGTGCCCAACTATGGTAGTGATATGATGTCATCGTGTCCATATTATATGGACACATCACATTTTCATTTCTCACATAAAGTTTGATAGTGTAGACAGAGCTTTAGTGTGCAGGGAAAAAATATTTATGTGCTAAGATGACTAAGATTTCGTTTCTAGCTTTACCTGTTAGCACTTGAAGACAATCTTGTTGTGGTATAAGAACATTGCACTTTGTAATTCATTCAAAATAGTGATAAACACTGCCACTAACAGGTTGCACAAACACATAGGCCTCGAAAAAAACTTGCATCACTTATCAAAACTCTATCAAAACTGGCGTCGCCTATCAAAACTCGCGTCGCTTATCAAAACGGAGTTCACACACGCACACACACTGGGACGTCTACATATGCATTTGGTGTGTGTCTTTGTGTGTAAAATCTGGAGTTTTGCTAGGTGACGCGAGGTTTGCTAGGTGTGACGCCAGTTTTGCTAGGTGACGCAAGGTTTGCTAAAAGTGACGTAATACAGTACTACACGATTACTTCTTCATCTAACTTTTACTGTTGTCTAATACTTTAAGTAGATTTTAATACTTTTAATTCATTGTTTAAAAACAATTGCATCGTAAACAATTGCATAGTGAAGTACTATTTTTGTATAAATTAAAGAAAAAAGACATTTTTATATGAAGTTTGTAAATTAGAAATTTGAATGTACATATAGTTATGATACCAATGTTATGGTATTTCCGATATGCTTAATATTTGGGGTTTGTGTATAGATAGAATATTTGTATAAATAATCTTTTTATATTTTAATTTACACAGCTTAAGTAGCTTTGAGAAAAAGTGCCTTGTGCTTAATTATTTAAACTTAAAAGTTTTTAACTAAGTTATTGTACTGTATATGTTTTGTAAGGAGTAAGTGTTTCATTCAATAAATTTATTTGGTAGTTATTCGTTCACATATTCAAGTTAGGAAAGAATTTGTAAATATCAAAATCAATATTTTAATTTCAAATGATGTAAAATTACAATTCAATCTCATGTTCCAACTTGAGAACAGAGTTCCAATTGCTATTCAACTTTTGAATATGTCACTCAAATTTCGATGAGGGTGTTTGGAATAAGCTTAATAAGGTTTAATGTTTTAATTTGTATTTTTTATTTCAAATTCAAAAATGTTAATGTCGCGGATGAAACGAAATAATCTATGCCTATGTCTTTCTATTGTATTTGATTACAAATTCCAAGGGGTAATAGGTTGTATTATCTTTAATTGCAAAAAGTGGGTTACCTTGTGGACACAGGGCAAATGAGTTGACCAATCACAATCAATTTATCAACAAACTTGTATTTGTATTAGGGTAAATGTGTCATGTGCATTATTATTTTAATATTCAAATTGATAGAATTTATTCTAAAATAAAAGGAATTTCAGAAAAAAAATGTTTATTTATCCATTAAATTCATATACCTCAGAAAAAGAGGTGTGATTTTAATGAGTTTTTAAAAATATCTATTTTTCAAAAATAACGAAACATTAAACGTCCTAACAGTACGATACACGGTGCTTCTTTCACTCAATGACATTATGAACTTAATTGTTATTATCACCTTAATATTGACAGACTATTAATAATTAATAGATGAGAATATAAATACATTTAGTTTTGGGTCGTCAAATTCCACTCCCCTCAATCCCTACTCACACCGGGCCCAGTGTATTATTAATGCACCACTGTGTTTCAGCAATCCTGAATTCACCCCTGCTAAATAACAATTATTACAGATAGCGTAAAATTAATAAAATTAACATACAATCAAAGAAAAGCACTTATGTACATATACAAAATGATATCACTGCTACCATAAAGATATTATTCTATGCTGCTACCAAAATAACTACGCCAAAGTTAGGCCTATTGTCGTCTAGGTACACTTGACTTTTGACCTTGGAAAGACTAGCAATTATTAATAAACTTCATGATTACTCAGTCATCCGAACACAAGTGACAACAATTCAGCAAGACTCGACAATTTTTAACAATCCTGGAGTTATAAACCCCGCAAACCATGACCACTGGTAGTCTACTAGACGGAAGGCAACTTTGAGTGGATACTAAAACTCCAATCATTCTTGGATGCTATAATGTCGGTTTTAACTACAGAACGAAAAGTTTTGAACTTAAAGATTCTTGTTGTGGGAGACAGCGGCGTTGGTAAAACCTGTTTTATTTACCAATTTTGCGATGGTAAATTCTATCCTAATTACGTATCTACAGTTGGTAAGTAGGAATCAAATAAATCACTTAAAATCATTTCTATGCAATAACATTTTAGTTGGTCTATAAAAGAACATTTTATTATAAAAAAAAAATGTCAATTTTAAGTTTGAGTTTATTGCAATCTTTTAGCAAATTCTAAAAGGAAAAATCAATATAATAACAACAATGCATTATTATATGTTTCGTATTGGCCTAATAGTGCATGCAGTAGGCAAACCATTCTTATGGACTTAATAGTGCATGCAGACTAAACAATGATCTGTGACAAGTCTACGTCAGTTACCGATTATATAAAAAAAACAAGGAGTTCATAATATTGGGGCATAAAGAGACCAAGCAGAACCAATACTTATTATTGAAATTATCATTAACTCCGAATATTTGCCCTATTATACTTAAGGTATACTTAAGTATTTTCAAAAGAAGCTTACCATAGGATTGTTCATGTTACACAAAATATTAAATATTATTAAAGTTAAGAAAAGGTTTCGTTGCGTTTTTTAAATATTAGGTCAGACACACAATTTAGGATAAATCAAAAAACCAACTTAAGCTGCATAGTAGTCGAATTACCGTAAATTATACGGTAATTCGTCTACAACGCTTTTCTTTCTAATTGATTACATCATGGAGTATTTATTACTCCATGATTATATTAACTAATTCTACCTTAAATATATATCTATATTCTACAGGTTGTGACTGTCGGAATGTTACGACAGACGTTGACGGTACACGTATGCAATTACAAATATGGTAATGTAATAATATGCTCATTTTAAAGGGTTTTATATCCAAACGTTTCACAAATATACTTCAAAATACGGCACTCTAATAGAAAACGTCATAATATTGCGTAAAACACGAATGGGCCAAACTTGGGCCAACGAGGAATGGTGTTCTGTTTATACTTTTGATTTGTTTTTTGCTTTGTATATCTCCACTGAGATCCAGCCACATCATTGCCATTGAAGGCCTTATATTTTTATTTGAAAGATATATTTCCCCCTGAAAAAAATATTTTTTTAATATGCTATTTTAATGTCACATGATAGTTATTTATTTAGACCAAAAATTGGATCGGAAAAAATATTTATCTGAAAAAACTGTAATTTAGGCCTAAAGCAAAAACAGTCAAATTGGCTTTCAGTCAATGGGTTTTGAGTAAATTTTGTAATGTTATAATTTTTCTATGAATGTAAATAACTTAAAACTAAAAAACGGCCTATTTAAAGTCTGATTTTAAATGTTTTCGGGACAATACATCTTTAAACATTATAGATGCGCCTTTACATTAAAGTGGGCATTGAAAAAAATACATATAATTATAGGCCTATACTTGTTAATGAAAGTTTTTTTTATTACTATTAGCGAATTCTGCTATCAATTTCTAACTAACAAATCTATGTGTTTAGTTATATGTTTTAATAATATTTAATACTTCCGCAAACTTGTACAAAGATAATTAAAAAGACAATAGAAATACGGAACATCTGCCTAGAAAACCAACTAAACTAACACGTGATGAAATTAAAGCATCTGCCTATTTACATTTACAGTGATTATCTATCTGTATATCTGTATGTATATCAGCTTTCTGTAATGTTTACATATTGGTAATAATTAAATATTTAAATTAATATATCTGCTTATTCTGCAACACAGTAAATATATTATTATTGAGAATCTGTCAATAAGAGATGAATATTAATAGTTACATTAAAACATCTGCTCGGTTCTATTGACATCCCGATTTACATTTACGGTATTTATCTTAATCTTTGTGTTATATTGGTAATAATTAATACTTATTTCAATAGTCTGTATCACAGTGATTGCTTTATTGAGCAAAAACACCATATACCTATTTGCACACTCTTTAATTAGCTAATTTGACGCTTAGACGTGATCATACTACTCAATGGGAGTTTCCATTTAATATATACGGTTTGTTTGTTTGTTTGTAATATTTATTGCTATCCATAATATACACAATACAATACATTATAATTTGAAATCAAAATCATACAAAAACTAAATAATTATGCATTTATATGGTATCAGAGGATAACCCTTTAAGCTGGGAAGCTTGTTTCAGAAGGGGTCCTCGACAATTATTAAACATCTAAACATTTTTAAAAAAAAGGAAAAGAAAGAAGAAGTTATAGGCCTATACAACAATTTACAATACAATAGTTCAATGCCTATGAAATTGTTAACAATAGCACTTAATTTTAGTTGTAGACAGACATCATATAAACAGTGCCATTGTACTTTTTTTCACAATTATTTCACTGCCTATCCCATGTTGTAATAGTTCAGTTAGGACCCCTTTTAAAGGTAAACTTTGTAAACAAAATCAGCGGTCTCATTTCTAATTACATGTGATGATACTCAGAAGGTACTGTATGTCTAACGCATAGAATGCCATTAACAATTAATTTAGAGTAAAATGGAACATTTCAATACACGCGGTTTGGAAGCCTTTAGAACACAACGTGTTTGAGCATTGAGAATTATAGTATGTCAATATAACATTAGGCGATGTGGTGCACCAACCATCAATACATATCTATATACATATATATACATACAAGAATTATAAAATCATTTATTGTATCAATTATTATTTGATTTTAGTATGTTTGAATACGTCATCCTATCTTTGTATCACACCAGCCAGCTATGATTTTACAATGACAAGCAATTTTGTCGAGTGCAGCTCTGCTTCTGTATTGTAATCGTTTGCACAGACCATGGAGAAATAAGTTAACTTAAGCTAACTTATTTCTCCATGCACAGACGTACGCATATCTGCTTTAATTGCTTTAATGTTTGCCTGGTGAGGATAAGAATTGAACACATGATTTTGGTAGCGTTGTAATTTTCTTTGAGTTTAGTAAATGTTGGTTCCTACGCAAGGTAAGGAAATGCCCTTCTAATTGTGTTTTTCCCCGTCTGTGTGAAATCAACCCTGCGATGTTTGCAGCACTATTGCGTCGTCGGTTCCCACTTAATTACGCAATACAACACCTTGTGTCAATACTGCGTTGCGTTCTAGTGGGAACCACGCTTTAGTTTAAGCTTGGTTTCCACTAGGACGTAACACAAGGACATACGTAGCGATTACAAGCGATTTTCAGATGATCCATCGCATCCATTGGTCAAATTTCTTGCGTTGCGCTGACGTCCTTGCGTTGCATCCTACATCATTATTCCTACACATTCGTTATTTTAAGGACTCACGGATTAACTTTACAAATTTAGGATTGTCCAATTGCTAAATTTATTAGATACTGGTATCTAGTTATTATTTACTTGTCTGGCTGCAGACGGACTATTATTAATAGGTCATATTTTACAGACATAAACAATTGACATGAAATGTTGACAGAAATATTGATTACACAGTGGTTATATAACTCACTGTTGACATAAAGAATACAAGAACGCCTTAACAATTGGCCGTGACGTCACATTTTACATACTTAGTGTGAACTTTAGTAGCCGCCCATCACGTGAAAGAATAATGACAAACGTACACGCGCGTAATTCAACTGTACGGTCATGCGTATATTATTAAGGGAATGCCTCCAATCGAAAATACAAGAGGTACTTTCATAAATTATTAGCCGGAGAGGACAAAATGAGAAATCCATGGTGTGGTTATAAAAAGAGCTGGGCTATTTAGTATTTACAATAAAAGTATTTTATTTACTAAAAATAACATTAATAATAACTTACGTTCGGCATAATATAATCCTTCTAAATCCAATTATGTCCACACGTAAATTGTTATAAATCACAAGTACCTAACGGATAACATCAAAAACGATCTCTAATTAAGGTGCGTGTTGCTGCTTTTTCTGTAGTTTTTATCAATAATTATCAAATACATTTTCATTGACAACCCGCATTACTTGATAATGGTTCAAAATGTTGAAATTTAATAAAATAATACACTGTTAACACAATAACGTTCCTTTCTTCTCCATGGCAAAGTAGGACAGCAGGCCTATTACGCGGAATGCACCACATGTCATGGAATATGCAAATAACTCTAAATAACTAGTGTGTTGGCCAATTATAGTGGTTGTTAGTTCTTGATATCTATGTGGCCTGAGAACTACCGAACCCGTGCATTCTCTGACAAAGGTTGCCCGAGAACTACCGAGCCCGTTCGTTCTCTGACAAAGGTTGCCCGAGAACTACCGAGCCCGTGTTTTCTTTGACAAAGATGGCACCGATAATTGCCCGTGTGTATATTTATTGTTTTATAATTCATTTTTTTCATTTTTTAAATTTATTTCAGGGATACGGCTGGTCAAGAGAGATTTCGTACTTTAACGTCAACATATTACAGGGGTGCATCAGTATGTTCAAACATTTAAATTGTTTTCTTCAAGCGTCATATAATGTTAAGGTTTCCATTCATTCCTCTTGTTGGAATGCGTCCTTTTGTCTCCTAATAAATGGCAGGACGTCCATTCTGGGGCTTGCCCCCCCCCCTCCCCCACCGAATTAATCACGTTCCTTAACTGTACCCTTAACAAAAACAGTGCATTTTAATCTGATTACATTTAACTTTATATAATTTCGTTTAGGGAATCATATTGATGTATGACGTAACAAATGAAGGTTCTTTTAATAATATTACTCACTGGTTGGAAAACATTGTACATGTAAGTTGCTTTTAAATTTATTCATAACTGATTTAATCAGATACAAACTTCATTAAGATAATGTATTCGGCACTATAAGCTCGTAGGTTATAAAGTAGGGTTAGAACTTCCTTTTTTGCTAGAGATTTGAAGCAAACTTTAGTGTACGCCTACCTCGTTTCCATTTTTAGCTAGCTACAACAATCTTTTCTTAAATTTTTTTTTATTCAGTGGGTCTAAATTCTTTATGTGCAAAAAGAACCCCTTCTAACAATCCTAGCTGCAGGCTTACACTAATGTAATGAATGAGATGGCTCTCACTATTCAGTTACGTCAGAATAAAACATCTTAATTTACATTTCTTACAGAATGCCTCTCAGGATGTTTGTAAAGTATTAGTTGGTAACAAATGTGATAAGAACGAACGACAAGTTGATTACAGGCGAGCACAAACAGTAAGTTATCGTTAACCTTAGTTTTCATGTTGATATAAAGTTTGCGGTACACGTGTATTAGTTCTGAAAAGAACTGTTGAGTTTCTCGACGTTTTGATCAATATGCATGATATGCATCGTCCTCAGGAGTGAAATTAGTTTTCATCTCATTTTTTGTTAATAGATTCGATTGAAAACGAACAAAAATAACCCTCCTACACCCTTCTCCACACCATTATTAAACATGTTTATTTGATTTAAAACAAAGTCGGTCTGTGGTTCAGTCTGTAACGATTCTCCAAAAGACGTAGAAAGTTCCATTAATTTAATGAAAGCATGCCTAAACTGAAGATTCAGGTGGTTGATTGGTCGATTTCGTTCTTCAGTTTATTATTTTTTCTCTCTTTTTTAATGAGACCCTGATTATCAACTGGAATTAATTTACCCAGACAGAGGGGTTATCCCCTATAAACAAAATCATATATACAATAGATAAGTATTGATTTGCAACAGAAAGACCGAACTTAAAAATAAAGTCCGGTAATAAGTAGCGCTCGATCAAATTCTAAGTAATCATACCAGGGAGTTGTCTAATAACAACTCCCTGATCATACGACACGATAAGAAATAATTGCTTTTAATGTCATTGTAAAATTTGAATGACAGGTATCTAATAGATACAATGACATTCAGATATCATGTCTGCCTCTTTGTCAACGTTTATGTTTTGGACTATGGATAGATGAGTCAGCATTCTGTATACACAAGACATAGTGCATAACAGTTTGAGTCAATAGTTGTTACCAATATCGTAACGCGTCAAATTTAAGTACAGATAACAAACGCTTAGAACATGTTATACATAACATTATTACGAGCTTGTTGTTAGCATATATGCAGGTGTGGGTGTAAAAGTGATGTATGATACCAATAAAATCCAAAAAGATATAATATTATAAAGAATCAAATATATATAATTGTTTTGCAATGTAAATATGTTAAATTTTACTGTTTGAATGTGAATCAAATGTAGGCCAACCCTTTAATCTTATCCATTGTTTGTACCATTTCACTAATAAACATTAATTATTTGTATATTAACAACCCCAACTGTGAGTAATCTACTAGATTTGCTTAGTCCTTTCATAATTGTGACACCACTTCAGTTTGCAGATTCATATGATATGAAGCTTGAAGAAATAAGCGCCAAGAAAAATCAAAATTTAGAACAAGTTTTTGAATCATTGTGCACAGCAATCATGGAACAAAGGCAACAGAGAGTAAGTATTAGTAACCATCTCAAAACCAGTCTTCTAATGTAATGGTGTAGATATATCCCTTGCCATGTCACACACTCTTGTCTTGGTTTCATGGATGGGTAGGAGGTGGATGGGTGAAAGGGTTTGGCCCTCTGTGTCTAAGCAAATATCA
Source organism: Antedon mediterranea (assembly GCF_964355755.1). Classification (NCBI taxonomy): domain Eukaryota; kingdom Metazoa; phylum Echinodermata; class Crinoidea; order Comatulida; family Antedonidae; genus Antedon; species Antedon mediterranea. The sequence continues at coordinate 775,322 of NC_092671.1, forward strand.
CTGGGCATAGAGTGATATCAGTAGACGTAATTAATAAAGCACACTGGTATTGTATCGTGGTGCTTCTCATGTTATTAATCCCAGGGTCCGTGGTCCAAATCCTTGTCTCATTTTAAAAACACTGTTACTATGGTGTACAGACTTTTGCACTTCTTCTGCTGTGATTGGGAACTAGCACTGTTGGATGAAACTTTAAAAAATGTTTTAAAATTACTACAATTTATCTTTATATTTCAGTTGAGTCACCCAGAGCATGTTGAAAGTGCAATCAAGGAAAGCCAAGTCAAGTTGTCTGGTAAAGAAAAATCAAAAAGTTGGTGCGGTTGTTGACATGAACAAAAACATTATCTTGGACAGTAAAATTTTGGATGAATCTCTAAACTTTGTTTCTGTAATGTTGAATAATACAAAACATTAAACAATATGTTTATAATTATCATTTTTTATATTGATTTTCACAAAGCCTACTCTAATTAACACATAAAGTATAGATTATAGAAAACTTTGGCATACATATCTGGGTATGGCTCAAGTAATACAGTTTTGTATATGGTACATTTATTTCCATATTAAAAACATTATTAAACAATTTACCATGTTTTAAGACTGGTTCTATTTTAGAGGAATCTGATGAATTAAGTTATACTTAAATTAATATGTAATAGTAAAGTAGGTTTTTAGAAGAGTTGTTTTGTGTGCAATAATAGTGTTGAATGGTAGAAAAAAGGTGTTTTAGTTGGACATATTAGGTCATAGTGTTGAATAGTAAAAAAAAAAGACGTTTTAAGTAAGGTTATGTGATGACTATTTAGACTGCATAAACCTGATTTATGTGTATAAAGATGTTAAGTACAACCATACTCAGAACATTGTAACATATAATATTATGGACCATGCGTAGAGCATATTAGACCATAAGATAAAGCATATGAAAACTTGTAGAGCATATTAGACCATAAGATAAAGCATATGAAAACTTGTAGAGCATATTAGACCATAAGATAAAGCATATGAAAAGTTCCATTTAGACCATATGAGATACTATATAAGGATTGAATTTAATAAGATTAAAGAAAAAATGTGGAATGTATCAATGTATTTATTAAAAAGACAGAATGTGGCTAACTTCCTGCTCCAAGACTTATGAAATTTGCTGTAAATTAAATATAATAAAGTATTTATTGCAGATAAATAATGAAGTATACATAAAGTATCGGTTTTAGTGATATACAGTATGTTTGATTAACTTTACATAGCAAATATTCCATAGAATAAAAGCTATAAAGACAAGGTTTAAGAGGAGTGTGATATAAAATCCTATGACATACTATCTTGATCTTTAAACACAATAGTTCATAAAACTTGTAAAGTACATTTGTAAATTTTATTAGACAGTAGCACTTACCATAAAATGAATATTTATAAATAACATTTTAAAAATTACAAACTTTGTTTGTTCATTCTGAGGGGAGACGACTCTGAGCATGCTCATTTTAGTACTGGGCTTGAATACCTTCAAGTATCTGTTGGTTTGTTCATTCTGAGACATCAATGAGCATGCTCAGTTCAGTACTAGGCTTGAATACCTTCAAGTATCTGTTGGTTTGTTCATTCTGAGACATCAATGAGCATGCTCAGTTCAGTACTAGGCTTGAATACCTTCAAGTATCTGTTGGTTTGTTCATTCTGAGACATCAATGAGCATGCTCAGTTCAGTACTAGGCTTGAATACCTTCAAGTATCTGTTGGTTTGTTCATTCTGGGACCTCACTGAGCATGCTCAGTTTCCCCATTCCAAGGCCTTTACAAACTCTTCTTCTGTAAACGACAGCAGTTTAGCAGCTTCTATATGCATCTGAAAGTCAAAGCAAACGCACACATTTATGTTAAATTATAGCAGCTACACTCATGTTCTGCTATATCCTGGTAAATATAACCAGGTCATGATTATGCACAACAGGTCAAGTGGACAGAAGTGCAAACATACTAAACCGCATTACTCTATTAAAGCTATATTCACGGAAAGGAAGACTGCTGTTTTGTTAAATAATGAAAAATCAAATAAAGAATTGCATAAGCCCTTCGTTCCATGAAATAGAAGCGTGATGTCATTGTACCCTAATTGATATAGATACAGCAATACTAAAACCGTATTACTCTATTAAAGCTATATTCAAACTTGTTTTGTTTCACGGAAGGAAGACTAGTGAATGGAACACATTAATATAGATACAGCAATATACATATACTATAATGTATGTTTGTGAGTTGAATGGGCAGAATATAGATACAGCAATATACATATACTGTAATGTATGTTTGTGAGTTGAATGGGCAGAATATTTTCATGAGTTGAAAGATTGATTGTGAGCAGAGCTGAGTTAAATAAGATAGTCAGGCTTTCAACTCATAGTACCTACAATCTAGGGAAGGGGTAGGAGAATAATGCACAGCATGAGATACAAACCAACCAATCAAATGGCAAGGAGGTATGTCATGACAATAGTCTGATATACCTTTTGTCTTTTGAGAATATCAATCAACTTGAGTTGCTTTTTAAAACCAGTCATTAACTCATTCTTTTGTTTATTCAGAAGTTTATTTTCAGCTTGCAGCTGCTCTAAATGCTTTCTGTCTTGCTCAGAGGTATCCTGAAATAAACAAAAGTGGGTTGCCTCAACTTTTTAAAATATTTCTAAATAAACTAAAGCTCTGTATACACTATCAAACTAGTTTGACTAAAAAAAAAGCGTGATGTGCCTAAATATGGTAGTGATATGCCCAAATATGGTAATGATATGACATCATCATGTCCATATATGAGTACATTTTTTTGTCAAATAAATTTGATAGTGTAGATGATAGAGCTTTACATTTTTCCATTCATGACCAAACCAATAAAACATATATTTTTATATGATATAAATGTACCATCTTACCCTTGAAGATTGTTTATTCTGCTGAATCTGTGCTTTGTATTTCTCAATTTCTTCAAACGCTCTGTTTAGCCTGATATCTGTCACATTCTGTGTGGCTGATGACTGTTTATTGGACCTCTTCATAGAATCAATTTCCTAACAAACAATGGAAATGTTTATTATAGTACATAGTGCAAACTTTGTATATATATCTTATATGCAATGTGTAGTATATTTAGTATGCTTACCTTTCTCAGACTTGTCAACTGTGTCTATAGTGTATCTATCTTATATGCAATGTGTAGTATATTTAGTATGCTTACCTTTCTCAGACTTGCCAACTGTGTCTATAGTGTATCTATCTTATATGCAATGTGTAGTATATTTAGTATGCCTTACCTTTCTCAGACTTGTCAACTGTGTCTATAGTGTATCTATCTTATATGCAATGTGTAGTATATTTAGTATGCTTACCTTTCTCAGACGTGACAACTGTGTCTATAGTGTATCTATCTTATATGCAATGTGTAGTATATTTAGTATGCTTACCTTTCTCAGACTTGTCAACTGTGTCTATAGTGTATCTATCTTATATGCAATGTGTAGTATATTTAGTATGCTTACCTTTCTCAGACCTGCCAACTGTGTCTATAGTGTATCTATCTTATATGCAATGTGTAGTATACTTAGTATGCTTACCTTTCTCAGACTTGTCAACTGTGTCTATAGTGTATCTATCTTATATGCAATGTGTAGTATATTTAGTATGCTTACCTTTCTCAGACTTGCCAACTGTGTCTATAGTGTATCTATCTTATATGCAATGTGTAGTATATTTAGTATGCTTACCTTTCTCAGACTTGTCAACTGTGTCTATAGTGTATCTATCTTATATGCAATGTGTAGTATATTTAGTATGCTTACCTTTCTCAGACTTGTCAACTGTGTCTATAGTGTATCTATCTTATATGCAATGTGTAGTATATTTAGTATGCTTACCTTTCTCAGACTTGTCAACTGTGTCTATAGTGTATCTATCTTATATGCAATGTGTAGTATATTTAGTATGCTTACCTTTCTCAGACTTGTCAACTGTGTCTATAGTGTATCTATCTTATATGCAATGTGTAGTATATTTAGTATGCTTACCTTTCTCAGACCTGCCAACTGTGCCTCTAAAGTGTCTATCTTTTTCTTGCCATCTTCTGACATCTTTTTATACTTTTCAATTTGTGCTTGTTGTCCCGATGTTGTTTTGTGAAGTCTTGATTTCTCATCTTCAACAGATTTTAATTGATTCTTTAACTTGTAATTGTTATCATCCTAAAGTACAAAAATAAGACAGATTTGTATAATGTCAAAAAGTATTACTTCAAAGTGGTTTTACAAAGCATATCATAGCTTAAAATGTGTCCACAGTTGTATGCATTAGACATACCTTCTGAGTATCATCACATGGAGTGGGGCAACTCATTTTGTTTGCCTTTAAAAGGGTCCTACAGAACTTTCAACGTAGTATAGGCAGACAGTGGTCTGAAGACCCTAGGCTGTCTGGTATTGTGCAAGTTAACTGTATGTTTACCTTGGTTACACAATCCTGACCCAATCTTTCTAACTCTTCTTGCATCACTCTCAATTTGGCTTTTAGAAAGCGAATCGTTGCCTCTGAAATAAACCAAAAAATGTATTAGCTTTTAAAAAGCAAATCAGTGCCTTTCGTGTGAACTTTAAAGAACCCAATGCTTCTTTCAAGAGTAAGGAGTTACTCCAATGTACTGTTCAACCTCAGCCTTTGCCATTGTAGGCAGACTACTTTCAGAAGAGTTACCCCAATGTACTAACTGGTATGTCTCAAGCTTTGCCATTGCAGGCAGATGATTGAGAATCAATTGGCTACAGCGGTATGAAACAAAGAAGCCTTAGGGGAGATAGGAAAGTTGTAGTACATGTCATCCACATGTGTGCGCAATTCAGCAAGACACAGGTTATTTCCCTCACATTTACACTTTTTTGTACCCAAAGCAGAAAAAACACACCTAATTTTTATGGAAGTAATTACAAAATGGCTTAATACCTGTTCCCATTCCTTCAGCTCCTTGTGGTAGAACGTCATCCTCTGGTTCTGATACAACAGCATCGTCTCCTACTTGGTTCTCAATGTTTGTGATGGTATTCACAAGAGAGTAATCACCCATCTCAGCAGGAATCGCAACATCATCAACAGCACTTGAAGATGCACGAGATCTTGCTCTAGAACTGAAAAAACAAATACAAATTAGTTTTATAAAATTTAAAAAAGAAAAAGGTGCTCTGTACTGAGCTCTTGATGTAATAACAATATTTATTTGGCAGATCCTAACCAAAAAAAAAGGAAAAAAAAAACAAAAAAATGTTATGTTAAAAGTTTATTTATGTACTATTAATTATTATACTTTTTCATGTACTTTCTGCTGCATTAGTGTTGTGTCAGAATGAATGGCATGTGCCCAGTGTTGCACACTGCTCTTTAGACTGATTTTGAGTCATAGGGTGTTCATGTCAAAGGTGAGTTTAATAAGAAGCTGATATAGTAAGAAAAACCTTTATTCTTTCTTTACACTGAATTTCAATGCTAAAGTATATTTAGCACTGAAGTGATTCAGTGAAGTATCACCAATATTATTAGACAATAAAACATTAATTTACATTGAAATGACAAATAATACTTACACTTTCTTTGACCTGGAAGCTGGTCTTGTGCCTGCTCTAGATTTTGATGCCATTCCTTTAGATGTTCCAGACAAGTTGGTAGATGAAATTGACTTGGGCTGCAATGTTAAAATAAGGCAGATTCTAATTATAGAATGGGAGGAAGATGGTGGAGCAAGTAGAGAAGTAGGGTGCGCGAAGGATGATGGTAAGGAAATGGAGGCACTCACGTCATGTTTACAGGATTTGTTGTTTACTTTTTGTCCCCAATTCCTTCCCACCATGCATTGTGTAATGACGTTCCTTGTGATAATATGATCTATCTAATGATACATATTTGCGATAAACCTACTTTACTGTAGCTTGCTTCCTATTATACTTTATGGGATTTATTTTTTAAGCTTTAATTAGAGATAATAATTACATTGTTTTAATCTAAATACTGTATATTCATAGGTTACTGTAGTGTGTTTCCTATTATACTTGATTGATTCCTTCAAATAACACAAACATTTGAGTTTTTATATTAGAGATGATGATGATGATGATATTGTTTTAATGTGAATGTTACCTGAGAGATGTCATCAGCAATAAGTGATGGTTCCAGCAGAGACTCTCTGTCCATCATCTCAAAGTCTAGCCTTCCATGAGATCTACTCAACATCTCCTCTTGCTCTTTCTGTTATGTATTTGAAATAAAAGAGGAATTAATTACATTACTATTCTACATAGCCAATATACACTAAGAACTGGTCCCTTGCCAGGAATGAAATCTTTGATAAATAACTAAGGCCAATAATTAACCAATAATAACCGAAACGAGTAATATGTTCAGTGTTTGGAGAAAAAAATGAGAATCTTGAATCTCACCAATACTTGTTCTGCTTCTTTCATCAAACCTGCTGTTTTGGCTTCTAGCTCAGCATTCATACGTCTTCAAGAATTAAAAATAACGATGATAAATAAGTAGTAAATGAAAATATTAAGTCAATGAAACTGAGACAATAAATAAGGGAGATAAGGAAGAAGAGTGACAACTGTCTGATGATTAAGATGAGGATGATAATGTTACCATTGGGACAAATGATGGAGATAAGAATGGTAAAACATGGAGCTATAGATTTTATAGCTTCATGGCAACAGATGCAATAACAAATGATGCGGTAGATTGTGTTGATGGATGTGATATCAACGTGAGGCTTACTTGTACTGTTCTTCACGCAGAAGCAAGTCATTAGATGAACCAGTAGCAGTACTAGATGCTGGCCTTGTTGCCAGATGCCCTTCATTATTTGATACAGCGCCTCCTGATGGAACCCTTCGACTCTAAAAATAGAAAGTTATAGGCCTTAACCTTACTGCCTTAATTTGCCGCATTTTCTTAGTACAGCTACTGAGCTTATAAGTTAATCCACAAAATAATTGTTGTTTTAGAATAGCTTGTTAGGGCCTAGGCTAGGCCCTACTAGGCCTAGGCCTATTGAGTATTGCACTTTCGCACCATACCTTCCTTGTATTTGCAATAATATTGTTTTTCACACCTCAATCACGTGAGCTTAACCCAATTCCTACCCTTCTCCTACTACTAGGCCTACTACCTAGGCCTAGGAGGCGCTTTGTTTTAAAGCGGTCACAGTGCATATCGGCCGCCAGTCATTTCGGCCGCCGGTTATGGAACGCCTACAATCATGAAACGCCAAAAAGGACAAAATATGTATTGTTCATTTCGGCCGCCACAATCGTCAATATTGTTAATGTATGGCACGCCTCAATTATAAAAAATGGTGTATACATGTGCCTATTGCCTGAATAGACGTGCGTATTCAAACAGCAAGCAGCAATCAACAAAAACGATCATACTTTTTGATTTGTATAGAGTTGCGCTATTTTACTATCATTCGCCGGCTTCTTCCTGACTGAGCCCTACAACCCCTCAGCCACCCCCCCCCCACCCACAACAACCACTGTGAAATAAAATAAGTCGTGTAGAAATACTTTAGTTAAAACTACTAAACTAATCCCTCACACGTCTATTCAGACGATAGGCTAATTTCGCCAGTGTAGCATAGCAAAAAGCTATACAAAACAACCTTATTGCTAAACATTTCTAAAATTGTGTAGCAAAAAATACAATACAAAACTATGTTTCTCGACTAAAAAATCAGTTTGATTAGCAATAATTGCTAAACAAAATTTTAAAATGCAATTTTTCCCTGCACATGTATACACCCTTTTTGACAATTAAGGCGTGCCATACGTTATTAACAATATTGACGATTCTGGCGGCCGAAATGAACAATAGGCTAGCCTAGGCCTACATATTTTATCTTTTTTGGCGTTTCATGATTTTGGGCGTTCCATATCCGGCGGCCGAAATGACTGGCGGCCGAAATGATCAGACACCTGTTAAGCTCGGCTAAAACTAGCTAGGGGCCTAGCCTATGGTAGGGCCTAGGCTAGGCTTATATCTATTCTAGGCCTCTAGGCCCTAGGCCAGGTAGGCCTACCCTTTTTCATTATATTTCAGCATATACAACACACAAAATATCACACACAACCACAGCAAATTATACGTAAACATTAATTTACCCCTCCTCTACTGTTTGTCCTTATACGTTCTGCCATTTAGAGGAATTAAATCATGGAAAATTGTCAACAATAAAAAACTCTGCACCGCTCGACTGCATAGAAACGACTGAAAACTCGAGCGGGACATAAACATACCAATTTATAGAGGGCAGTATAAACAATATTCTATTGATCATGTTTATCCATCATGATCCAATAATCTTGTGTTGATAATACCTATACAGGTTCTATGATTACAAAAAGTGGATTTTTAAAGATACACACAGGTTAAAGAAAAAACACGAGACATTTCAAATAAACTTGTACTTAAATTACTTTAATGAGGTTTTATCTTAAGTATAAATGAACGTGGTGGTGACATTTAAAATGTATATACATTATCTAACCCTACGCCATCGTATTACAGTATCTTCATAATATACAACTGCTTAACATTCACATATTTTGTTTACAAACATCGCAAATCATACCTTACATAATATTTCTTTGGTATGTTTCTCCGCAGTTCAGTCATACACGTCTTGTGTACAACTACTATCGTCCTGCCGTCAATATCCTGTTTACCTGTCATCATCATCATCACGTCCTTATTTCTACTTTAAGATACAAAAATTGAGGTAGTCTTGTTTTTATAATGAGGTATTCAGTATAATACTCTATCTAATAATAATAATTATGGCACCATTTCTTTTTTTTTTATCAATTTTCTTACATCTTACGGGTCCAGATTAAAATCTGAGTAAAATAGAGTTGGATCATTAATACTCAACCAGATCTTCTTAACATTATTGGCCAGAGGTCTACATAAAATTTGAACGAGCTGAGGTAATCACAAAATGGTCATTATTTTTTTAAATCACTCTTAAACATTATACTTTAACTAATTATCGTATTATAGTAACTGTAGGCCTATTTGCTAATACAGTACATCTATTGTACATGCAAACATACTGTAGACCTACACATGTAAATATAATTATCCTTACAATGTATAGTAAAATACAAATCTCTCTCTGATTAAAGATCATACCAAAATCTCTAAAACTAGAGATTTTTTGGCACACAATTTTATCTTATCAATGGACCACTAAGACCACACCCAACAAATAGTCTTTAATTAGAGAGACACATGTATGCAAAATATGTTACACAAATCTATGTGTGACTTGTATAAACTAAACATGAGTAGCCCATTTAGGCTTACTTATTTACCCAGGTTAGTTTGTTTCATGAGTACAGTTATCGCTAAGTAAGAACTAAATTACCCAAGTAAATAACTAAGCCTAAATGGGCACCATCTTGTAGATGTACAATCTAAGTAAGTCAAACTGCCTTGGTTTATTCTACCAAGCAATTGTTGGTTTCAAGTAAATATTAATATATAAATTGATAAAAGTGCTAAACACTCAAATATTCCCTGTTTGCCGAATTAATCCATTTTATCTCAATACAAATTATTGAATAGAAAAATGGGTCATGTACATTCTATCAAATAATTTGTCATAGTCTTCACTTTCCAAGTAGGTCACGCAAATAATACAGTTAATGCCCTTTTATCAATTGTATCATCAGGTTGTATAAAAGATACATTTAACCTTTAACCTTTCGGTATATTTTACAGTATTGATTTGTACTTAATTGATAACTTAAAACACATCAAAATAAATATAACTATCATGTAATGCTAACAACAATGGGGTAGCACTGATATTAACACATTTTTTATCTACAAACTTAAATACTACCAAGGTAGTGAACTCAGTGCTGTAGTCACAAGAATACATTGGTGCAGTGGTCGCAAAAAGACAGAACAACCCTCTGAGCAGGCCACAGGGTTGTCAAAGACCTCTGCCAAAATAGTGGTCAGATTTAAACCAACCATACTAGTGACTACGGTCCTGAAACTATCTATGGTAATGATAACTGTAAAACCAATCCATGGTGAATGATAACTGTACAACCGTACATGGTAAATATTAACTGTAAAACCATCAATGGTAAATATTAACTGTAAAACCATCCATGGTAAATATTAACTGTAAAACCATCCATGGTAAATGGTAATTAAATTGACGGTCCCTTATGGTCATGTGAGCCAATTCACTAAAGTGATTGGATAAAAATAATACGGAATATTCAACTTGAAAACACCAATGACAAACACTCCTGAAGTAAATGTGTCTTATTACTCAATATCCCTTTTCTATTATTTTACCTACTCACGGTCTCAACCGAAACCCACCCCCCTTCCCATATTAAAGTAAGATTGTGTATGTACAACATCCTGGCAGCTTAAATATAGCCCTACACAGTGCCTACAACAGTGTACACAAACATTAACAGGTAGATTGGTACAAAAACTTAATCATTCCAAGGTTCTTATACACCAATAAACAAATTGCAACAACTAATTAACGAGGTAGATTAATTATTATAATTAGGTAGTTAATGATCAAAAGTTTCCCCTATTTTTTTTTATATAAATATATACTATAATTTACTGTTGAGGTACAAGGATTCAAAATCTTCAATATTTCATTTTAAATTGAATAAGGAATTTAAATAATAAGTAAAATTGAGATACGATATTTGTGAAGTTGCTTGTTTACATAGTATGCATATGTCTTTATCCTTCTCTCTGAGGATTTAAACAAATAATTATTGAAATGTGAATTCTATGATGATAGAATACTTTCTAATCCCATGGTGATTAAGACATTAATCCTGTTATCATCTGTTATCTTAAGCCAAATCTTTTAATCTAACTACACATTTAATATAAATACTTCTTGTATTTATATAATAAGTATTTGTGGTCATAAAATGTTAAAACGTGTGTGATGGGAATTAAAATAAATCAATTTTTCCTTTCTGATAAAAGAAAGGTTAAATAAAATGGTTTTAAGAATACATACTTACTACCAGTAAGTAACTGTTGAAATAAGCCATATACAAATTGTCGTCTTAAAACCTAATAGAATCCCTGAGAACTTAATACTGCCTGAGAAATGCCCTCTTACTTAAGTTGGTACAAACGTACCATATAAGGTCAATTTCTGTAGACATAATTTGTATACATTTTGAGGTTTCTCAAAATTAAAATGTGGTAGTCAAATATTGTGCACACCTGTATGCACTCATGCGTGACTAATATATTCAAATTGAGCTAGCAGCCGGGGGAACATTAATACTGCAAACTCAATTCTCTTCCAATACAATTTAAGCACCTTAATTATGTCTTTATTTTTACACACATTTTCAGTGTTTTACCCATTTGAAAATGCAAACATATTTGTCTTCGGATTGGAAAATTGTATGCATGATTGCTTTAAGTAACTCAATTTATGTGGTATATTCTACATAGTATTCCTAACCTGAATAATCCTTATTTTTATATTTACAAGAAAAATCAGAAGAGACATTTTGTTGCCTCATATCTCGCCTTCCCAATCTATATAATCCCTTCTCAATCCATACAATCCCTCCTCAATCCATGTTTCATTTCTACACAATCTCTTTGCAATCCATTTTATTCCCTAAATTTATATCCCTTTCCAATTCACATCCTTTTTCAATCCATATTATCATTTCCCAATCCATATAATCCCTTCCCAATCCATGTTTCATATATATACAATCCCTTTGAAATCCATATTATCCCTTCCTTATCAATAATATCCCTTCCCAATCCATAGAATCCAATGGAGTGGTTATGGTGTACCACCAAGTACACTTGATCATAACACCAGTGAGGTATCACAATAAATATACAATAATAATAAATATAGTTAATAAAGAAATAATCAATTAATAATTAATTAATAATCAATTAATAATTTAAGAGGTAGAAGCTGTATTGAGGTGTCAGCTGCATCAGTTTTCACAAGCACATCAAGGGACAGTTATCATATAAAAAACATCACAGTAAACATACATACAAATTCATTTCCACCAAAATATGATGTTTTCATAAATTACACTATTATGTCAAATCTTAAACCTGATGCAAAATAAGGAAGCACACAACATTGTGTACATAGTGATATTATCATGTTATATCAATGTTAAACATGACTGATATCAAGAATGTAAATAACATTATCACAGCAGTTGATTGATTGGAAGAAATAATTACTCTTAAAATGAATTAAAATATAAATATTATTTATATATTATATGTATTTCAGAACCGAATAATTGTTTTTAGAAGAAGAGTTGAGTGTATTGTGCAGTACAAACTAAAAAACATGGTTCCTTGTACAATTAGACCTGTAGCACACTCAACCGGCCCCTAACTACTCACTCTCCCTTACCTTAAATATAGACAATAAAAATTTGCATTATATTACAATATATCAGTGAGTTACGGAAGAAACAACATTTCAGTATTAATATCAGCTGTCAACTTAAAAATAATAAATGTTAAAATCAGAGGTTTTAAAGAAGTACACCCAACTATTTACATTCATTTATATATAATATCCCTGCATAAAACTTTGGTGTATATTTTTCAACGAGTCCACAGGTATTAGCTGACAAGTTAGGAAGAAGCCATGTACTTCTTACTACTTACAAGAAAACATTTTTGTGCAATATCTTCTTACATATTATAATACTTCCCTGTAGAATATTGCTATTTGCGTGGATTAAATTCCACTTGTAAATATGGACGACCTATTTCAGACATAATACCCGTACCATTGTTCATATAATGAGATGCCACATTGCCACTACACTGTGTATTCTCTAACATGTGGCATGTCAAAGATCCGAGGCAAGGCATTGCCTCCTGCACAATTAAACATTGTTCTTTCAATAGTGGGGCATGAAGACCCAGATGGCTCGATCTCACCATCGCAAGAGATGCCTTTTGAGGATGCATTAGATTCTTCAGAGCTTGTGCCAGAAGACTCTTGTTGCCAGACCTTGTTCTGAAGGTTGGACATACTGGCACTCTTGGGACTGTCTTGGTCTCCATGGCAACTGGAGATTCCAGTGTCTTGACTTGACCCTTCCATGTTGTTGATGGATGACATGTGCCGACTGCCATCAAAGCTAACGTCGTGATCGTCTGCATCATGATGTATGTCTACTTCGATGCCATCTTCACTGGATTTTGCAGAAGTTCTCTGATACTGGTGTGATATCTGGTGACCTCTGCTGGTTGATGGTGTGGAATATGTCGAAGGTGAAAGGTTACGCATCATTATTGGGGTATCAGAAGATCCCTGAAATATTGAAATCACAGATAAATGTTAAGACATTTTGTTTTTTATTACATTTTTCTAAGCACAAATATGGTAGTGATATTCCCAAATATGGTAGTGATGATTTTGATCATCGTGTCCATATATGGGCACATCACATTTTTTTAAGGACAAAGGAGATTTCATGATATATCTATATCCAGCATTTTTTGATAGACTATCAATGAATTTGAATAAGCCAGCTTTTATAATACAAAGTAATAATACTGTACTGACATGAATGGGAAAAAGCCAATAAGAACAATGCAACCCTTACCCTTACCTTAGCATCAATGAAATTAGGTTGTAAGGATTGGCTGAACATCGGTATTAACTGATCTAGCTGGGCCTGTCCATCGGGCCAGTTACTTTGGTTGACATAAGTCCTTACTCTTTCTACCAATGCATCGTTAGTTGCTGCTTGTGATTGTCTATACCGTTCTGCTTGCTTGTTAACATACCTACATTTTAACATTGAAAAAAAAAATTGCAAGTAATTCTTGCATGGGACTCGAACTCATGAACTCCAAATCACTAGCCCGGTGTTCATACTTCTAGACCACAAAGTCAGGGTTAGATCTAAGCCTAACTAAGCAGTGGGTACTGAACTATGATTGTATTAAAAATTAAAGGAGGACAACAGATGAATTAATAATTACAATATTACCTCCTAACTCCCAGTAGGATTGCAACGCAACAAAAAATACACCCTACAACTATTCCAAAACCAAGCATAAGCCCCATCAATGTATCTTCCATTACCCTTGTCGAAGTATCGTCTGAAAAAAAGAGTAAAATTAAATTAAAAATTAAAAACTAGGCTATTGTTTGAAGCTCTCCTTAAAAACTGCTTTTGAGAAATTAGCCCTTTTTACTTTTACCTTTTGTACCATAATACTAAACGTTTCAATGGAATTAATGAGAATTTAAAACATTTCTTTTGTAATTCCATATATTCTGTAAATCAACAATTTCAGGCTTCTGGCTGCTGCATGTTTTTACTATAAAAACCTGAATATATAAAATTAAAAAATCATCATGGCGATAAAACTGAAAAAAAAACCCAGAAGAAATTGAAATATATACCATCATCATCATCGTCATCATCTGAGGAAGCTGACATGTCAACCAAGGTCAGGACAGAAACGATTTTCGTAGACGGACTGTCACCATTGTTGTTGCGCGCCCTCATTCTGAAGTAATACTTTGTATTGCTGTCGAGATTGTTGATTTGGGTTAAAAGGTCATCTTTTCTATTTTGATCATCAGGCCGATGAACTGAAAAAAGGTATATATACATATTATTTTACAATATTAAGATTCAGATTTTTTTTATTGTATTGTCTTTTACCATTGATAAAAACTAATAAATGTTTAATTGAAAATTCAGATTGAAATGCCTTTTAAATGACTGAGACACATAGGGGATCCATCCAAGAGAATCAAAACAGAAGTTAAACATGCACAAAACAAACTTATTGGTATAGTTTGGTATTGGTATAGAGACAACCAATTAGATTGTATCAATTCTACCTAATGCATCTTGTATCATTACATAACTGGCGTTTCATCGTCTAGCATTGTTAGATTGTATCAATTGTACCTAATGCATCTTTGTGTTCTCCAATCTGAGAATACACTATGTACACATTGTTTACCTTTAACATGGTTAAGTAGACTTTAGGCTCTGTCTACATTATCAAACTTTATGTGACAATATGGATATGATGATGTCATATCACTACCATATTTAAGCATATCACTACAATATTTGTGCACATTACACTTTTTTTTGTCAAACTAGTTTGATAGTGTAAACAGAGCAAAAGGAATTTTACACTCTGCCAATTGCTGTTCATTTTGTCTCAATATTTTCTTACCTTCATCATATGTCTTTTCTTGTTTGAGCCACTGTTCATCTGGCTGGCTTTCATTCACATTGTACATAATGATGTACGTTAATATTGGACCATTTGGCTCTGCAGGTGGATGCCATCGCATCTCAACAGTGTGAGCGTCAATTGGTCGCGCATTTACATTTGTTGGTGGAGATGACGGCTCTGACAAAAAAATAAAAAAACATCCTTAAAATTGCCACATTTGACAAACTTTATCAAAATTTATAATGGCATTTAATGACATTTAACACAGAAAACATTGCATTTGAAAAAAACTAAAACTCGGACAAATGACATATAACATATAGGTATAGCTGCAAATCGAAAGTTTCTTTAATAGTTTTACATACAGCCTTTACATAATTACAGCCTGAAGATATTCCAGTCAGCCAACATCAACACCTCCCCTCATAATGTAACCTACCCTTAGATATTCATTAACTACATTTTTAATACAAATATTTCCATAAGCTAAAACTAGCTAATGTAACTTACTATTTTGTGGTGTGCGACAGTTGACCTGTTGACTGAAGCTACTAACACTTTCTTCACCCTCGGCTTGAATAGCGAATGTATACCATTTAGATGGTTCAAGTCCATCTATGGTCACTCTCTCTTTTATATTATGCCTAGAATGCAATTAAAGGTATGAAAATAATATTTATTTTTTATTTTATATGCATCCAACAGTGAGCACAAACTTGCGACTTACAGGATGGATAAACTATTTCATAACTATCATGCTTATAAACTAAGTCTCATTTGAAGCTTGGGAAGTGGAGTGGGAAGTGGAGTTAAAAGAGTTGTGAGTTACAACCCTGGCACTAGATCAGGATTGAACCCTGGACCTTGGGATAGGAAGGCAAGCATGTTAACCAACAAGCTACAGCTCCACTACTAACCAACAAGCTACAATAATTGAATTTTTTTTCTATTTATTATGTATTTACATTGTGTTATCTGTTTATGCGGATATTTGCACTTGATGGCATCAGTAGTGAATGCAATTGAAAAAAGGTTTTAAACAAATTGCCTAAATTGCACAAAGAACCAATTCACACATGATATTAAACATTTTGAAATCATGAACAGATCATGATCACCTTCAGATATCAAACCACTTTATAAAATCATGAACATATCATGATCACCATCAGATATCAAACCACTTTATGAAATCATGAACAGATCATGATCACCATCAGATATCAAACCTCTTTATGAAATCATGAACAGATCATGATCACCATCAGATATCAAACCTTTTTATGAAATCATGAACATATCATGATCACCATCAGATATCAAACATCTTTATGAAATCCAATGAAAGTTGTTAATGATAATATATTAAATAGAATCCAATAGAATAACTATTTTAAATGCAGTAAAAGAATATAAGATAACACTAGTAAGGTTTGAATGTGTTTCTAAAAAGCAAGTAAAGTTGAGAATGTCTCTCAATTGTTATGCTACAACCATCTTCTGGAGTAAATTTGGAAACACAATTGGTGTACCGCATACTGTACTGTATGGCATGCATACAATTGGTGTACCGCATACTGTACTGTATGGCATGCATACAATAAAGGTTTATTTGATTTGAATCCTTACCTGTCAGGAATGTACTGAACAAAATTTGGCTGGTCAATATCGACAATAGCTGTGCCACTAACACCGTACTTAATAACATACTTGGTTACTTCTAAGTTAGGGTATGGCCACATCCACGATAACGTCACAGACGTCGTTGTTTCTGCCGTCACATTAAACTTCTCTGGAGTTGGCATTATGCTCGGATCCCACGGTGTGCCTATGGTAATATAAAATATACATTATTAAACTCTTCAACTTATTAATTTGACAGAAGATAATGTATTTAGGGCCAGCAGGAGGTTAATTAAAGAAGGATTTTAATTAAATAATTTTAAATGAATTTAAATTTAGAAACCCATCATTCATTCTTTAAGGACTTAAGGACATTTTCTATTTAATTATATCCATGGCTTTATAAAATAGTCAGCATATTAAAGCTCTGTCTACACTATCAAACGTTGTGTGATGTGCTTATATATATGGACACAATGACATCATATCACTACCATATTTGGGCATATCACACTTTTTTTTGTCAAATTAGTTTAATAATGTAGACAGAGCTTATTATGTGTATCATCTTTTAATTAATTTAAAAACTGTTCATGCAGGAATTGACCAAGATAACTTGGGTTATGTTCGTTATAAATATATTACATATACATTATAGATAAGATGAATATCATTATTATGTGTTGGTAGCCAACACCTGGTCGATAACCTCAACGCAAACCTTAGTCGTTTTATTGTCCAGTTCAACTGAAATAAGCTAAACATAACATCTCAAATTCTACTACACACGTTCCCAAGATACTTAAACTGAATAATGTTTATGTGACATGACACCATATGCTTTTTACTGTATGGAATCAATACATATAAAGTGGCTATGATGGTTTACATTAGTGAAATAGTAATAACAATACATGTGGAAAATGATACCTTAATTTGGATACTTAATTGTAATAAGACTCTATTTGTAATCGGAATAATTTTATTTCATGTTTAAATTTATGTGTTTTAAAATGATATGAATTCACCTATCAAGTCATGATTAAAATACTAGAGTGTCATTGTTGTATGTTTGCTGTTGTTGTTGAAAGAGATTTCATTTTGATTTAAACCGACTTGTTTGTTTATGGAATATATTTTTTCTTTTTCAAGCAAACGTTTCTCTTGGTAAATAATAATTTTAAACTAAAACACCAGTGATTTAATTTGATTTAATTGTCTTACCTGTCAAATATAACAGTTTATAATTAAGAGACAACTACAACTAAACATTGGCCATGATTCTTATTTCACTTTGATAATTCAGATTTCAAATTGAGAACTTGCTTAGTCTTTTCTTCCTCAATGCTTAGAATCATGTCCAATTTACAAATAAATTTGTTTGCCCAGGGGAGTTATAAAAATAGGGCCAGACAGGAAAATATGTAAGCCATCCCTGGATATAACAATAAGACGTACCAGATGCTGTGTGAGTTGTAATGGTCTGTACAGTCTTGCTACCTTCTTGTTGCACAGTGTAGGCTAGCAAACTCACTGTACATGTTGACAATGGCTCTGAAAAATATTAATTATTAACAATTGTAAATATGTATGCTAGAATACATCAATAAGAAACACATATAACTGTCAATTTAAAACAATTCTACTTTTAAAAAAGCTGAATTGTGCATATTATTAATTATTCCATATATTGAACAATCTAACAAGAATATTTATACCTTAAATATTGCATTATTTAAGATTTGAGGACCCCTATAAAAAAAAGTACTTGGGCTATAGTGTTATAATCTAGTAATAAATAAAAAACAAACAAATTGAAATGTTTTAATATTAAGGATTGATTTATCAAAAACATGAAAATAAAAACTAATCAAATCAAACTTTGAATATGCCATTTTGCAGTTTGAATAATTTTGTGATATCAAAATGGCATAACAATTTTTAAAATGATTTGTTTCAGAGAAAATATATATTTTTAAAGCTAAATATTATCTGCATTATTGTACAATATCAATATGTATCAATATGTATCAATATGTATAACTTAACAATACAAGAGGTTATACTCTACATATACTCTAGTAAACCTCAAGAGGTTATACTCTACATATACTCTAGTAAACCTCAAGAGGTTATACTCTACATATACTCTAGTAAACCTCAAGAGGTTATACTCTACATATACTCTAGTAAACCTCAAGAGGTTATACTCTACATATACTCTAGTAAACCTCAAGAGGTTATACTCTACATATACTCTAGTAAACCTCAAGAGGTTATACTCTACATATACTCTAGTAAACCTCAAGAGGTTATACTCTACATATACTCTAGTAAACCTCAAGAGGTTATACTCTACATATACTCTAGTAAACCTCAAGAGGTTATACTCTACATATACTCTAGTAAACCTCAAGAGGTTATACTCTACATATACTCTAGTAAACCTCAAGAGGTTATACTCTACATATACTCTAGTAAACCTCAAGAGGTTATACTCTACATATACTCTAGTAAACCTCAAGAGGTTATACTCTACATATACTCTAGTAAACCTCAAGAGGTTATACTCTACATATACTCTAGTAACCTAGTGACTTTTGAAACAAATAAAAACAATAAATTGTATATCATAGGTTGTTGAACTATTGATTTGAAAGGAGAGGGTACTGAAAATTGATTTTACATATAAATTATTTAATTAAATTTGAATATATATACAATATAAACATGGTATTTATTGATTGAGTGCTGAATCCAATGGTATAAAGGTCAATACATTTGACCGACAATGACAATCATTTAGTCAGGAGATTAGTAAAATAACATAAACCCAAGAGGAACGAACCGAACCCTCTTCCTTTCTCCTTTTCAAACTAGAGACCAGTTATGAGGGCCAATGCTGTTTAGGGCGACCCTCTATAAAAAAAGGTTTAAAAAAATAAATAAATAAAATAATTAGCCTAGACATAAAGATAATAATATTATAATAATATAATATCTCTATGGCCTAGATCATGAAGAGTGTTTTTTTGTTGATAACCTAATCTCCATTTGGCCTTAATATTAATTAATTTTAATTGGATTCAGAACATTAAACATCTTATTCTTTACTTTGGCCTACATTCCCACTTTCCCTTAATATTTCGGTTATTCACTAATAAAGACATGCTGAACATTGTTTATATATCATCATTAACACGTCAGGAAGTGTAACAACTCCTGACAGTCTGTCCATGGCATCCAATGACAACCCTAATGAACTGTACATTATTCTGAATATGATTCAACCAACTCAAGTCAAATTAGATACAGTGAGCGTGTGCAGATCATGAGTCCTCCACGGTCAATGCATAACTGTGAATCTATTCAACGCATTTTGACATTGTTGACCTTTATCATTTTGTTCATTATACCTGGTAGTAATGTTCACCTTTCGTTGAACTCATAGTTCATGTTGTTATGATCATAAAGAACAGCCTGGTGTTTTGAGGCTAAACTTAATTGTATGTTGGTTGAATTTGGATTGGAGTATTATTATTTAAAATAAATAGTGTTAAAATTCAACTGAATAAATATTAAAACTTCTGCAATTGTAAGAAAATTTGCAAAATAATTCATACATATACACTTCCACAATTGTAACTGATTTATTTTTTATAGAATAATTATTCTACTTCACTTACTGCAGTAACTTTGTTTAAAACTCCCTTTAACCGATTTATGAAATCAATAAAAAGGTTTTAGTCTGGGGTAATTACATACACATTAGTTAAATTTAACATTTAATTTGAAGAATAATAATAATAATGTTAGTCTTTGAAAACAATTTTTCTAAATTGTAATAAATAACCTAGAAATTTCATAGCTTTTGAAATAATTATATTTTCGCCAATAACTAACAAATCAATAATATTTATGATTGCGTATATAATTATAATAATACAAAAAGCAAAAAAAAACTTTGCATAAATAAATGCAGTAAGCAGAGGGAGGGTGGACAATTGTTGGAAACCTGCTAGCAGAGGTTATAGTCTTTGACCTTGAATGTCAACCCTTTTGATTTCAGACAATTGGAAAAGCAAAAAAAAAACTGTTTACTTTTATTTCCTTTCAAATGTACAAAATAAATTATATTGGGACATTGTTTGGATTGTTGAACACTTGGATTAATGATATAAAGAAATATACTGTGCAAATATTACTTACTTTTTATGATGGTATAATTATTAATAAAACGTGTAAAAATAAAAATAATTGGACTGGAGGTTAATTTATTTGATATAATTTCTATCTATATATACTGTAATTGGAGATACAAAATAAAATAAGCAAAAAGCTAAATTTAAATGATAAAGTAAAACTGCCAGAAAAATGTCGGGAAACACTATTATCAGTGCAAGTGAATATATTTAAACATAATTCAAACATAGGCAAACATAACATGTGTTTGCTTTGGTTCTTTAAATCCCATGGCATATGTATAAACACATTTAATTATCCTTGAAATAAAGTTTGATACATTGATTACTTGTTTTTTTTCCATAATATGGTAATAGTGCAAATGTAATATCATTCTCACTCCTGCAGCTGAATAAACATACTCTTGCTATGTCATATTACTGGTCATTTGTGATCGCCAAGTGGCTCGAGTATTGAACCTATTACAAGCTGATCGACATAAGGACGTCAAAACACAGTGTTCTACATATAAACTATTCAAATTAACGAACACACAGCCCAAGCACTGTTGCACCCCATGGTACTGTATTTTATACTGAGATGCTTTGCATTATAAACAGTGTGACTAGAAAATGAGCACGCAATGTGCTACAACCGAAAACTGATCTTAGTGGGTATGAACGGTTCAAGGAACAGCCATAATCTTCCAATGAACCACGATTATTGACCAATCAAAACCGCATCAGTTTCATCCATATATCTGAATTTCCATATATCTACAAACAATTGTTATTAGTATAAGGATTTCTGTTTTCTTTTTTATTGTTGTTAAACTGGTGTCAAAAGTACTTTTAATCTGTATTTTGTGATTATATAAGTCGATTTCAGGCCACAGAATGCCATAGTATCGACATTAAAATTCAAAGAAAACAAACAAAGCTAAGAAAACAATGAAATGTGAGATTTAGCCAGCGCGAGTCAGAGCTTGCCTGGATCAACCCCATGTTAGCCTTGCTGCTTTTATACCCCAATATTAAATACAAATTTACAATCATTTACAATAACAATTATCACTAAAAAAACCTAATAAAGTTCTGAATTTGTAAATTTTTATAGTGTTTTAAAAAAATTGGAGATTAAGTTTTTAAAAGAAGCTGAGTTACAGCATAGAGATATTATCCCTATATCTCTACGGATAAAGCAATGTAGTTATCTACCTCTGATCAGTATGTATATACTGTAGTATATTAATGCTGGTCAAATACATTACAAGATGAACAATATTAACATTGATTAAACTAATTCTCCCTGGTACAAGCATCTCCACCAAGTGCTACTTTGATACACTGCTAAATACAAGGCCAATCTGCAAGGCTTTTGAACCCTATGCTCAATTCTGAGAAGGGGAAGAATACTGGCTGTTAAAATAACTGGATTATTAGTAAACTAGATAGTTGACCCAATATGACATACATTCATATATTACCTGTGACTAAGGCTTGGATATGATCCAAGAATTTTACACTCCTATGTGTTACACAAATCATTATTCCTTAAATAAAATTATCAGTTATGAGATATTTCAATTATTCTTATATACATTTCTGTTGATGTTTAAAATTTTTAATAACAAACTTTTAATTTCACGCCTTTATGACTTTCGTGTAAACATTTCATAGTGTATTTTGTAAATAACGTGATTGTAATTATTTTTGGTTTTATGCCAAAAGTTTTATAGATAGTCATTCTTCTCAAGAATCTGTTCATTAAAAAGAAACTGTTAAAATGTAACTTTTTTACCATCAAACAAAGTTTTTATTTAAATAAATTGGTTTGTTTTCAAATTCAACACTTTCTATCATCTCCTATCTTTTACAGTTTGCATCAATATCCTCTTGCAATTATTAAAACATGGATAATTAATATTTGATACCATAATTACATGCATATAAATCCTTAATCAACTTAATCAAAAGCACTGTATTTTGTACAGTTCTTTAATCATCTCTCTCTCTCTCGTGCTCTTTAGTTCAAACTCATCCCAGTGCATATTTCTATCGAATTTGTGGCTGTAATCTGATACTCTGCCGCATATATCAATAAAGTAATCAATGCATAGATGACATTTGACCTGATGGTGTTGGTCAGAATGTATCTCATTACTTTTAGTTAATTTGCATCATTGAAATTGGTTCCAGAATAATTCAAGCCAATTAATCGTTTAATAGGGTGAAAAAGGTCAACCATGGTCTCCAAATGTCCACTTTGATAATTGCTTGCATAATAATATCTTAAGGCAATTCATAATTCAAGAATAAAGATCAAACACTATTAAAATTATAAGAAGTGACCAATCATGAATTAGTTATATATTCATATTCAAAACACTCACAAAAGTGGACATAATTTAGTATTATATTACAATTAATTCTCAACTTGGCATAACATGGACAATACAGCTAACGTCCGGCAATCATTAATGCACAAAAGCAGCATAGATTTCATCATTATAGCTGGATAATACTAATAGCGTGTTGTTATTATGTTGATGTTACAGAGAAAACAAATTAGCTAACTAATTATACTGTTGATTATTTATATGATGGTAATACAACAAAACAGTCAAACAGTGTTTGAAATCATAAAAATACAAACAAATTGAGTATTTTAATACTTTTATTACAATAATATATTACTCAGTTTTAGATGAGCTATAAACAGTGTTGTTCAATAAAAAAAATAACTGTAAAATACTTGACATGAAGCGATAAATAAAATGTACGCCTCATTAAACAAACGCTAACATTAACCTTGTGGAGAAAAAGGTTCACGCTTGATCTAAAAAATCTTAATCTAGGGTCTTTTTTGGGTAATTTTTCATTTTACATTATTTTATCCTTATGATGTGAACTATAAAATGTAAATTGGAAAAAAAAAATAAAATTCTAAATCTAATATAAAGCACACAATGATGAACAACCACACAATGATGAACAACCACACAATTTCTAATAAATAACTTCAGTAGTTGTTCAACTAATGAATTTCAATCGATGATTTAACGAAAACGAACGCGAACACACAAAGTAGTAGTACCATTATTTGGCACACAGCCAAGTTCATAATTAATAAGGGTCAGTTGATCAAGCTAAAATTCAACCCACAATCACGCAATATTAACAAAACCTTTGACAGGCTAATCACTACTAATATCGCATTCCCAACCAAGAATAATTATAAATGTAGCAGCATATTGACAGATGGTGAAATAGGGCTGGCTTTAATGCCTTCTTTAATTTAGTCTTCTATTCAGAAGCTAATAAATCGCGATATATGTTTTAATATGAGAATTTTATGATTATTTATTTATAAGTTCTTATTTATGCAATGAATAGGTTTAGAATTTATATTCATTTTACTTGAAAGTTGTTGCAATTTACTTTCTATTGTGGTTATTCAAGCAGATTATCTAAAAACCAGAATAAACCTCTTTTATCTTTCAAATACAGTAAAAGTCTTTTCACAAAACCTAACATATTGTCGGTATATTTAAATATAATCCCTCCTTTAGGCCACCCCTGTCAAAGGGACATTATTTAAATATAATCCCTCCTTTAGGCCACCCCAGCTGTCAAAGGGACATTTTTTTAGGGTCCTTTTAGTAGGGTTTTACTGTTTACCATTTTTGGAGAAATTTTATTATACTGTTTGTTTGTATTCATGTACTCCCTAGTCTGAAAAATAAATAATAAATATAAATAAATATAAATTTCAATTCTGGACTCACCATGACATCAAATAATAAAATATTTTGAAAATAATAATGTTTTAATATAGATGCAAAAATCAAATTAGATTTTGTTAAATTTAAATTCTAAATCTTAAAGAAAAATAGGAAATATTAGTGTTTATTCATACCACTTTAAAATGTCAATATTGTATTCATAGAATTTTGGAATGGTATGACCCCTTGCTGAGTAAACTGTTGTCATCGCTAAATATCGGTATGGCCAGCGGCCTAGCTGACCTACTAAAACCAATGGATGGTCAGTTACTGATTATGATGGATGCATGATGAGAATCACAGGTGTCCAGAAGATGGCCGCCACTGCTGCTGTGGTGGGAGAAAGTTCAGAAATGTAGAGTAGAGTTTTCAACACCCACAGTTTGTATTTCAATTGCCTCAAAATGAGAATTGAATAATGAAACACATTAGCAATATAAAATAGATCTTAAAACAATTTATAAATAGACATCAAGCAGCCCAACAACCAAAGAAAGGTCAATTTATGATTGGGATGAAACTACTGTAGGTGATGCAAATAATATTACACTATCCCAAGTCATTAAAGCTGTATTCTCATACACTAGAGTAAAGCATGCATCGTCCAAATCATATTCTAGTTACATCCAATGGAAGTGCTCATGTTATTAATTAACTTTTTTATACCGTGTTGACTCTGATTAAAATAATTCTTCGAAACTTTAATTTAACAGAAAAGATAATGGAAGACAAAAAGTGTTTTTCAGCTTCTTTTCATGATTACCATTGGATCGTTATTTTCCCTTTCTGCTTGCAAGAAAATGGAGTTTAAGTATTCATTCACATACTATTTCATCACAAAACAAAATTCTAGAAAAACTATAAACGCAAAATGCGCAGTAAGTTTTTTTTATAGCTTTATTCAATATTTGTATTTCTATATTTAATATTTATATTTCTATATTTGTATCATGTATTGAACAGTTACATTTTCCCTTTAATTTTCCCTCCTTTTCAAAACATTGCAAATATTGTCTATCTTTGTATTGTGATTTTTAATGTCTTTTTATAAATTTCTTTAATCTAATGCGCTAAAATGCAATATCTATACCTGATTTTTGTTTTTATCCTGTACAAATACATTTTTAAATAAAATTAAAATAAATTAATTAATACAATCAGAAAATTAATATTGAGAACCAACATCTGGTAAACTATATAAAAAAAATAAAATTATCATAAAAACTTTATTTGGAATTAATGAATATTCATAAGGAACATTGTTAATAAATATCATATCGAATGTGGTATTTGATTAAAATGTGGCCGTCCCTTTTCAAGGTTGTAATAAGCAGTTTTCTATACCTGCTTTTCGAACTGTTCAATTACAATATGAGCTATCCCATGCATAAACTCCTACACGATTATTTTAATATTCAAATTAACGAGCGTTAGGAATCCGATATTTTCATTCCTAGTTATTAACTACAAAAGCACAATTAAAAATTCAACAATTCTTTTCCGAATTTACAGAATTCATGCGTGGGCACAACCTTTGACCTGAGTTTAATGATTGGCTTATCAACTAAAAAGTGTATATAAGCATTCTTAATATAAGTATGTGCCTATTTAGATTACTGCATTGACATATGATTTAGTTTAAGAATTACCAGTTTCTTTTAATAATCAATGTAAAGCTTAACTAAATAAACAGGTTTATAGTAAACAAAATGTAGTTACTGCAGTAACTGCAGTTAATCATTTTGACATGATCTGTTAAAATATGTAAAAAAAGTCAGCCCAATACCTTGATGTTAATTAACTAATGTTGATATTTTTAAAACATGTTTGTTTGGGTATTACATACATTTTTCATAAAGATAATTTCCAAATTTATTGCTTAAAATTTAAAATTCTATTATAATTAATGAGTTTATTACCATTCTCAATCTGCCAATACTTAAGTGTATTCTAAAGTATGCTATTACCGGTTACCATATTTGTCAATAACAATTGTCAAATAAGTTTGTAATCTTGTGTGAAACGCCTCTATTGTTGCTCGTTCTCATTTTGTTTCCAAATTTCTATCGGAAATAATCCAGCGCTTGATATAAAATTTAAGCCATTTCCTTTGTCCCTGACCATTCTAAGATTAAATTTAAAATTCCCACCTAAACTATTCAAAGTACAATTTATTTTTGTAAAGTTAAATTTTAGATTTTAGTAAGAGTTAGAACTCGTGGGTGACCTTAACTGTGTGCAAAATAAATGTACAAAATAAGTAAAAGAAAGATCTTTATATCTATATTACTGCAGTAATGTACACTGGACAAGGAGGGCTTGGGAATTCAAACAAACTCCCTCCCCTCTCTCTTTCTGAATTTTAAATGAAAGACTAGCAGCAATTCTGATTAACTATAGAGATTATAATAGATATTATATCATAGATAACTTTATAGCTTAATTAGCCTAGCTCGTGGTGATTTTTTTGTGGAAAATAACCCACCCCATATATAAATCTATTTAATAAGTTTGCTTATATATTTTATAAATATGTTTGAAAAATTAAAAGAAAATCTAGTATCAAAAGAAATAATTTTGGTTTGTCATCGTCACCAAGAGGACAAGCGGTCATCACGTTTATCTTGACCAGTGTCCATTGAAAGATCAAGCATGTGATCAGATTGAAAACCGGTTTGAACTGGTTGGATCATAGGTCAACGACATTAACAATGGACAGTGTCCTTCAATGGTCAGCAGCTTTACCAATCTACTCACACAGCAAGTTCAATGTTCCAAAAACACAATAAACCAGGCAAAATTTCAATTCTCGCATACGTAATTGAGAATTTTTCTCACAAGCTGTGCACAGATAGATTGTTTTTCATCAACTAAAAACAAGCTTTAATCATTCTATTTTGATTCCTTCTTCATTAACTCCTTACAAACATTAAATTAAGCAGGAAAATGAATCAATCTTTACTTTAGAAACCAATCTTCAATCAAACTCAAATGAATTTCAATTCTCAAATCAAGCATAGTTAAATATTGACAAGAAATATATGTTAATTTTTTCATAATATTGTCATATGATGAAAGCTCATAAACAGCTAGTCTTGTTGTAATTATCTCCTTATGAAATCACTATCCTAATATAGAGGTGGTTGAACCTGGAAATCTTTTTAATTGCTCCAAGCGAATTATTTTGAAGTTAACAAAGTGTTTACAAAGAATTGTGAGAATCAGGATGACAATATAATCATTACAGAGGTCACATTCATATCACAGAAAGGTGTATAAATGTGGGTGTTTTCGTTTTGTTTGGTTTATTTATTCAACCAGCATAATAACAATGCAATAGCATACAATATAATATATAAAAATGTAAACTGCTGTTTAAGCATTTCCTTGACTGTAAATTAATGAGCAGCTTGCAAAATAAAATACCTTTTATCATATTCAAATATATATTAACAAAAATAAAAGATGCAACAAAAAACATACAACAAACATGGTATTATAGCATTGTGCACATTTGTAAATAACAATGATGATGATGACGGTGATGTTATTATTGTTGTTGTCGTCGTCTCTGATTTTATACTGATGATGAAATAAATCAAATAATAATTAATGACAATGATTACATAACTATGATGGATAGTTTGTTTCACTCCTTATTTGGTTTATTGTTGTATATTAAAGCAGTGTATTATTGAGTAGTTACTATGTAATATTTATTATTGAATCTTTCAACCTATTGCACTCATTACAGTGCATTTGATAAGTAGCTTATTGAACTACTAACAAATAAACACTTGTATACAGAGTGACATCATTGACCCGACCTTACAGAGGAAAATGTGATGTAAACATCATAAATGTTTACACTTGCAATTATTCATTTACTAACGTTCTTGAACTCTGATTGGTCAGGATGGAGTCAAAGATCGATTGTTAGAATATAAGATTAAACATTTACGCAAGTTAATTGTAAAAAAAACAAACGAAAATCTGACCTCATTCTCTACTGTACTAATATCAACAACAAAATTAGTTAATATTTGGCTTGGTATTTTTAAGCACAGGCTTGAATATAATGGCGCGTTTATACAACACGCTATTACATGCATATTCAAAACGCCTACGAGAAGTGTGTTGTATAACATCGAAGAGATTCCGTGTAATGAGATTTTAATTGCAAAAAAGGCTACTTGGCTGAATCCTAAAATTTTGTGGATTCCCGGTTGCTGTTGATGTGTTGGAAGTGTCCTCATGGTATTGTTTTGACCTCTCGTTAAATAAAAGTATGTGCTGTGAAAATGTTGACCAAATCTAGTAGATAATTATGCTTTTTTTGCATATTTTAACCGATTTAGCACTTAACATTAACGCTAATAAAATGTTGACATAATTTGGCAAAATGTAGCATAGTTTTATCCTAATTCTAAAACATTTTTTTTTCTAATTTCAAAAGCAGATTTAAAAAATCAATAATTGAATAAACTAAATTTTAAACGAAATCATCCTTTATTGAAATCCTTAATAAACTCATATTAATTCATAATGCATGTGAGTATATATACAACTTGGGATTATGAACTACGGTATAACAAGGTATTACGATTTAATGTATAACTGCAAGGTTTTTGTGGGGTTGACCTCGGCCCGTGTAACTGCAAGGTTTTTGTGGGGTTGACCTCGGCCCGTGTAACTGCAAGGTTTTTGTGGGATTGACCTCAGCCCGTGTAACTGCAAGGTTTTTGTGGGGTTGACCTCGGCCCGTGTAACTGCAAGGTTTTTGTGGGATTGACCTCGGCCCGTGTAACAGCTAAAAATTAAAGACGTGTTTAAATTTGTGATGTTGTATAAACACAGCCTAAGATGTAAAGGTTACACATTTACGCTAGTTAATTGTAAAAAAAACAAACGAAAATCTGACCTCATTCTCTACTGTGCTAATATATATCAATACAAATGAGTTAATATTCTGCTTGGTATATTTAAGCACGGGCTTTGGATATGTTATCAGCAAACATAAGCTATTATCTGAATAATCTTTAGATTCCGCAAGGTTCATATTGATTAGATAAGATTACTGCATTAGGGTTTATGTTAGGCCATAGAGATATTATCTCTATGGTTAGGCCTAAAGATTCTGAAACACCCAGGAGGCCGAGGTAGTCAAGTGATGCGTGTATTGGTGGGTTATTAGGAATTATGTAAGGCCTGATCATGGAACTTGTGGGTATAACGGGGCCTAGTCTAGGTAGACAAGTAATGTGTGTATTGGTAGGCATTAAGAATTGTGTTAGGCCATTGTAGGTATAACGAGTTAGTCCCTTTTGAATGAAATAAACAGTTTGAGAAAAGCAAATCATACTGAAATAAAGACTTATTTCAAATGTTTAGTGAAGACGAAGGCCAAGAAAAAAAGCAAATTAGAGAACTTACTTAGACCGGTTATTGTGTAGTCCGTTACATTTGGTGCTAGGATGACAGGACCAGCCTTTACCCCATCCACGGTGTAATAAGAGATTTTGTAGCCTAAAATGTTGTCATCAACTGGCTCCCACTGAACAAATATAACAGACTGGTTCACAAATGTAGTCCTCATATTGGGAGCTGTAATATCACCTGAAAACAATATCAATACATCGTTATAAATTGAATTCAACGAAATACTGAACATTTTTTTTTAAACAATGTAAAAAACAACACTGAAAATTTTAAAAAAAATTAAAATGTTATAACTATCCCTTTATTTTGAAGTTACAGAATTATCAACTACAACATAGTAAATCATGTATGTATGGTAATTTTAAAATTAATGCTTGACATTGTTTAGTAATGTTTGGAAGTTTATATGTTTGATCTGAAACAGGTAATAAAACATTTGTGACTCATTAGGCCAAGCTTTTAAACAAATCAACATAATATCACTAATTTTTAAAAAAAAGTATGTCACAAACATGACCTCGTCGTACATTGAGTCAACATTTCCATCTATTTAATGTTACAAATAACAAGATTATAAAATCCATTTACTTATTATGTTGACCTAAGTTAATAGTTATAGAGGGTTTATTGAGGAGATACACATTAATGATGAAATAAATTGTTAGAAGAAACAAAATATTTTTATTCATTAATGTAGAGATTTTTGTTAGGGCTCATTGTTCTATCAACTTGTTTTTAATATTCAATCATTTTGTTTTTAATAATCAATATGGAACAACTCCATCTTTAGTTTTATTAATTTGTTTCAGCAAAATAACAACCATGATTTCTTAGAATTTCATTACATAAATTAAATTCTGTATTTATTTTCTACTTAAAGAGAGTACATGTAAACAAGTTATTAAATTATTTTTATTTTCATTTGATTTTAGATTTATTTTGAATTCAAAAGAACAAAGCATACATAAATGGATACAAAATTAGAATTAAACCTGGTTATAAATAATCAGAATTTCAATTCTATTATTCAATAAAACAAATTATATTTCCAATTTGGTCCATAATTCAGAGGAACCAATTATTATGAACATATAATATGGTTAAAATATAGAAAAAAGCTTGAGTGATATATAATAATATAATTGTACAAATATTGTTAAAAATCAAGAAAAACATCTAGAAGAAGGCAGAGATTAAAATTCTTTAAATTACTCAATGTGAACAAAAAAATTACCTGGACGAGTTCCTGGAATTAGAGTCCTCTTCTTCGTCCATCCTGACCAAGGCCCTTTGCCAATAATCGTGGCAGCTGATATGCGAACTTCATATTCCGATCCAGGTCGAAGGTCATTGATGACTGTACCGTTTTCTTTTCCGTTTACTTCTACATCATTGGATGTTTTATCTCCGTATTCTCTGTACTGAATACTGTATTGTATGATCACGCCATTGGCGTACTCTAGCGGCATTTTCTGCCATTTAATGTCAAGTGATGTAGCTGTGTTGCTTGCTAATGAAAACTTGGGTACATCTGTTGGTTCTAAATGATTCAAATTCAATGGTCAGTGATGGGTCAAGGATTTTTAGATAGGGGGGTAAACATTTTGTAAAAAATGATTTTGAAGGTAATTGGATTTCCGCTAAAATTTCATGTAAATTTATTAACCTTATGCATTTAATTTATTTATTATATTTATTTATATAAAATTTGTTTACTAATGTAAAAAAGTATAAGGGATTACTTACTGTCAGGCTGGGTCCTGATGTAAACATATTCCGAGGGGTCACTGACCCCATTGCTATTGTACGCAAGTACATAAATTGTATAATTGGTAAATGGATGTAATTTTGGTATTTCTACAGGATAGCTATCGTGAAAAATAGATTTATCTATTCCGCCTACAAATTAGAAAAAGTAAGCAAAACAAGACGATGATTTAAGTGGAACTATAAGATACGGTATGAACTTAAGTTCAGTAACATTGGGAAGGTTCAGGCATAGTTATTTACTGGCTAAGTTGGTGCTTTACCCACCAAAGTTAGCGATAATTCAATGAAACCAACTTAGCAGGTAAGTATTAGTGTATAGTTTGTTTATATGAGGGCCTCTTGATTGTCAGCATATGCTGTTTAGGGTCACCCTCTATAAATAAGGTTAAATAAAAAAAAACATTTGAATAAAAGAAAAAAATGAATAAAAAAGTTAACTAAGACCAATGGGTCATTATGGGCTACGTTTCAAAAATTGATATTTGGGTAAAAAGTTTATTTAAACACAAATTCTCACCACTTGTTTCAAAATAATGAACACCATATCCAAGAACAGGGATGATGGACTGGCTCCAGGTTACTAACAACTTCTGAGAGTCACTTGCTTCCACTTGCACATTAAAAGGTGGATCAGGTCGACCAGATTCTAAACAAATCACACAACTAAGTTAATAAAATGAAATTTAGCCATTTACAGGTCCAATCAATACTGCTACAGTACTGTACTGTACTGGAATGCATCAATACTGCTACAGTACTGTACTGTACTGGAATGCATCAATACTGCTACAGTACTGTACTGGAATGCATCAATACTGCTACAGTACTGTACTGGAATGCATCAATACTGCTACAGTACTGTACTGTACTGGAATGCATCAATACTGCTACAGTACTGTACTGTACTGGAATGCATCAATACTGCTACAGTACTGTACTGGAATGCATCAATACTGCTACAGTACTGTACTGTACTGGAATGCATCAATACTGCTACAGTACTGTACTGGAATGCATCAATACTGCTACAGTACTGTACTGGAATGCATCAATACTGCTACAGTACTGTACTGGAATGCATTGTGTACTATAGTATGCAACTGTTTGAAAGCACGAAACTAGGACTTGATACAATTGAAGTTGACAGAAAATAAGCCAGAGTCTGAAACAAATCTAGAATGTTGGGAAATGGGACAATGTGTGAATGGCCATCTACGTTTTTTCTTACTTTTCTATTGTTCTTTTAAAGGTTTTTTTTTTCACCTTTCAAATGGGCTGGAGAGGTGAATGGAGAGGTGAATGGAGAGGGGGATGGAGAGGTGAATGGAGAGGTAAATGGAGAGGGGGATGGAGATGTGAATGGGGTTAGGACAGAGTCAGCTAAGCTTATATATATAAGGCCATACTGCGTTGAAACACCGGTTCTCGTCAGATCACCGAAGTTAAGCAACGTTGGGCCCGGTTGCGTTCTGGATGGGAGACCGTCTAGAAATCGTGGCGGGTGCTGTATATACTGGAGAGTGATGGTGTAATGGTAATATCGGACTAGCATGTGATAGGCATGGGTTCGAGGTTATCTGTACCATACTAATTGCATCCTTAGGCAAGATGCTTTACTCTCATTGCCTAATCTGGTAGGCGCTGCACTGCTGGCTGCCGTGGGTCCGTGGAGGGCCTAATCCGAATTTCCTCACTGAGGACAAATATTAATACAAAATACAAAATACAAAATACAAATATAATAATATTGAACCAAGGTTATGTCACACACAATTTACATTTAACCACCATAGTTTACGGTAATATCAGATGACAAATATTGAACCAATAGAATAGAGAAATGCCATTGAATTCATTTAGGATACCAGAACCAATGCATTTGTTGGTATATGATAAGAGGTGAAAATAATATATTTACACAATGGTTATTGCAGTTAAACATTGGTCAGATAAAAACATTACAAAAACATGTTTACAAAAAAACCTTTGATAAACATAACCAATACTACATAGTACTATATTAAAATATACATTTATTATTAGCAAGTAAATACTTGTACTGCTACAGTATCTACAAACTGATTGGTATACAGTATCAAAATAGTACTGGAAAGAGGCAAGAAAACAACATTTTCGAATTTTAAATTTATAATAAAAATTTAAAAAAAAATAAACTTTAAAAAACAAGATATACTAGTAACATCTGCACAATTTCTATCCCAATAGTACTATGTAGGTAAGGAAAAGTTTTTATGACATAAATATTATTTTTTTTAAACCTGGTATTGTAAACTCCAATGCCTTTATGTAGTCATATATAGGTTCGGGTATGTATAATACATACTTTAAATGTCTCACTCTCAATCAGTATAGTTGTAATTACTGAAATAACAGCTTAGATTACAAGTTTTTATAATGGAAAAAGTTGAGTTAAGTACTCACTAATTTTGAATTTGACTGCGACCGATGCCTGCATGCTGCCAACTGGATTTTCAGCAAAACATTGGTATATACCAGTGTCTCTTACTTGTGATGCAAATATACTAAGCTTATCCATATCTCCTTCTGGGATGGTGAATCTTTCGTCCAACACAACAGGCATTCCATTTTTATACCAAGTTATTTTTGGTTTTGGTTGACCAATAGCCCGACATCTGAGGTGAATATTTCGGCCTACTATAACGTCACTTGGTTCCTCTGGTGGTTCCTCAATGATGGGAGGTGCTAAAATACAACAATACATTATTGTTTTACTACAATTCTTTACAGGATACAACTTTATTTGTCTTCATAATAATTTCAGAAACTTTGGATGTCTAGCAATTTCAAATGAACAAATTTGCTTCCTTTTACTAAAATTTAAAAATTTATGTTGATCAACTAAAACACAATAATTGGAAAAATAAACAGAAACATAAAAAAACAAACAAAATTAGGTTTATAAAGTAATGTTTACTTAGATAGCATTGAATCAATTTAGCGCATTTCAGGAAACACCTTTCACTATTATTAATGCTATATCTTTGATAACACTTATCAACACCTTGCTATACTTAACTCTGCTATTCCTGCTACATAATTAGATCACATGCAACAGTCATAGGCTTATAATTGGCCTAGATTTATTCAACTGGACATGGGTCAATCACTATGGTAAATAACCAAATTCAAGCCCATTTCAACCTTCAAGCTTTGATCCTATATTTCCTGATACTTGTAATTATCTAACCTTATGGTATCACTACCTGTGCTATACTTTATCAACCATTAAGGTATAATCCCAAGTGTTTTAAGTGCCTTTACAAACAGGTGCTAAAGGCCATGGAAAATATTCGTGCGGGTGCGAAATTTTGGCCGCCGCATCAAACAAGTTCTTCATCTGGTGATGAATGTTTACATACAAAATGGTACCAGGATACTTTTGAGGTACTGTATTTCTTCCGAAAAATGATGAAAATACTAATTATAATTTACTGACTTTACAATAGACTATTGTTTGAAACAAGTATTTGAACATATTTAGTAAAAAAAATGGTCTAATAATTAGTTACTAACTGTGGCCAATGTAAACACACAGGTTAAGCCCATGCACAAATGACGACAACATAACAATATTTAGGTGTTTTTTATATTAAAATCTACCCCAATCAAACTGACCCAGATTTCTGAACTGAGTCACAATACAACTTTAGTATTTAAGGATATGTGGTACTTTAATTAGTTCTGTCAGTTTCAATAATGTATTTATACACCTTACTAGACATCATGATATTCATGAATCAAGTCAAGGAAATGAATATGTTCTCAATGGATTTATTGATGGACATTGGTCAGTCATTCCTTTGTCCGTTTGCAATTACTTATGAATATCAATATTATTTATAGTGTATTTGCATATCGTATCCTACTGTACATTAAATATTGTTACATTAGTAAAAAGACAAAGACAAGCTTGTACGTACATTATCAAATGTAATATCGACAAATATAACAAAAATTAAATCATGATTTAAAAATTGATGTCTATCTGTCATTGTCAAAGAATGACGAATATAAGTACATGATTTACCTCAAATGAATTGAAATCTGAGAAAACTTTTTTACAAATTAATTTAGAAAGTTCTTTTTTGTATTCTGATTTTAAGTTTCTAACTGGCAAATAATTCTTCCTCTGAAAAGCACAGGCTATTGCCGGTTCTTCCTCTGAAAAGCACAGGCTATTGTCGGTTTATCCAGGTAAGCTAGGCACGAAATATACAATTCACTTTGTTCTTAAAACTTACCTACAACTGTTAGTTTAGCAATTCTTTCAGCTACAACGCTCCCAGCTTGAAGAACTTGGCAGAAATACAAACCAGAATCATCCGATGACAAGTCCTGTAACATCAGGTTATTACGGCCTATTGAACTTGCTCGGCTCGACAATTCAACTATTTTTCCATCTGAAAAAAAAAATTTATTTAACATTTTCATTAGATAAGTCTGTGGCCATCAATAAAAACATCCACTAATTATAACACTTTTTTTGTAATTGAAAAAAATATATATTTTGTTTCCTTTATCTTATTTTTTATTACAGTACATTTATATTGTTTATTAGGGTCATCTGTGCTTTTGTACTTCTGGACAATTTCAATATTACAAACTATCTTTATGTTTTTCATTTTCTTTGTATTGTTACTTTTTTTGAAATTTTGACATTTTTAAATATCTGAAATTCAACGTAGTAAGTAAGTATTTATTTAATTTGGACACTTCACTTTCAGAACTGTGGCACTCACAAAAAACAAAAACTGAATTTGTGGTGCGGTCAAATAAAAAAAAAACATCATCAAACATTAAACATACCAATGTACAGAGTATTATAAAAAAAGAAAGAGTTTGATCTCTTTATAAATATTAAAATGTTCCACATACATTTGATAATGAAATATTTGTAAGTAGAACAAGTCTCAAAATGTCTCTAATGACAATAATCAATCATTAATGTTTGTACTGTAATCTGTTTTTGTACTTTTCTTTATCTCTATTCACCTGGAGCATTTCATGTTTTTACTAAATACAACACAAACCGATCAATCAACATTTCATTATATTGTTGTTATCTTATATCCTAATGGCATGCCTTCAGTAGCTATTCAAAAAGATCTGGGATTCTCTGATTATTGTCTATATATCTAGCACATTGGATGTTTAAAAGGCAGAATTCACATTAACTGTGATAGACCGCAATGTAACTGTGATAGACCGCAATGCAACTGTGATAGACCGCAATGCAACTGTGATAGACTGCAATGTAACTGTGATAGACCGCAATGCAACTGTGATAGACAGCAATGCAACTGTGATAGACCGCAATGCAACTGTGATAGACCGCAATGCAACTGTGACAGACCGCAATGCAACTGTGATAGACCGCAATGCAACTGTGATAGACCGCAATGTAACTGTGATAGACCGCAATGCAACTGTGACAGACCGCAATGCAACTGTGACAGACCGCAATGCAACTGTGATAGACCGCAATGCAACTGTGATAGACCGCAATGCAACTGTGATAGACCGCAATGCAACTGTGATAGACCGCAATGCAACTGTGAGACCGCAATGCAACTGTGATAGATCGCAATGCAACTGTGATAGACCGCAATGCAACTGTGATAGACCGCAATGCAACTGTGATAGACCGCAATGCAACTGTGATAGACCGCAATGCAACTGTGATAGACCGCAATGCAACTGTGATAGACCGCAATGCAACTGTGATAGACCGCAATGTAACTGTGATAGACCGCAATGCAACTGTGATAGACCGCAATGCAACTGTGATAGACCGCAATGCAACTGTGATAGACCGCAATGCAACTGTGAGACCGCAATGCAACTGTGATAGATCGCAATGCAACTGTGATAGACCGCAATGCAACTGTGATAGACCGCAATGCAACTGTGATAGACCGCAATGCAACTGTGATAGACCGCAATGCAACTGTGATAGACCGCAATGCAACTGTGATAGACCGCAATGTAACTGTGATAGACCGCAATGCAACTGTGATAGACCGCAATGCAACTGTGATAGACCGCAATGCAACTGTGATAGACCGCAATGCAACTGTGATAGACCGCAATGTAACTGTGATAGACCGCAATGTAACTGTGATAGACCGCAATGTAACTGTGATAGACCGCAATGTAACTGTGATAGACCGCAATGTAACTGTGATAGACCGCAATGTAACTGTGATAGACCGCAATGTAACTGTGATAGACCGCAATGCAACTGTGATAGACCGCAATGCAACTGTGATAGACCGCAATGTAACTGTGATAGACCGCAATGTAACTGTGATAGACCGCAATGTAACTGTGATAGACCGCAATGTAACTGTGATAGACCGCAATGTAACTGTGATAGACCGCAATGTAACTGTGATAGACCGCAATGTAACTGTGATAGACCGCAATGCAACTGTGATAGACCGCAATGTAACTGTGATAGACCGCAATGCAACTGTGATAGACCGCAATGTAACTGTGATAGACCGCAATGTAACTGTGATAGACCGCAATGTAACTGTGATAGACCGCAATGTAACTGTGATAGACCGCAATGTAACTGTGATAGACCGCAATGTAACTGTGATAGACCGCAATGTAACTGTGATAGACCGCAATGTAACTGTGATAGACCGCAATGTAACTGTGATAGACCGCAATGTAACTCAGAAAAAAGCATGTAAACATTAACTAATTAAATATTTGACTGTACACCATATTTACTAGTTTACCACATCACAAGAACATCACACTAATAATCTTTTATTTTCATGATTGACATGATTCTTCTCTGATGATATAAAATGCAATAGGCAAAGGTCAACAGATAATGGTTTTATCACATGACCTCCCAAATAGTGCTAAAATTAATTTTACCTATGTGTACACTCTCTTCTCTCTATCAAAGTTAAATTATACAAAGGTTCTTTGTTGAAACTTTGATGAGCTTTCTAATACAGTACAATAATTATCTTTATACTAAAGTGAGTACGTAATAATACAAGCATCAATAAGGGTGTGTTACAGTATAATGTTGCACACTTCCTTAGATAAAAAGTGTCATATAAAAGTGCCATGTCCCAAATTGCATTACAGTACCTACATAAACAGCTGAAGGTGATAAATCATTAATGCTATGGAAAATCTGTATCAACAAAATATAAATCAATATTTTGACAATCCTACAATATCCCAAAATAAATATTTCCATTGCTAGATCTTAGTGATTTGTTTTATTGTCCATAAAAAAAGCAGAATTTAATGTGTGTACAAAGACTATTTATTTACTAGTACAAAGTCAAGTCAGCAAAGTAGGGCCTGTTTCTAAAAGATTAAAAAGAACGGTTTTTTATTTTCATTTATTCAATAGTTTTATTGAAAACTGGTTTTGAGATTTTATTATGTTGCAGCTTAATTTTTAATCATTTACTAAACCAGTTTCTACTTTGGTGATCATTGTGGTTGGTTGTATAATCATGTCAAATTGCTGTTGGTTGCTATGGTGAATTCTAAGCCTAAATTTTATTTTTGAACCTATGTATTTAATCTTGAAAGAATTTCATTTAGCTTCGATTTTGTATAGATGACAAATTTCGTTTTTGTAAAAGCACAAGTTAACGGAGTACTTACTCGAACGTTTCGATCTCTATCAGAGATCCTTCTCAACTGACTGCGGAGTGTTAATGCAGCTTGGTCATTCTTGACGTCATCTGTTGATGACGTTGTACGCCTCCGGTTGTAGGTTGGAGGTTGTGCGGGGCTTGGCCAGGTGATGTGTCTATCAAATCATTGTACAAATGCGAGAGTTCGTGGGCTCCAGTGTCCCGGTTCATGGTCTTCTCTTTATTTCTCCTTATATGTAATGATTCTCTAATCTGTCTGTCTTTGCGTTTAGGCTCTTTGGTTAAGATGGTAGCCTCCCAGTTCGGTACATGATTGTGTTTTATGACATGTTCTGTAATGGCAGATTTGTGTATGATCGAAGATGTGGATGTTCTGGAGGCCCTAGTCATTACTCCCCCCGTGTTTGTTGTAACATCTTTTTTGTGATCATTAATTCGTGTTTGTAATGCCCTCCCTGTTTCCCCAATGTAAACTTGTGGACAGTTGCGGCAGGTGACTTCGTAGATTACTCCACATGTATCCATCTTCTCGATTTTATCTTTTGGGTGGACGAGGCTATTCTTGATTTTATTTTGGGGTAGGAAATAGGTTCCGACATTGTGATAGGAGAGAGTGCGTCGTATTCTTTCTGCCATTCCTTTTACATAGGGGATTCCTATGCTACCTCGCATCTTGATCTTTTCCTTCTGTGGTTCGTGTCCTTTGTTCTTTTTTCTTTTTCGGTTTTCCAATGATTTGATAGACACATCACCTGGCCAAGCCCCGCACAACCTCCAACCTACAACCGGAGGCGTACAACGTCATCAACAGATGACGTCAAGAATGACCAAGCTGCATTAACACTCCGCAGTCAGTTGAGAAGGATCTCTGATAGAGATCGAAACGTTCGAGTAAGTACTCCGTTAACTTGTGCTTTTACAAAAACGAAATTTGTCATCTATGTATTTAACTTTTGTACTTTTGAGAAATAATAGAGTGAGAATGAAATCAACCGGAATCAAATTAACTACAATAGCCTTCATTATTTCAATAAAATATCATTGACTTGTTTACTTGATAGTGTGCAAGTTATTGAACAATACACTCTCTCAGCTAATCTAGTTAATACTGTAAATTGTTTAAAAGTACTAGTACTGTAGAAAACATTAAATTGTCAATTCTTCGAAAACAAAACTGCTGTACCCTCTGGGTTGGGCAAAAAAAGTCCACAAACCAGACTACAGTACCCTCTAGGGTGACACAAGAGATCCCAAAACCAGACTAATGCCCAAAATGTTTCAAAACCAGACACTCTTCAGGGTAGCTCAAAATGTCCAGTTTTTCCCTGCAAAGTCATCAGAGTGCATTTTCAAATTGTTTGGTACGTTCAGTGCATTAAATGTTTTGCTGGCTGTATTGGTATATGGTACTACATACTCTCATCCCACTTCAGTCGATTTCTCTTTAAAAACTTTCTTTGTAACATGCAAAAACATGCACATTAGACTTCTAGGTTCTTATATTAACCACTTGGATGCAACACAAAAACCTATTAAGCCCATCATCGTAATTTGATGTGATTGGTCAACACACTTGGGTACAATACACGTTGGGCCGTTGCATTGTCTCCAAGTGAGAACCAAGATTAATGGAAAATGATGATGGAACTTACCTTGCTTGCGATGTATCCACGCTACAGTACAAGACTCGGGCAAATCTACAAAGCATTCCATCACCACATTTGTATGACGTTTACGAACAATAGCATCAGGAGACTTAATAAATACAACATCTGTGGGTTGGCGTAATGTTGAATTGAGCAACAACATTACTGGTTGGCTTTGTCTTTTACCGGCAATGTTTTGAACGACACATCGATATTCTCCTGTTTCCTGTTCGGTGACATCAACAATTTGTAGTGCGCCCCCAGGAAGAACTGTAAATCTGTAATTTATTACGTTAAACAAATTAATTTTCTCATCGTAAATGAGCAAAATTACAATTATTATTATCATATTGTATCAATTTTTTTGTATTCAAATTAAAGGTAAGCTAGGCACAAAATTGACTAATATCATAGGTAATAGTTTTTTTTTACAAATTCAAATTTAAGATTTTAATATACAAATACTATAGTTCTACTTTTATTGAACAGAATTAATTTGTTTGTACTTTTTAGGATGTTAATATTAAGATTGACAGAGATTCAGTATCTGTCCATACTAACTCACAATGTAATATAACTAATAAAAACATTATTATATAATCGTGGAAAATAATGTAGATTCAAGTATTTTGACAAAATAAATTTAAATTGGAAGGTGCTAGTAGTATCATTAAACAACAAATCATGACATTGTTTATTAATATTTTAAATTAAGACAAATTTACTTTTTTAAATATGAAGGTAGAATTATACCAATACTCTTATCAGCTTTATTGGCAGATAATTCTTGTTTTAAAGTACTAACTGATAAATATTCATAAATTATGACATGGTAGAGTTAGATATATTGCAAAATACCCTTTGAACTGAGCTAAACTCAAGGTCACTTTATTTTACCCCAAGGGTTGTTGTATATACTTCAAAGTAAACAAAATCAGTGTTTTTATAATTCCGTCATGGATTGAATATGAAAACAGTACAGTAATCAACATTTTCCAACAATCCCATCAAAAACGAATTTTATGTTGGCTTTTTTTTGCGAGTCAGATGACATACAGTACAGTATACAACAATTTTCTTAAAGCTCAGTGTGAAAGGGGCTTAGGAGAGCTACAGTAGGTAGTTATTGAACCGCTTGTAGTACTGTACCCCAATAAGACCGGTTTACACTATCAAACGTGCCACATTAAACATAAGACCATTCAAAACAAAATTGACTCTTTATTATTATTTAAAAATCAGACAGTATTGCTTTGAAACTAACTTTGATCCAACTCCATCCCCGCTGCCTTCATCTTCTCCAATAGCATTTTTCCCATGATGCCATTTGACAGTTGCTGGCGGCGCTGCATCAATTCCGCAGAAAAACCTGGCGACCCCTCCTAGCCTTGTGATTACTGGCTCTGGCAGGCTTGTAAAAATGGGCTTAGCTAAAAAAAACAAAGGAAAATATGGCAATTAACATTAAAAATAACAAAATTTATTAATGATACATTACTGTATATTATTTTGCTAATCTTTATAAATTCTATTTAATTTAATTTTTTAATGTTATTGTTACATGTTTATGCCTCGTCATATTGTATTTTTGTGAGGGTCCCTAATGATCAGCTTTGGCTGGATGGACTCGACCCTTGCAAAATATTGTTGAAATAAAATAAATAAAATACTGAAAAAAGTACTCTGCATTAACTTAAAATATTTTTCTCTTTAAAATAAAGTAAAATAATTTTTAAATAAGTAAAAAAAAAAGAAGGATTTTAATTTGTGGTCAAAACTAATTATATAATTTGTAAGCATGAACAATTTGCATCAGAAAGCTAATCATTGCATCAACACTGTATTGCATCTTAAAAGCATAATTATATAATACAGGTACTTTTTTTTCCTTGATAACATTGTATAATACAAAATAGATTTGTTAAATGGTTTCTGACCAAACTGACCAAGAAGAATTTCTGCTTTATTAATATTACCCAATGAAACGTTACCTGAGGGGGTAATAGCGATTACTAGAAGAGCTGTACTATCAGCCACCTAAGGCAACGGGGTCAATAACAGCCACACCAGTGCCAATGGAGTGGAGCCAAAATGCCAAGGACCTAATTTGCATATTACAATAAATGCAAGCACAGTGATGGTTTGGCAATATGCCATGATAGTGGATTAGAGGTTTGACCAAGGTTTACTGTATGACCATAGAGATACTGTACTGTATTATAGTGAACTACTGTACAAGGTTTACTGTATGACCATAGAGATACTGTACTGTATTATAGTGAACTACTATACAAGGTTTACTGTATGACCATAGAGATACTGTACTGTATTATAGTGAACTACTGTACAGTAATTAATATCTACAGTATATGGTATGATTGAGCTTACAGTAGGTAACAATGTTTGGTTTAATTGACAAACAATTGGTTTGGACATTAAAAAGGCAAAACCATCATCACAAAAAAGATTGAATTACCGTAGGCCGTAACAATTGAATTTGCTTGCATTACAATTTACAATAATACTTAAAAAATCATTAAATTATCTTATTTTCAATTCATTAAAACATTTTATAAATAAATTTGTTATCATTTTTATTTTCGTGAATAATACTGTGTTTAAATAAATGAAATTGGCATATTTTATATGTTACCATTAATGTGCAGCATCACAAATGAAACTATCATTTAAGTTTAATCTGTTTTTTACATAATGACTACCGCACTACGGGTCACTCATCCACAGTTGTACAGTATGTACAAATAAGTCCAGATAATCAACAATCAATTCTGACCTACAATCATTATTAT
Source organism: Antedon mediterranea (assembly GCF_964355755.1). Classification (NCBI taxonomy): domain Eukaryota; kingdom Metazoa; phylum Echinodermata; class Crinoidea; order Comatulida; family Antedonidae; genus Antedon; species Antedon mediterranea. Next base: position 819,582 of record NC_092671.1, read on the forward strand.
TCTGATAAGTAAAAGGAATTTTAAACCACAAACACTTTGTAATTCATCCACAGGGATGCTTGAATTTTTCTCTTGTAAAATGACAATTAAGTATCAGATTTAAACCAATCAGAGCAAAGGAAGCGACATAGAATATTGGCATGCTGCCAGTGCCAATGATGAACTGACCCAATGATGCTGCATTGCTAATAAAACAATACTTACAAACTTGTACATTACCGTATTTACATTACTGTACATGGTTAGATTACAAGTACAAAGGAAATACGATACAAAAGTAAACAAAAATTGTATTTAACACTGGATTAACTATAATAAGGTCATCTAGTTAATTAAAATCTATTTTAGTAAATGCTGTAAATAGTGTATTCAAGTAATCTGACCAATCCAGCTCAATGGCCATCTGAACTGTCGCTTGCGATTGGTCAACTCAATTGCGTTGCAATGCTCCTACAATATTGCGTTGCAAGTGAGAACCAAGCTGTAAATAAGGCTTAAAATTTAAAGCTCTGTCTCTAAATACTATAAATTAGACATATTTTACATCTTACTGTATATCTGAAATGAGACACACTTGAATTTCAACATTTTTTTACAAACAAAAATAATGTACTGTATAGCCATAGCATACTGTTAATATCATTCAATAAATAATCTGTCATCACCTCAATCAAAATCTTTCTTTCTTTATGTACAGTACTGTAGGCCTACAATGAGCAGGCATTTCTTAGAAATGTAATTGTTGTTGTACCCACCACAAGCCTGTTGTTGGGTTCATGATGCAGTTCACTGCTTGCTTCTATAACAAGGTAATGGCGCCGTACACACACATCCGATTAAAATTGAAGAAATTCTACCAATTCAATTTTCTCATTGATTTAAAATTTTTCATGTCATCATAAAAAATACAGTAAGCCTAAGTACTGTATGTTAAGGGCCCACTACACAGTAATACAGATATTAATTTTACAGTTCATGATATCAATGAAATTCAATATCCTATTTTACCCGGGTAGTAACAAAGTGCGAGGCAGCGAGGCACGCGAGGCAGGGAAGGCATGCGAGGCAAGTCAGAAATTTATGCGAGGCATCGTTTTACCATCATCAAAAAATGCGAGGCATCATTTTATCATTTCTCAAAATTGCAAGGCAGGAAATCACCGAAATTGAAGTAGCCTAGGCCTAGGCCTAGGCCCGCTAGGCTAGTTTCCTTTTGCACCTGCCTTGTATTTTAACCAACTTTATCCTGAATACCACAGCTTATTAGAATTAGTAGGCCTACTTTAATGAAGAAAAATCACATAAAAGTAACAATAAATCCATTAAATTGGTGATTTTACAGACGTTGTTTTTCTCGCATTTCGCACACTCAATGTTCAATATTTTGGTTTCTATGGAACGCCAAAAGAGCAAAATTAATTAGAGGGCTAAAAACTCTGTGGAATCCATTTATATTTAACGCATTATTTGGTGAAAATCAAGTACAATTTCAATAGATTTTGTCACTGTCAGTAAGGAAAAATGTTACTGTTGATAATGTACACGGTTTAAAATAGAAAAATTCATCATAATATCCTTAGTAGGATGTCCTAGGTCTAGACTAGGTAGTGATGTTGATTTAGGATCGATTATTATTCTTTGAAAACAGTATCAGCAGTAACATATTACAACATTTTTATTGACAAATTAACAAATATATTGAAATAAAACGTGTTTTTCACCAATAAATGCATGAGAAATTGACGCATTCCACTGAGTTTTAGTCCTCTATTATCGTTGCTCTTTTGGCGCTCCATAGAAACAAAAATATTGAACATTGAATAAGTGAAATTCGCGAACAGTGTGCGAGAAACACGACTGTAAAATCATTAATTTAAGGATTTATTTGTTACTTTTTATGTGATTCTTTCATTAAAGTACTCATGAGGTATACTTCTAAGGTGTGGTATATACACGATAAAGTTAGTTATTTATCAAATTTGGAGTAAAAATACAAGCGAAGGAAACTAGCGCCAGGTTTATTAGTACGTACATGGACAACAATAAATAAAAATCGTTCGTAATATACCTAGCTTACTAAAACAGGAATAGTGTATCATTATTAAATATTACACCAATTATTATTTTATCAAAATTGATTAGATTATTTTCTACATAGGCCTCTTATCTAGGTTAGGGCTAAGCATATTAGCTAAAGTTTAATTTTAGGCCTAGTATTACAAGTCTTTTTTCACACGCGCTCCAGAATTCTGTTGCAATTTTTTTCTTTGCGGCATGTTATTGGATCGGCATATCAGTTACCTTTTATTCACCGCCAGTTATTGAACTTGTCCTGGCAATCGCTGTTCACTTTATTTGCGAGAGAGGTACACGTGTTGTTCCTAGAGAATGGAATGTCAAAAAATGTCTTTGGCACGCCGCTCAGAGAGAAGTCTGTGCGTTGCTGCTGAAACCACGTGCTACATATAGGAGGGGAATGCACCACAATCCTCTGAGCTGAGGGCTGAATCATTCCGCTACCTGCTAAATAGTAAAGAGGGATTTTCCATCTCTCGGGTCTACCGGATCTAGGCGCAGGGGTGTGACAAAATATTATTTTCACTCTGCTATGTTCGAGAGACACGTGAGTAAAATAAAATAAACAACATGATGAGTGTATACACGAATCTATTTAGATACACTTGTATCGATTGATTATTAGGCCTATAATATAGCATAATAGCACGTTAAGATATGCCTCGCACCTTTTTGAAATTGTAAACTATATGCCTCGCATGCCTCGCACTTTTGGAAATGATAAAATGATGCCTCGCACAAATATTTGGCATGCCGCGCTTGCCTCGCTGCCTCGCACTTTGTCAACACTCATTTTACCCAAAGGTCATTGAAACATATAAACTACAATTAACACAAATCTATCAAAAAATAGTACATTTCAGAATAAATAAGTTTAAATCATTCATATCTGAGTAAAGTGCTTAATACACAAATATAGAGGTCATATAAAAAAGTAAAACATTCTAATTAAATGAAGTACAATTACAGTATACAGTTTTTATTATTATTTTTTTTTAAATTATAACTCATAAATGTTTATTTCCCTACTATTAAAATACAAGCTAGTTATAATTTAAAAAATAAACACTTTCTCTATTACTTGTTTCTTGAGATATTCTGAAATGAAGGTATAGGTTTGTCGGAGAGATGTCCAGTGTGTGGTTGCTCATTCTGAACTACCCTTTAGTACAGTATCATAGACCATATCTAACCTTTAACCTACAGTAACCTTACAGTACAGGACACAGGCACCACATGTGATACATACTGTATGAGATGCTGTATTATGGAAGTTTCCTATGATATTGGGCAAATATTGTCATATGTAGAGATACAGTCCTGTGAAACAGGAGCTCACTGCAATATTGTTGAACATTGTGCAAGTATTAATAAATGTTAACTGTACTCATAGACTATAGAGATCACTACAGTAGCTTGTAGAGTGTAGAATGCCAGGTTACCATAGTATTTGATTATTGTGAATTGTACAGCATATCAAAATACATAATTAAAAGCTTTGTAATGACGGTCATTAAATCCAGACCATCTGTCATGCAATCATTGTCCAGTGTTTACTACTACATAACTACGTAAGATGGACATGAGAATGCATTGTCCAGTGTTTACTAACTTAAACTACTGTACGTAAGATGGACATGAGAATGCATTGTCCAGTGTTTACTAACTTAAACTACGTAAGATGGACATGAGAATGCATTGTCCAGTGTTTACTAACTTAAACTACGTAAGATGGACATGAGAATGCATTGTCCAGTGTTTACTACTACATAACTACAGTAAGCAAGATGGACATGAGAATGCATTGTCCAGTGTTTACTAACTTAAACTACGTAAGATGGACATGAGAATGCATTGTCCAGTGTTTACTAACTTAAACTACGTAAGATGGACATGAGAATGCATTGTCCAGTGTTTACTACTACATGACTAAGCAAGATGGACATGAGAATGCATTGTCCAGTGTTTACTAACTTAAACTACTGTACACAATATGAATCTAGTTAAGCAACATAAAAGGAATTTTTTTTCGCAAATAATTTATGTTTTTGTTGTTTTAAATTTTTTTATATATTTTGCAATTGTATAATTTAATATAATAATAATATACCGCATTTATATACCGTAGTGGCCTTTGTATCTTCTCTCATCATAAATGAATATAAGTTGGACATAAAGACGTACTTACCAGCAATGGTCAAATATGCTTTTTTGCTGCATTCAGTCCCAATAATTCCACTTGTGATATTTTTATCAACACAACACTGATATTGTCCCTCATCAGTTACACCAGATTTTTTCCCACGTACATATGAGAAATATAAAGATCCATTACTTAGAATTTGATGGCGGTTACTTAACTCCATAGTTTGTCCATCTTTTTTCCATGTAACTTTCCCGATGGCGCCAGATAAGTCTGGTTGCGGAATGCAATCCCAGCGGAAAGCGAACGATTTAGTTATTATCACATCCTGAGGATCTTGGATAAATCCTAATTCCTGAGAATTTGTATGTCCTGAAACAATTAGGAAAATTATTTTTTTTTTATTTAATTTATAAAATCTATTATTAGAAAAAACATGGAGCTATAAATGTTAAAAATAATTGCTGTTCAGGAATATTTTTTTTCATTTCATCTTTTATTTCGGAAGTAATAATACAGAGTACAACATTTTCCATAGCTCAAGAAAAAATTTGTGTCAACATTATTATAAATATAAAGAAAAAAAGTATATATAAAATAAACCGATGCCACATATAAATGGTCCATTAAAAATGTGGTCCCTGAATAATAATTTGGTCACTTATAGTACTTCAATATAGTATCAATTCCTTAATAATTCAAAATATGGGCCCTAATTATGCTGTAGGGTAGTCCTAGTGAGTAAGCCTATTATAAATTTGGTAATTTAAAACGTCACTTAAAGCCCCATTCCCTACGTTTTTTAGATCTAATTTAAGATCACAAACTATATTTAATGTAAAAATAATACTATATGGTCCTATTGCGATAACTTTTTTCGTCTTTAAACGGTTAAAAATGTGAAAAATAAATCGATTCTAATAATTATAGCGGCCCGCTATAAATCCCAAAATGCATTGCGCGCGGATTGATATTTTTGTTTTTCACCTGTAATTCGCCCACTTTTCGATCGACCGTGAAGCCAAAACAAATGGAAGACTCCTAACTTTTCAGCGAAAATACCGGGTTTTCCCCAATTTGTATCAACGGAGTCTGGCAAAAATAGAAAGACAATTAATGCAGCAACTATACAACGTCAGGCTAGGTATATAGCTAGCGTACGATGTTCGTACGTTATCGATGTTTACCAGCTAGGCCTACAAAACTAAGCCTAGCTAGGCTAGGCCTAAGACCGTCCACGAGAGGTCGATTGCCGCGAGCTACTTAGGTAGTGCATTGTTTCTCACTTTTTATCATAATTTACCATAAAACGTACATTTAAGACAAGGAATGACATGGTTTAATGTTTTTAAAGTGATATATATGTATTATTTTCCAAAAAACGTCCAAAATTGCAGGGAGGGGTCTTTAAGTTTTCACCATAAATTTCAAATAAAACAATAAATTATTAATAAATAACATTTTCCCAAATTTGAATTATTACCCTCCACAACATATTATCTTAGCATAAAATAAATAACCAAAAAAAAACCTCTAACCATTCCACAAAACAATCAAATGTATAAACACATAAGGGAATTCCATCACAACGAACGACCATCATAACATGACACTACGCGATGCATGTGTTATGTGTCATATTAACAATAGCCTAATCATGTCAATCGCCACAATATTTTACAGTTCATACAAAATGAAAACACGTTATTTATATTAAAAAGTATTATCACATAAATAAAGTAAATGATAACATTCAACTTTTCAGCCTTCTCTTGGGAAAATATTCAATTGATAACAGTATAACTTTCAAGCGAACACTTCACTGCTCTAAATTTCTCGCGATCTATCATGTCTCAGCCAGGCCTAGGTAAAAGAGGATTATTTGGTCAATTTACCAACATCACAAGGAATAATATAATAATGCTCACCTGAGAGTAAAACGAAAATGATCACGAAGATCAAACACGACCAAAATGCGTCCATCGACGCCATGGGCAAACGGTCATCACCCAACACAAACTGGAAATACAATGGCCAAATCTATAACGACGGTGTCCAGTTAGGTTCATAATCAAATTTGTTTTCTCACCAAAATCGTCAGTTCAAGGCCCCTCTCAGACCACACGACACTGACCTCTAAATATAGCACTTAAATGTAGTGGATATCCACCCTCTGGCCCAGCTGCGATTGATTTACACACAAAATGATACCCAACCAACTTGAGGGCGCAGTATACAAAAATGACCCAGCACACTAATTTTTGTACTTCTCCTACAATATAAGAGGAAATAGAAAACGCATTTCCATTTTCATTTATTCTTTATATCAAACCAACAGGGTACAACACCAATAACAGGTTGAAAATAAAAGCTAAACTATAAAATATGAGCCAATATAAATATATACAAATGAAAAAGAAAATTTAAATAATTTCATTAATAATACATTTAAATTGAGAAAAATTACAGTTAAAAATATCTAAAGAATTATTTTTTTAAATACAAGAATTGTACAATGACGAGAGTATACAGAAAATACCATTTTTACAAACATTGACACAAGAAAATTTAACATGAAGAAAGGGTTTACTACGAAGATTACGAACAGGAACATTAAAATAAAACAACGAAACAAGATCACAATCAAACTTAGAAGTAAGACATTTATACAGGAAGTGCAAGTCCTGTCTTGCTCTCCTAGATGTCGGGGAAACAATAGGAGGCAGGCAGGTTTCCAAATGCATGTGTTTTTACTCCATGGTTTTTGACATGCGTACCCTACTTCCTTTTTAGTCATTTTAATAAGTTTTATAGAGTTTTAATGTGTGTGTCATGTTTTTGTTGAGAGCCGCATAATAACCTCTTGGTGAAACAAATACATAATTAGTCTCTTCGGTTCCAATATCATCGTTATTTTTGTCTCTTTGATTTGGTTTTGTTTTTAAATACAGAAATAAAGAGTCTCTTAAAACAACATTTGATAAATTGATGGTAGTTTAATGATGTATATAATCTCTCCAATAATCATTCTTAATAACCAATTATTATCTCTTATTATTAACTTAACAACTATTAATTAGTTTAGAAACAAGACCACTGACATAATATCACTGAGACATAATCCTAACATGGATTCTGTTAGCTTTAATCAAACTGCTTAATACACTATTTTATGGTTTAAATTACATTATAATGTTTGCTTATTGAGATGGTATGTTGTTATTACTGTTAGTTACTAAATGAACATGACTGGATTCCATTGATGTTGTTAGCACAGTCTTATACTAAATGAACATGACTGGATTCCATTGATGTTGTTAGCACAGTCTTATACTAAATGAACATGACTGGATTCCATTGATGTTGTTAGCACAGTCTTATACTATACAGTATTTTTATGCCAGGTATTACATGATGTTTTAATTCAGATTAACAACATTACCCAAATTAATAACTTGATAACTACAGTAAATTAGTTTACCACTGATGGTGATGTAGATTAATAGTTTCTACAAAATACAGTCGCTTATATTATTATTGTTAAAATAAGGTAACAACACAATCTATTTAAATACCCAATAATATTGTACTACTCCTCCGTTTAAGACCGGCGTTAACTGCTGAATTTTGCAAATTTTCACTAAAATTAATTAATCGTGTAGATCAATTATTTGTGTAATAAATGTTAATTATTATGTTTATATAAACAGTACATTAATGAATAGAGAGATTCACTAACAACATCAGATTAGCAAGAGTTTTCATCAGAAGTATAGGTACCACACGGCATGTCTGCCAAAATGTTTTTCTTTTTAATACAAATATTAATCTGAATCACTGAGGAATTTACTTATGTAGGAAATAACATTGCTTCTACTAATTAAAACAACTTAGTTTAATTTTAATTCTACTCAATATCAACTTTATTGATACATTGAGTGGAAGGAAATACAAGATTCACACATACAATGTATAAAATGTTGTGTTGTGCCTCTTCTAATATTTTATCATCAGTCTTAAGCCTGCACTTAGGCACTTAGGAAAATGAAAGTTTGGTAAGCAACAGCCTCAAGACAAACAAGCATCAAGTAGTATGGAGGACTCATTGATCAAAAGTAATCTTTACCAGCCTAGCTAGCAGAGCTTGCTGAATAAAATACCCAACAAGCATCAAGTAGTATTGAGGACTCATTGATCAAAAGTAATCTTTACCAGCCTAGCTAGCAGAGCTTGCTGAATAAAATACCCAACATGCATCAAGTAGTATGGAGGACTCATTGATCAAAAGTAATCTTTACCAGCCTAGCTAGCAGAGCTTGCTGAATAAAATACCCAACATGCATCAAGTAGTATGGAGGACTCATTGATCAAAAGTAATCTTTACCAGCCTAGCTAGCAGAGCTTGCTGAATAAAATACCCAACATGCATCATCATTATGTGTATGTGTGAATCTAGTAAAAAAAAAATTTTCATAAAAATTGATCAAAATTATAATCACTTTTTTTTAAGTGCGACAAAACTTCAACATGCTTTTTAAGCTAAAATTTTAAGATCAGCTGCAACAAGGCAAGGAAAGGGCAATCAAACATATCACAACGTTTGAGATTACCAAATTGGACAAACATAGTTGAATTGTATTAACAATGGATTTACCAACGTCTTATGTTTGAATTTTTTAGCCTAAATTAGAAAGCGAGAATATACTCAAGTATGGGGCTATACTAATCATAAACAGTAGTCTAATTCAAACAATATGACTAGAAGGATGGGGTGATGTCTTAAAAACGCTGGTAATCATTTTAAATTTTTAATGATTTCATCTATAAAAAAACTGATTTTTTCATTAAAGTTAAACTATAAAATGTAAAATCATCGTTTCAAATCATTTACCCCTCTTGGAAAGATTTGCATATAAAACTAGATTTTTAACATGCATATCTTTAAAAACATCAAACAAATTTAAAACAATTGCATTGTCATTTGAAGATTAATTTGAGCTATCAGTATTTTCTTAAAGACACTATACTTTTAGTATCTATGAATCATATAGAGGTAGACACTCTTCCATGAGTGGACTTCATTGGTAGGGCAGAGAGTGAGGTATAAAGAAGATTAAAGCAAGGAGATTAGAAATGTAATAAGAATCAACAAGATCAAGTGATTTAGTGGTAGATTTGAGTCTAACACGAGAACAACTTAAGCATTGCAGTAGTATTTGGTACGAATTAAATCAGAGCTTTTGAAAAAAAAAACAAGATTACATTAAACGAATACAGATATCTACTATTTCTTAAGTTAATAGCGTATATTCTCTGGTATAATCCCACCCCATAGAACACAAAATTGGGCCAACTTTACGGGGTAGGACTTATATATCGGGGGAAAGCCTGGTTCAGGAAAAAAAATGATTGGTAAGCATTTCTTGTAAAAACTCACGTCCAGATCAAAAGTCAATACTGGGACTATACCAAGACAAGAGATATGCCTGTGAATTTAGACACAAAGTAGTGGATGGGATTAGACCCAAAGTGAGATAAAACCCGATGATATACGGTAATAACAAAAGAAATGTTATGATTAAGATAATTGAGTATGTGTATGCTTTTGTCCCCCTGACCCAGCAACAAATTGAAAACACAATTGGTACCAACCAGTAATGTTCATCATTAAACATTCAAAACCTGATTATGCTATTTCATTAATAATTGATATCTTATTTGTAACAATTACTATAGGAGGATTTAGGCCTACCTTAAATTTCTAAGTGTGATGATGATGGTGATGATGATGATGATGGTGGTGATTATGATGATGATGATGATGATGATGATGATGGTGATAATGATAAAGATGATGATGATGGTGATAATGATAAAGATGATGATAATGTTGATGATGATGATGGTGGTGGATGATGATGTATGATGATGATGGTGGATGATGATGACCAAGAAGAGAGATGATGATGATGATGATAGTAAGATGATGATAAAGATGATATGGACGATGATAATAATGATGATGATATTGTATAGATGTGGCCAATGAAACCTATATCAATATTTTACTCGCTCAATTTTTCATTAAAAAATACTTAACTACCTTAAACTACTTACAATACTTGACGCAATAGCATTACATGAGAACACATTTCTGCACTTATTAACCAACCAATCATAATCAATCTTGTACATAAGTCATAATACATCATTGGTCAAATTTTTCTTATCTAACAACTAACAAACAAGCCTGAGACTCTGTTAAAATGAGGTAGTAAAAGCGTGATAATATAATACACTTGTCTATTCCTGTGCTTAACCAATTTTTTTCTTCGTCTCAAAGACAAATTTTTTTTATCAGGAAACTAACATGAACACATTGTGTTCATTTTACCCGTAAACATGCTTTCACATTATCAAGAAATGGAGAATTTTTCTCAACACATAAGAAAGTTTCCCATTACATGAGAATGTTTCTCAACACATGAGAAAGTTTCCCATTACATGAGAATGTTTCTCAACACATGAGAAAGTTTCCCATTACATGTGAATGTTTCTCAATACATGAGAATGTTTCTCAACACATGAGAAAGTTTCCCATTACATGAGAATGTTTCTCAACACATGAGAATGTTTCCCAAGATATGAGAATGTTTCTCAACACATGAGAATGTTTCCCAAGATATGAGAATGTTTCTCAACACATGAGAATGTTTCTCAACACATGAGAATGGTTCTCAACACATGAGAATGGTTCTCAACACATGAGAATGTTTCTCAACACATGAGAATGTTTCTCAACACATGAGAATGTTTCTCAACACATGAGAATTTTCTCAAGATATGAGAATGTTTCTCAATACATGAGAATGTTTCTCAACACATGAGAATGTTTCCCAAGACATGAGAATGTTTCCCAAGCCATGAGAATGTTTCCCAAGCCATGAGAATGTTTCCCAACACATGAGAATGTTTCCCAACACATATGAGAATGTTTCCCAAAACACAAGAAAGCCCTGAGACATTACAAAAAATCCTGAATTCAATTTTTGCTCAAGGATTAAAAGGTAATTAACAATATTTCAAATTTAATATTATTAATCTGTGGTCAACAATGAAGAATAAATGTATTTATTACGAGGTAATTTGAATCGGTGGCCATAAAAAGAGCAGCAACTATTTTGGATAAGTTATTGAATTGCTGGAATGGCTCTTTTAACACAAATTAAGCAGATTAAGTTGAATAATGAAAGGATACCCTATATGACGTTTTTAGCCGTAGACATTTACCACAAAATACTGGCCCTATATCTTCCCTAAATTTACGTCAAAATGCTGGAAAATTCTTGACAAGTTGGAGGTATTAGGGTATTAAACTATTTTGTGAGTATATTTCAAGATATATCTTCTTCATTCACTTAATTCCTGTTATTTGATCCAAAGGTTGATCCAACATACCCATATCCCATCATGCATTGTTACTACATTCAATTTTAAAACTGTTGCGAATGACGTCACAATAATAAAACCATATCATTTGTGCTGTCAAAAAAACCAATTGCTAAAAAAATAGATATTTACATGATAAAATGCAATGGTAATTAGTCTTATCTAGCACCTAATTTTCAATAAAAACTGCTTTTCGGTGGGTGTTTAAATTTGAGTTTGCTGTGTGTAACAATAATTTGAGATAGTTAGAGATCTGTAGTATGCTACTGTCAAAATGGCACAATTAAAAGTGTAATATTGGTAAAAACTTACTTATTACATTAAACAGATACAGGCTTTTAAAACACTTTTTTATGTATAGCTGAAATGCAAAATATGGCCACATACATTTATGACTTAAGCATACATTTTTCTAATTGTAAAACTACAAAAAAAAACCATTTAAGCATTTTCACCAGTTAGAGAAGCTAAGTTGTATGTACGACATAAAGTCTCAAAACAATTCTTATTGTCAAAACAATGTGTTATTTTCATTATAATTTTTCTGGTTTAAAATACTATAAATTGAATATATTTCTTTATGGTAGTTAGGTTTTATTGAGACATGTGATGCAAACATTCATCTGAAAACCTCAATCTTGCACACATATTTGAAATGAGGAAGAGTACCCTTACATTATTGAGGTAGATTACTATTGGCTTCAACCAACTCAGTCACATTCTTTATAAACAAAACAACCATAAAACCATTTTCAATTACGAGTTCTACAAAAAAATAAAAATAAACACCTCACTAAATGTAAAATAGAATTGAATTCATACTATAAAAGCAGTTTTGCTTTTTAGCCCTGATAACGCCACAATCTGCAGCAAAAAGGCTTAGCCTGACGATATGATCACATGTGTTCACACCAAGACACTTTCAACTCAAAGATTTGTTTATTAAGCTCTGTCTACACTATCAAACTAGTTTGACAAAAAAGTGTGATGTGCCCAAATATGGTAGAGATATGCTCAAATATCCATACATGAGCACATCACATTTTGTTGCAACAGTGTAGACAGAGGTTTAGAGTGTGGAAAGTTCACATTAAAGGTGTATTCACACAGCCTATCCGTGTGAACACGCATTAAGCAATTATCTTTATCATCAGTATTAGTATTAATAATTTGGATTCAAGTAATATAAAATAAAGATAGTAAAATGACAGACTTATAAAAATAAAAAGTTATGTTCGGCATATCACACTACCCTCGTACACAAAGCATGCGAATAAACATTGAGGTAAGTGCTGGTTGCTTTCCATAGAAACAGACTACATCTATACTTTTGTGAGGATACCTTAATATCAAATAAAATTACATAAAAATTTTAAAAAAAACTAACCCTGAAGTAAATACATTTTACCCTGGGTTATTATATAAAATATATAACATAATAGATTTTTTTAATAGAATTATAACAAAAAATAATAATAATTTTAAACAGAGGTATCTATTTCTTCACTAGAATACTGATCTTCCGCAACATTCCGGATTTTAGTAGTTTGTTGCAATTCAAAGCTTGATTCCTTTACTGTCTGCACTCTTGCTGTTGAATATTCTGCCTGATCTCCCTCTGTTGAATCTTCTATCTGCACTCTTGCTGTTGAATCTTCTGCCTGCACTCCCTCTATTGAGGCCATAGTATCTGCTACCAATGGAATGGGATTGTTTTCAAGATCATCCTTGATTTCTGTATCAGTAGTTCTTTCATTTGGTAACATTGGGTCCTCCTCTTGCGCTTCATCCATCAGTTCAGGATTATGATCAAACTCACCAGAAAGAAGACGGACACTAAGCGGGACTTCGTCATCGGGATCATGGCCGCTACCTCCAGCACTGTTGGAGTGGCATGGCACATAATAGGCATTGTTTCCAAATTGCTACAAGAAAATATTATATTCAACATTGAGAATTGAATAAAGATTATATTCAACAGTGAGAATTGAATAAAGATTATATTCAACAATGAACAGAATGATGTTAACTTGTTTTTTTCTTTAACTTTTGTGATAGATAGACTAAGAAGATAGGCCTACATGGCCTTTATAAATTATATTAAAAAAAGAATAATTCAACTATACCCGTTGTTTGTTTTGATACATAATAAGATGGTTGAAGTTTGCCACTGGTCGAGTTTGTGCAGCAGTAGGCCTAGGCATTCCACCAGTGGCCACTACAGGAGTTTCACCGTTACCAACATTTCTTCTTGTACTATCAGGTTTATTCTGAACACTTTGTCTGTTACCGTTTCTAAGCAACATGAAAATAATACACCCAACTATCAGTATAAATAATATTACTCAAAGAAAATAATTTTGTTGAATTTATTATTTATTTATACTGGGTAATTTATTTAGTCAAATACTGGTCTCCCAGAGGGCCCAGTTATTAATGTACTTCTTTTGATTGACCTGACCAATTAGGTCAATGGTTGTTACAAATCAAAACCTCCCTAACAGACCTTTTAATCAGGATGAACGAGATGATACAAGCCACTATACAAAAAACTGAAATGCCAACGCCAAGCAGGATACCCGGAAACCTATTAGGCAATCCTTCTGTAAAAAAACACAACAATAATAGCAGTAATAACAAATGTATTAATCTATTTATTCTCTAAACTGCATGAGCAATGTGGCACATTTCAATTTCCATTTCTTTAGCCTTTCGATTATGTTAGGAAAGCACATTTTTAAGCAAATACCAATTTGACAGAGAAGTCATAATAAATTCACTAATTAGATGGTGCCCATGCATTAGACGGTAACCTGGTAGTATATATAATATGGTGCAGAAAAAAAGTTTCCCTGTAAATTTTGACCAAAGGAATTTTGGATGTCAAATACAATACAATTCAGAATTGATACCAAACTTGCGGGTACACACATCCATACATTTATGATGTAATGTATCTTTTAAACATGGTAAAACAGAGCTGAGTACAATACTGTCCCCAAACACTTTCAATCATTCCATAATGTACAGCAGTTATCTTACCATTGTCAGAAGCTGTTAACGTTCTTGCAGAAACCATATCAGTAGCTGGGCTCATGCCAATTTGATTCTTGGCTTTCATCCGAAAGAAGTATTCAGTGTTGGACAAGAGGTTGTTCACATTTGAAAGAGTCTCTGAACCTGAACAAAATTGAGACAAATTTTGGTGATAAATTCAACATTGTTATATACATCTGTGTCTTGTGTTTACTGACTTCACTGATGACCTAACCTATCATGTTGAAGATGATGATGGTGAGATGATGATGATATGATGATAATGTGAGATGATAACAATATAACGATAATGATAATGGTTAGATGATGGTCATGATATGATAATGATATGATTATGATGATGATGGTGATAACGATGATGGTGATAACAATTATGGTGATGATGATGATATGATGATAACAATTATGATGATGATAATGATGATGATGATGATGATGATGATAATAATGGTGGTGATGATATGATGATAATGATGATGATGCTGATGATAATGGTGAGATGATGATCATGGTGATAATATGATGGTGATATGATGATGATAATGATAACGATGAAGATGATGATAATGATGATAACGATGATGATGATGATAATGATGATGGTGAGATGATGATGGTGATGATAATGATGATGGTGAATGATGATGATAATAATGATAATAAATTGTATTACCATTTCTTTGCTGTTTATCCCATAGTTTTTCTGGTGAGGTATTATTTATATTATAGAGTATGATATACTCAGTTATAATCCCATTGGGCTTCTGTGGTGGCTCCCATGATATTTCTACAGAGTGTGCATCAATTGGCTTGGCCCTCAAATCCGCTGGTGGGGTCTGTGGTTCTAAGATAAATGAGAAAAGTTGCTGTTTTACAAGCAATTAAACAAACATGAAGGAATACAGGGTGGATTAGAAAATTTACTTCAGGATGACTATAGTCTTGCACTAAAGGATAGGTTAGTGTTACACAAAAGCATAGCAATTTCTTTCTGGCTGTTTTACTTTATCTTTTAAATAATTTAAACAAAATGTTATCTCCATTAAGATCCAGCCACTGATGTCGTGTTTGCCCTTTGATCTATAATTATAAAGTATGCTATCAATAGTCTATTTTATTTTGTGAACAGTAATATTAATCTAAGCCTACTGAATCTTAAAACTTTATAATGCCTATAACATTTTATAGTACAATTTTAATATGACAGTTTAAGAATCAACTGATAGCATAACAGAATCTAAAGCATTATCTATGATACAACAACATACCATACAAATTAATACTCTAAATATAAAGGCCAATTTGCACAGACAAGTGGTAACTACTTCCAAGTACAATTAAATTTTTTATTTTTTTATTTAAATTTTCAGGAATAAAAACATATAAAACAAGACGGAGGTCTGTGCAGCACCCTGAGGATTGCCATGAGTGCTCTCCATATACTGCACTACATCCATGTGTACAGAAATGACTTACTGTGTTCTTTTGTCTTGATATCCAGAAATGCACTATATTCAGATTCCCCACATGCACCAACAGTTTGTACTGAGATCATGTAATTTGTGTATGGCTGAAGACCTGTAATAATAGTAGCTTTTTCCCTGAAAAAAAACACAAAATTATTATAATCACTGGTTATTAATCATATCAGCCTAAAATAATTACTACCAACTGGTTCCCACTAGAACACAACGCAGCAAAGTGCTGTATTGCGTAATCACAAGTAGGAACCAACGGTGCAACAGTGCTGAAAACATCGCAGGTTTGAGTAAAACACAATTATTGGAAGAGCATTTTCTTATGTTGTGTAGGTTACGCATCTAGTGGCAACCAATCTTTAACCAACAATAGAACTTGCACTAAGTAAAATCATTCTCTAAGCCTATCCTAAACTAGACATTTGTATGTTGATAGTATTCCCGCAGATATTTTGTTTTTTGTCTTGTATTTTAGCCCAAGCAAATACTGTATATGACACGCCATATGCGACAAAATGTTTAAATAGAGTTGCTAGAACTCAAACTAAATCAATAAACAAGTTTTGTAATTGTCTTTTCCTATTAAAGGAGACTAATTAAAGTTCAACAACATGGCCATAATGATACAGCAAACTTTAATCTAATGTTAAAATGTTGCACTATAATATAACAGATCCTTTAATTTGTTTAACGACACAATTCAACATAGAGGGACTACGCCTTTGGCAAGTGCATATAAATCTATACAAACCTGCTATGGTTGACCTCCGTAAAATGAAATGAATCATGAAAATCTACACTTCGATAACGAAAACGATACTTCTTAACGGAAAAAGCTGTTTGTGGAGCTTTCCATTGAATTTCAAATGAATCGTAGTTGATGGTGGACACAACGATATCCCTTGGCCACGGTAATTTGCAATGGTCATCTTAAAAAGATATTTTACAATTAATGTACTTACATAAAATTAGAAAATAAAGAAAGAAGTTGAAAGAGATTAATGAGCTCACATTCCACAATTCCACAAGGTATTCTGCACACACTCTGAAACATATGAGCGTGCAAATAGCTCCATAGCTGCATAGTTGCATCGTGACAATGTATGGTTGTTATTGTATCCAATACATTGATGCCATTGATGATGACAAATGCATCAAGTTCTTTAAAGAAGTTTTCCTTTAATACACCTGTAATGCTCTAGATCCTCTAGCACTGTTTATATGACCAATTAGGTTAAAGTCAATTGAGTAAGATGGGTTAACAATGGATAACATTCAAGTGGTGTATGATAAGTTTATGGGGAGTTATAATTTGGAAGACAAAAATTAGAGCATGCAACTCTGCAGATTAGATATAGAAAAGATACTTACCTGTAACTGTTAGTGACGTGTCTTTAGTTGTAACAGGAATGACAGTGGGGCTACCAGGTACATTGCCACTTATTACACTTATGAATATAAGGTACTTTGTTTTAGGTTCTGAAATTAAAATAGATTACAATTATTTGAAACAGCTTAAAGGTGTTCAAATCGGCTACAAAATCTATAGTTTCCCAGCTTAAAGGGTTATCTTCTGATACCCTATAAATGCATAATTATTTACTTTTTGTATGATTTTGTTAATTTCAAATTATAATGTATTGTATTGTCTATATTATGGATAGCAATAAATATTACAAACAAACAAACAAACAAACAAGGATGGTTGTTATTTTGGGATTTACAGAATTATAGAATCAATTTTGAAACTATTTCTGAATATTTTTTTTTTTTATAAAAAACTAATGTTAATCATAAATGTCACTACAATTAATATTAAACTATATGATATATGGCATTTTAGTTTGAAATATAAACAAACTCAATATTCCTTACGCTTCATAACATAAATAAAGATAAAAAGAGAGTTTGGTAAAATTTTGGGGAATTCCCCAAAACAAACCGGAAATAATTAAATACAATACTAAAATGCTCTGGTTGTGGCTTTTGGCTATGTATGTGATCCAGTAAAGTTTGTGGCCCTTTGAAATCAGGTCAAATGAGATGTTGTCGTAAAAGAATTGTGCTAAATCACTCAACTTTCTATATAAAACTCCTGTACAATATTGTTCAATGAGTTGCCTATGAGACAAATAGGCGTTTTTAAGGAATTATTAACCAAATGGAAACTTTAGGAGATTTTTTATGATTGAGTAACTAATGCCAATATCGCGAGACAAATGGGTACTTTGGTGAGATTGTTAAGAAATTACTAACCAATGTTGCGAGTTGGTTGTATACATAAACAATAAGCTATATTAGACAAATTTGTGGAGGTACAGTACAGAACTCTTCCTGTGAGACGTCCCTATTCAGTGGACACTCTATTCAGGGACAATCTATTCAGGGACACCCTATTCAGTCGACACCCTATTCAAGGGACGCTCTATTCAGGGGACACCCTATTCAAGAACACTTAAGGATACTGATTGAGAAGTAATATATGTTTTTAACACTACAACCAACCCTTTTTCAGGGGACACCCTATTCAGTGGACACCCTATTAAGGGACACTCTATTCAGGGCCCGGGACACCCTATTCAGGGGACACTCTATTCAGGGGAAATCATATTCAGGGGACACTCTATTCAGGGGACACTCTATTCAGGGGACACCCTATTCAGGGGACATCATATTCAGGGGACACTCTATTCAGGGGACACCCTATTCAGGGGACACCCTATTCAGGGGACACCCTATTCAGGGGACACTCTATTCAGGGGACACTTTATTCAGGGGACACCCTAATCAGGGGACACCCTATTCAGGGACACTTTATTCAGGGGACACTTTATTCAGGGGACACTTTATTCAGGGGACACCCTATTCAGGGACACTCTATTCAGGGGACACTCTATTCAGGGGACACTCTATTCAGGGGACACTCTATTCAGGGGACACCATATTCAGGGGACATCATATTCAGGGGACACTCTATTCAGGGGACACTTTATTCAGGGGACATCCTAATCAGGGGACACCCTATTCAGGGACACCCTATTCAGTGGACACCCTATTCAGTGGACACCCTATTTAGGGGATACCCTCTCCAGGGGAGACTCTATTCAGGGGACACCCTATTCAGGGGACACCCTATTCAAGGGACACCCTATTCAGGGGACACCATATTCAGGGGACACTCTCTTCAGGGGACACCCTATTTAGGGGATACCCTATTCAGGGGACACCCTATTCAGGGGAAACCCTATTCAGGGGAAACCCTAATCAGGGGAAACCCTAATCAGGGGACACCCTAATCAGGGGACACCCTATTCAGGGGACACCCTATTCAGGGGACACCCTATTCAGGGGACACCCTATTCAGGGGACACTCTATTCAGGGGACACCCTAATCAGGGGACACCCTATCCAGGGGACACCCTAATCAGGGAACACCCTATCCAGGGGAAACCCTATTCAGGGGACATCATATTCAGGGGACACTCTATTCAGGGGACACTTTATTCAGGGGACACCCTATTTAGGGGATACCCTATCCAGGGGATACACTATCCAGGGACACCCTATTCAGGGGATACTCTATTCAGGGGACACCCTATTCAGGGGATACTCTATTCAGGGGACACCCTATTCAGGGGATACTCTATTCAGGCTACACCCCTACTACTGTATAATGAGAATTATACTTACTAAGCTTGTTCAACACAAATTCCTGAGTTTGTGGAGGTAGTTGATGCCTAAACAGTGTTTCTTCATTATTCTTCATTCTCACACGCAATTCAAATCCTTTGATTTCACCAACACCCACTGTTTCCCATTTTAACGCCACCGAAGTGTTCGTTAAGTTGTAAAAATTAGGATTTTTTAAACTTAGTGGTGGAGCTGTGACTAAAAAAGAAAAAAAAACAACAAATATATCAAGTATAGAAATTTAACAAGACAACAGAAATTTACTTACTATATATAAGATAATGACAAAGTGAGTTACTATATAAATACTAATAAACAGAAAACTTATATAATACATGGAGGTTGATGATTATTGATTAAACGGTTGATAAATTCATCATGATTGAGATATTCATTATAAATGGATGATCAATGATTATTGATCTACAAATGATTAATATCAAATGATCCTAGTTGATGGCCATCACTAATAATAATAGTTAAAATTATGATTGATAATTGATCAAGAATTAATAATTTATAACAATGATTGATAATTATTGATACTTGATATTAAATAATGATTGGTAATTGATAACAATGATTGGTAATTGATAACAATGATTGATAATTGATAACAATGATTGATAATTGATAACAAAGATTGATAATTGACAAAAATGATTGATAATTGACAAAAATGATCGATAATTGACAAATGATTGATAATTGTTGATTAAAAATAATAATTGGTAATTGATAATTGATAACAATTATTGATAATTTATAACAATTATTGATAATTTATAACAATTATTGATAATTGATAACAATGTTTGATTATTAAGGATAATACAATTAGCTTAACCTTTCCATTTACCTTTTTTAAAAACCAACATAAAATATAAAACCTTTTAACAACAACAGAGGTAACCTATCATAAAGTGATACTGAACAAACTTTGAGGGTTATGACCTAACGAATACATTGAAAAGCTGTCAAATATTGTGAGATCAGCATACAGCTGGCAGGAAGCCACCCCTAATGCTCCAAGCAATTGGCAGTTGGACAACTGACTCTAAACATTATACAATCACACTATAACTTGTTGGTAGGCTTACATTGTGTATTAAGTCTAGTGAAAACACTCTGACACACTTGTCAACATTACATGGATGCATACTTCCATTCAGAGGTGTTACTATCTCAAAACACAGCAATATCATAGCTATTGTGTTTTTTTTTCATCTCTTATTATATTGTGACTGGTCCTTAAGTTTAAGGTTATGTAAGATGTATGTTGAAAATACATTAGACAAAGTTGTGAAATACATTGCCAGAATTAGTCAATCGTTACTTAACATGTGCACAATGGAATTGTGATTTATGGTTTTTACAATCATCATCTCATGTAATTTCACTAAAAACAAACTTTAAAAGCAGTATTTTGCCAGATTTAGACAAAAACACAATAGTACGATTGCAGTCTGGTTGTTGTCGCATTCTACGCTCTACAATGGGCTAGATCACTGGTATCGTTTGAAGAACATCGGAAATTAAATGGATAGAATGTGTGAATCACCCTTCCTGGATAAATGCATTAAAACCAACATCAATGTAAAGACATATATAATAGCCATGTGCACAAGGTAATTTCCAAACAATTGTCGAAATCAAATGGTAGTTGGTTGGGTAAACTATCGGCCCTCAACCATGGCTTTCAGCCAGAATAAAATTGTAAGATTTAAAAGCGTAATTAGCATAACGTTGTGTTTGTAATTATTACAACTTGTTTATTCAATGTTCCTCTGCTCAACACCCCCACACAGCTGTGGCAGCTAACTCCATCATATAACAATAACAGATCATTAGCTTACTACAAGATGGATTCCTTTAATATTCAATACATATTGTCAGGTTAGCAAATTCCCGGCGATGCTTGTAGCACAACCACTAAAATACTGATATACTGCAAACCTGACTAATAGAAATGAATCGCCATGCAAACCTTTAAACAATATTATTGCCAAATAAAATGGTTTAAAATTGTATGAAACGATACTCTTTCATGTTAAAAAATTAAGTAAGTAATTGAGGGCACTATGTCGACAAGCCAACAAAAGTGATGATGATGATGAGATATATTTTGCATTGTTAACAAAGTACATTAAAAGGTACAATAAAAAACGAGGAAAGGGATCTTTTTTTGGACTACTCTTTTGAAGTATAATCTAAATTATGACTTGGTTAAACTTGTTCTGTACTGACTGACCATAAACCAAATGAACCAGAAAATGTGATCTAAAATAATCTACTTACGGTTGTCTAAAGTCATGCATTGAATCCAGTCCGAGAAAACTCCGAAGCCAATTTTTGTGGCTGCAGCCATTCGTATTTGGTACTCTGTGTCGGGTTGCAGGTTTGTAATAGTTGCAAACAGTTGCGTTCCGTTAACAATAATTTCTTTCATTTCCTTTGTTGCTGTACTTTTGTAAACAATCTTGTAATTGGTCACAATACCGTTGCGTTGGTTTTTTACGAGATGTTTCCACGATACATCGATGTTTAACGGATATGAACTTTGCAGTTGAAAATCTGGATATCTTGATGGTACTAGAGAGAAGATTATACAGACAAGATTTGTGTACAACAATTCAAAACTTTGATATTTAATATAAAATCGCTCACTGGCTTATGGGGACACCAGAGCTTACAAGGCACAAAGGAAAGAACAGGCATTAAAAAATGT
This sequence comes from Antedon mediterranea, assembly GCF_964355755.1. NCBI lineage: Eukaryota > Metazoa > Echinodermata > Crinoidea > Comatulida > Antedonidae > Antedon > Antedon mediterranea. The sequence continues at coordinate 842,203 of NC_092671.1, forward strand.
CAAAAAAGGATAATGCCAGAGTTCTTCAACGTTGGATGGCCACTTGTTTAAACCAGTGGGCCTTAGGCCTCTACGTTAACCAAAGGGATGGCACTGTATATAACAAAATAAATGTTAATTTAATAGCTGTAGTAGGCCTACTGCAGTGCTTACAAATGTATTATTAATTTAACTCAATTTAATGCAACAATGTTTGTATTATCTTGTTGTAGTTAGTAGTATCATCTTGATCATGATAATGGTTTTAAGTTGCGAGTCTGGGATGTAACAGAACTCTGGGCTTGCCCTTAATCTGAGCCAGATGTGTGGCCTACACTGGAACTCTGGATGTGTACACTGGAAGTCCCAGTATCTGAGAAGACACCAGAATTATGGTCGAATAGTGTTTTTGACTAGGACAAATATTATGGTATTGTTTGGGTCCTTAGATTTGATCTTTGACAATCAAATGAGTCAATTTGATGAGAAATCAAATTAACCTATAATTACCTGCTTCTTCAGTCACCATGTAACTTTTATCCGACGTGAAACTTGCATATTCCTCTGTGAACGCCACCATATAGATAGAATAGTTGGTGTAAGGCTTCAAATTATCTATTAACATTGTGTGTTCTGATTTCTTTACAACTTCTTGTCTTTTGGAATCCTCATCTCCTGAAATAAATCATGTAATTGAATTAGAATCGATCAGAAACTAATGAGTTAAAATCAAAATTGTGATGCGTTTGATGAATAGGCAAACTGCCTTAAAATACTGTGACTGAATACCATTCTCATCATCAGAATCCATCAATATAAAGTATTGAATAGTTCACAAAAAGCATGGGAAAGTCCACATAAAGCATGGGAAGTCCACATAAAGCATGGGAAGTCCACATAAAGCATGGGAAGTCCACATAAAGCATGGGAAGTCCACATAAAGCATTTTATGGTCCAAATAGCATATTATAGTCCACATGAAGCATGGGAAGTCCAAATAAAGCATGGGAAGTCCAAATAAAGCATGGGAAGTCCAAATAAAGCATGGGGTAGTCCACATAAAGCATGGGGTAGTCCACATAAAGCATGGGATAGTCCACATAAAGCATGGGATAGTCCACATAAAGCATGGGATAGTCCACATAAAGCATGGGAAGTCAACATAAAGCATGGGAAGTCAACATAAAGCATGGGAAGTCCACATAAAGCATGGGAAGTCCACATAAAGCATGGGATAGTCCACATAAAGCATGGGAAGTCCACATAAAGCATGGGAAGTCCACATAAAACATGGGAAGTCCACATAAAGCATGGGAAGTCCACATAAAGCATGGGAAGTCCACATAAAGCATGGGAAGTCCACATAAAGCATGGGAAGTCCACATAAAGCATGGGAAGTCCAAATAAAGCATGGGGTAGTTCACATAAAGCATGGGATAGTCCAAATAAAGCATGGGATAGTCCACATAAAGCATTAGATAGTCCACATAAAGCATGGGGTAGTTGCATATCTCTATAGTCATCAAACAAACATAATTATGATAATTACCATCAGCTTGTTGTATATAAATAGTGGTAGCGATGATGCTGTCTTCGGGATCATCTAACCACATAACCATAATATGAGTTGATGAGGTAGAAACTGTATTTATCTGATATGGTGACTGTGGCCTATTTTTAGGATCTGCAAAAAAAAATAAAAAGATACATAATTCACAAATCTACCATACAGACCTGGCCCTCCTTATCACCCAAAACAATCTACCATACAGACCTGGCCCTCCTTATCACCCAAAACAATCTACCATACAGACCTGGCCCTCCTTATCACCCAAAACAATCTACCATACAGACCTGGCCCTCCTTATCACCCAAAACAATCTACCATACAGACCTGGCCCTCCTTATCACCCAAAACAATCTACCATACAGACCTGGCCCTCCTTATCACCCAAAACAATCTACCATACAGACCTGGCCCTCCTTATCACCCAAAACAATCTACTATACAGACCTGGCCCTCCTTATCACACAAAACAATCTACCATACAGACCTGGCCCTCCTTATCACCCAAAACAATCTACCATACAGACCTGGCCCTCCTTATCACCCAAAACAATCTACCATACAGACCTGGCCCTCCTTATCACCCAAAACAATCTACCATACAGACCTGGCCCTCCTTATCACCCAAAACAATCTACCATACAGACCTGGCCCTCCTTATCATCCAAAACAATCTACCATACAGACCTGGCAATCCTTATCACCCAAAACAACAAGAAGACTGGGTTTGGTAAATAATGGGTAAAATTATTTTACTTTATGATTAAAGACTGGGAAAAGTCTATGGTACCTACTTAAGCTCTGTCTACACTATCACACTTTATGTGATGTGCCCATATATGGACATGATGAATACTACCATATTTGAGCATATCACCACCATATTTGGGCACATCACACTTTTTTTGTTAATCTATTTGATAGTATAGACAGAGCTTTACAACTAAAAAATTCATTCTATATGTAAATATTTGCTTACCTCCAATTACTACGAGTTTTGCACTCTTTTGAACAGAGCCAGCATCATTGCTTGCTAGACACTGATATATCCCTGCATTTTCAAACTCCAAATGATACAAAACAAGGTCATTCGCTTCTGGAGACTTTTGTATTTCCAAGATCTGACCATCTTTAATCCAAGTGATGGTTGTTGATGAGTCGCCTTGTACCACACAATAAAATCGTTGTGTCACCCACCTCTTCATTGATGCATTCAAAGGAGCAGTCTTGATAAGTGGTAAAGCTATAAAAAAAAAAAAATCAAAAGTGCAAGAAAAAAATTGTCTATCAAATTAGTTTGACCAAAAAGTGTGATGTGCCCAAATATGGTAGTGATATTCCCAAACATGTTAGTGATATGACATCATCATTTCCATATATGGGCACATCACATTTTTTTTCACATAAAGTTTGATAGTATAGACATGGTTTAAGAATCTGATTATGTTAAGAGTTATGTTTTTACATTTCACCTGATGAGTGTGTTTAGCCCTGCTAGCATACAAAACAATTTTGTTGTGTAATAAATACTATGAAGTAACCAAGTTTTAATATTATTACCGGTATTTGTAATATATATCTACCAATGGTATCGAGCACTGTAACAAGACCATCTAGTTATCTCCTACTCTTAATGGTATGAAGCACTGTAACAAGACCATCTAGTTATCTCCTACTCTCAATGGTATGAAGCACTGTAACAAGACCATCTAGTTATCTCCTACTCTTAATGGTATGGAGTACTGTAACAAGACCATCTAGTTATCTTTTACTCTTAATGGTATGGAGCACTGTAACAAGACCATCTAGTTATCTCCTACTCTAATGGTATGGAGCACTGTAACAAGACCATCTAGTTATCTCCTACTCTTAATGGTATGGAGCACTGTAACAAGACCATCTAGTTATCTCCTACTCTTAATGGTATGGAGCACTGTAACAAGACCATCTAGTTATCTCCTACTCTAATGGTATCGAGCACTGTAACAAGACAATCTAGTTATCTCCTACTCTTAATGGTATGGAGCACTGTAACAAGACCATCTAGTTATCTCCTACTCTTAATGGTATGGAGCACTGTAACAAGACCATCTAGTTATCTCCTACTCTTAATGGTATGAAGCACTGTAACAAGACCATCTAGTTATCTCCTACTCTTAATGGTATGGAGCACTGTAACAAGACCATCTAGTTATCTCCTACTCTTAATGGTATGAAGCACTGTAACAAGACCATCTAGTTATCTCCTACTCTTAATGGTGTGGAGCACTGTAACAAGACCATCTAGTTATCTCCTACTCTTAATGGTATGGAGCACTGTAACAAGACCATCTAGTTATCTCCTACTCTAATGGTATCGAGCACTGTAACAAGACCATCTAGTTATCTCCTACTCTAATGGTATCGAGCACTGTAACAAGACCATCTAGTTATCTCCTACTCTAATGGTATGAAGCACTGTACCAAGACCATCTAGTTATCTCCTACTCTTAATGGTATGAAGCACTGTACCAAGACCATCTAGTTATCTCCTACTCTTAATGGTATGGAGCACTGTAACAAGACCATCTAGTTATCTCCTACTCTTAATGGTGTGGAGCACTGTAACAAGACCATCTAGTTATCTCCTACTCTTAATGGTATGAAGCACTGTAACAAGACCATCTAGTTATCTCCTACTCTTAATGGTATGGAGCACTGTAACAAGACCATCTAGTTATCTCCTACTCTTAATGGTGTGGAGCACTGTAACAAGACCATCTAGTTATCTCCTACTCTTAATGGTATGGAGCACTGTAACAAGACCATCTAGTTATCTCCTACTCTTAATGGTATGGAGCACTGTAACAAGACCATCTAGTTATCTCCTACTCTTAATGGTGTGGAGCACTGTAACAAGACCATCTAGTTATCTCCTACTCTTAATGGTATGGAGCACTGTAACAAGACCATCTAGTTATCTCCTACTCTTAATGGTATGGAGCACTGTAACAAGACCATCTAGTTATCTCCTACTCTTAATGGTATCGAGCACTGTAACAAGACCATCTAGTTATCTCCTACTCTTAATGGTATGGAGCACTGTAACAAGACCATCTAGTTATCTCCTACTCTTATGCAAGAACCTACAGTATATACAGTATATTCTTTCATTTTAGTAATTGCTAACTAAATAATATTTGATGAACCTTGCTAAAGTATCTTATAGATAACCAAAATATATACTTAGGCAAATTGCCAAGAATTATAATCAAACGCAAATAAATCCACTCTCCTTCTTAAAGACACCTTCCCTACAATTTGTGACGTTTTGTAAAAATAATACATATATATTACTTTAAAAACATTAAACCAGGTCATTCCTTGTCTTAAATGTACGTTTTATGGTAAATTATGATAAAAAGTGAGAAAAAATGCACTAACTAAGTAGCTCGTGGCGACTGACCTCTCGTGGTCGGTCTTTAGGCCTAGCCTAGCTAGGCTTAGTATTGTAGGCCTAGCTAGTAAACATCGGTAACGTACGAACATTGTACGCTAGCTATAGGCCTAGCCTTACGTTGTATAGTTGCTGCATTAATTGTCTTTCTATTTTTGCCAGACTCCGTTGATACAAATTGGGGAAAACTCGGTATTTTCGCTGAAAAGTTAGTTGTCTTCCATTTGTTTTGGCCTCATGATCGATCGAAAAGTGGGTGAATTACAGAAGAAAAACAGAAATATCAATCCGCGCGCAATGCATTTTGGGATTTATAGCGGGTGGCTATAATTATTAGAATCGACTTATTTTTCACATTTTTAACCATTTAAAGACAAAAAAAGTTATCGCAATAGGACCATATAGTATTATTTTTACATTAAATATAGTTTGTGATCTTAAAATAGATCTAAAAAACGTAGGGAAGGTGTCTTTAAACATAAAATACACAAGATGCTCTACACACAATAGGCCTACAAAGTCTTAAACAACTTGAAGTCTTTATGAACGGAGTTCTGACTGGATTTGAGCCCTGGGATCGATAGCCAGTAGCATCTTAAAATGAACATTTAAGACTTGCAACTGTACCGGTTATGAAAATATTGTAATTCATTTAAGAACAATAGTTTACCAACTAAGTTTAGTTATAACTTACATTATTAAGTATGAACTAATTGAATATGATTATGTTAAAGACAATACAATACTGTTTTGTTTACATTTGATTTCACAGCCAAAAAAATTAACATACAATTTTTATAATGAAATTTTTTTTTAATATAGGCCAGGTTAACAGAGATAGGAAGTTCTTGACAATTTCTAGAAAGCTATAAAATAGCACATAAAAAAATAGGAAAACACACATTAATTATGTTGTATAGAATGAAAGGAAATAGTAAAAACATTTATGTTTAAAAACCTCAAACTAACTATAACACAATGCCAACAAATACAAAATGGTGGTATATTGTTGATACACAACACAATGTAAACCACACTGCATAATACTAGCAAGCTTCATTTTGTAACAAAACACTATATTAATTTAATCCAATGTTAGGTGGACAAGTCAGTGAGGCCACAGAGGATATATTATTTATCACAGTTTAGCATTTTATTATTCTCATTTATTACATCTAGTGAGCTCACTCCCCCTGCTGTTAAAAAAGAGCTGTTTAATAATTTTACCCATGGTTACAGTGCGATGGATTCTAGTGTTTGACACTGTGAAAACATGACCTATATGGGTAGAATTATCCAATAGGATTCAATGTATGATATCTCAACCTCACCTCCTTGAGATGCTTTTTCTATAAACCTGTCAATGTAGAGTATGCATACAAGATAGATGTTTATTTTGTACATCTTTACAACAATACAATGAAATAATCACAAACACATTGAATCTATGAGGCTTACTGGATAATTTGTCATTATGTACTTGAGATATTAATACAGTTAGCTTTCAGAGCCTTCACACAAAATGTGTATGTCACAGGTTCCCAATGTTTATTAATGACAAAACATTTTGCTTCAGCACATCCTAACAAAACAAAATAATGCACTTACTAATAATGTCAACATTAGCATGTTTACTAACAACAGTTAACGTCCCAGGAACCTGTGCGCTGCAAACGTAATTCCCAGAATCCTCTTGTATAACGTTCTGTAGAATAAGGTTCCTACGACCCGTGTAGGTGGGGTTGCGTATCTTGTGCCCATCTGAAATCACAGGTTCACAAAGATCAGGTTAAATAAAATACTGTATAGAGTAAATGAAATACTGTATTGGGTAAATAAAATATTGTATTGGGTAAATATAATACTGTATTGGGTAATTAAAATATTGTATTGGGTAAATATAATACTGTAGAGGGTAAATAAAATATTGTATTGGGTAAATATAATACTTTAGAGGGTAAATAAAATATTGTATTGGGTAAATATAGTACTGTAGAGGGTAAATAAAATATTGTATTGGGTAAATATAATACTGTAGAGGGTAAATAAAATATTGTATTGGGTAAATATAATACTGTAGAGGGTAAATAAAATATTGTATTGGGTAAATATAATATTAGTAAAGTTGTAAATGAATAAAGATCATAGTAATAAAAAAAATATTTCCTTTTTAAACTAAAAAATTAATTATTAATCGTCCATTATTAATTATTCATTCTAAAAAGAATCTCATTTGTAGAGTGTTTATTGATGAAAGAAGAAATGTTATTTTATAAAAAATAAATATAATTCAAAACCATTTGTAAAAAAATATTGAGCAAACGCATATTTGGTAAAATGCCATTGAATATAAAATCATTAAAGCGTGACTAGCTAAAGAGAAAATGGCTACCACATGGCATTATGACACAGTAATTGCTTTTGGGTTTTGTCGATTGGAGAAACGAACGTCCGTGGACATACAACATAGTGTTGTTTGGTCATTTCCATATGCTAGGATTCTGTTTTAATACCCATTCTACGACGTAAGCCCATTAAGTATGATTACTTTGACCGTGCTTTTCATGGATCATCGGTAGCTATAAGGCATACTGTTTGACGCACGTCTTTTAATTTATTTCATGAATAAAATCACGATTAAAATACTTCTGTTTAAAAATGAGCCACCATAAAATAAGGAAACCAATTACACTTTATGGAGTAGCATACTACTCATTTCTCAGTACTGCATTTATATTTCTCAATATTACTTATTTTTAAAAGTCAAAATTATAATATTATAATTTGTTAAAAATCAATAATTTTCAGTCATTTCAGACTTCACCACACAATAAGACCATTGATGATGCCTCTATAGTAGAGTTTTCACCAAAATTGTGTTTTTAAGTTAAATACTAATAATTAGGAAATAACACATATATATAATGTTTGCATTTCAAAACAATAGATTAACATCAGGTAAATTATAATAATTATATTTTTATAAAACACAGCAAAAAGTATTACTAATATTCACATATAATTCCAAATTTTGACAAACACAAATTTATGCTTAGGCATTTCATTTTTAAAATATTCATACAATAATTATTTTGTTTTTCCATCTGTACTACTTCAGTTATTTCGCCAATTTCTGAAACAAGTTTTATTTGTATATGGCAACAATTTATAGACAAACTCACATTTGCAGTTTCATCAGAAAATTATGAGTTAATAAAAAATGTTAAAATATTTGTAGGCTCATAATTCATATTACTTATAGTCCAATGTCATAACTGTATTTATATTTAGCGCTATGTAGTTAGTACATTATTTATGTTATTTTTTACAACATGCTTCTACCTATCAAAGAAATCATGCGTTAACTTTGTATATACAAAATATAAACACAGCAAAATCATAACATGTAGTATAGTAATGGTCGTCATCGGAGTTACTCAAGCGTGACTTACTAAATCCATTGCTTAAGTAATCAAATATGAATGAACATACATACGGACATGCATGAATAAACTTGCAAAATAAGAATGTACTAAATCACCTGTACGTGTCCATGTTACGTTCATGTTTGATGGTCCTTCAAACAGGCATTCTAATTCAACGTGCCGTCCGGCTACCATTCGTACATCCTTGGGATTGGATACAATGACTGGTTGCCTTGCGAGTGACGTTGAGGATGTAACATTTAATGTAATGATCGGTCCGTTTCTTTGGCCTGCTATATTCGCAGCTTTGCAGCGATATCGACCGGCATCATCTAAGTGTAGGCTCAACAGATGAAGTACGCCAGACGAAAGCACAACAACCCTACAATTAGACAAAAATGCTCAAAGTAATAGTTCAATGTCATTTACCGTATGTACAAAAAACGAAATTCAATATTTTAACATCACAATATAATATCATTAAAACTAAAACATTTATATTAAATACAGTTGTAAAAACTCGGAAATAATTAAAATAATATAAATTGAATACCATATTTGCCACAAAATATATGAACATATGATTTTTTTTATTTCAATAATGATATGCAAATTTCATGTAAATTAGTATAAGAGTTTGTGACACATTGATCTTTAAACGATATTAAATGATCTTTAATGTATACTTAAAGTCTAATTTATATTCCCTATCCTTTCATTAAACCATTAAGACAATTTCATCATTTCTCAATCTTAAACTTAAGTTATATAACTCCATGATTCAAGCTGAGCTATTTTTCTGTTAAAATAATGTGAATTTAAAGTCAAAGATGATCTTTCAAAATAATCACATTTATAATCAATTTTGTAAAAAATAATGTTAATAATGTTACTAATGTTAATAATGTTACTAATGTTAATAATGTTACTAATGTTACTAATGTTACTTGATGATGAAACCTGATCTAATCTTCTTAGCATACAGTTGGTTATTTTCATTTTAAAATTATTTTATCTGGTTTTTATATTAACTATCTGTATAATTCTTTACGTTAAACCATTCGTGAAAAAGTACATATTCATTAATGGTATAACTTTATCTGATAGCTGTCCTACTACTAATGTGGCCCTCTCTGTACCATGAAAGTGTGACATGTTAGTAAATTAATTTATAAATAATATTCAAGTTTATAACAGGTAGTGTGATTTTAACTTTCATTCTTGTGGCCAATAAGGTGCCTACTACTAAACATTCGCCTTTCCCTCCACAACACTATCAAATGTGTAAAAGATTCCTAGATAGATTGACGTTGGCAATTCATTTCAAACCTGGAACACCTATACTCACTAAATGAATAAGCATGGTGGCGTAACGCAGAGACCCAAGGCCCCTTGGGACTCTAAATTAGCCCTCAATGCTGAAGGCGACATATCTTAATACCTCTTATTATTGGCCCTGCTCAGGACTCCATAAGCTCAGAGCCCTTGGGTTAAGCCAGTGTGCGCTCATAGCCGTTACACCACTAAAAGCACCATGTGAAAGCCCGACAACTGAAAGTGAACCCATCAAGATCTGATAGTAATCACTTGAGTATCAAAATGCTCCCTGGTTTAACCATGTGTAAATTTGTGTTTAAGTTCGTCATGATATGATGGTATTTAGTGCAATGCTGATAATCTAACATGAATATTTAATATGATATCTAACACAATGAAGGTCATGCTAATGAACTGTACTCCATGAAATAAAATGATGTTTATACTTTTTACTTTAAAGAATAATGTATGTTATTACTCTATTTTAAGATTATACTTAAATTAAGATCCACTAAAGTAGATCCAATAATAGATTGGTATCATAATTTTGGCAATAACCTTCAATGCAACAGGTGGTATTCAACAAGGATATGCAAATTATAATTGCTTTGGTGATCAACCAAATGTTACAAACTGGTACAAACTGGTTCCACTTTTAAAGATTTATATTAAACAATGTCTAATGCAGTACGAGCTGCAAAATGCATCAAATGTTTTCTGAAGAAGGAACTTTTTTTTTAAGGGTGCATTTACGAAACATCCCCGAAAAAAAGAGTAATTAATCATTCTTTAACAATATTGTAATGGTGTCTAAGTAGATTTAGCGGGTCTTTTGAGGCCTGAGCTGAACCGGCAGGGTACACACCAGTCCTTCAGGTCTGTGTAGTGACCTTTCAGATATCAAAGGATTTTATGAGAATTCCACAAATCTATGTTCGCGCAAAAATTGAAATTGCTATTCAGTGCCGTTCAGTGTTTAGTGAACGGCTGAATAGATTGAGAGGGATGTTCTGGTTTTCTGGTAGCACTTTCCAGGTGTAAACAAAACCTAAAAGGGACTTCAACGGACTTCACTCTAAATTACCCCTTTCTTACATAACTATAACAACAAAACCAGTGCAACACAAGAGTTGTCAATAGCTTTCGTTTTCATATTATTTTCAAACAAAAAAATATACATAATAATGGACATAAGTTGCAGGTCTGTCTCACACAAGGCAATGCATAATGTCAACTTGAGACAATGATGGCCTGATGTTCTCAATCGAGAACGGCTAAATAAACAACAAGAACACTACTACGAAGATGTCGAGCAAAAAGACAGAGCGTGCTTAGAATGACTTTTTACTTGAACGTAAACCTGCGTAGTTGAGCAATGCATTGTAGAAACGAAAGTTCGATAATAAAATATGGTGAGAAAGTAACTTGTTTGTAGGAGGAGAAATTTCTAAATTTTGATATTAGGACCTTTTAATTATCTTTGAAAATCTTAAATAATATCGAGCAGATAATTCAAACTACCGTACAGAATTATGATTGGTAAAACATTCTTGCCAAACAGCGCAACATTAGATCATTTGACAACAACAATAGCACATGAATGTTTGAATCAAGAGCAATAAAAACTAACAATTACAGTTATTTGCAATGTGCGTTCATTACATACATATTACATGTATAAAATGTCATCAACATTATGCACGCAATGTGCGGTAACGCCCTCTGTTGAGAGACAAAGACTGCAAAAACGGATGTACTCAATTTTTACGTTATGTTCACCCCAAAATTCTCACAGCCACGTCTGAAGTAGGTATAGTCACTTGTGTAAGATGTTTCATTATTACTTATTTTGGATAAAATAATTTTTATATTTGTGATATGCAATCATATAAAGGGAATATTTATCAGATACGAAATGTGTATGTATTTGTAGATTTTTATCAAACGCCGTATTTGTAAGTTGCGATTATTTTCGTTTTGTTCGAGCACAGCAAAGTTGTAATTTAACACAGCAAGATATAGTAAGTATTCTTTGATAATATAACATGTATATACCATGGTTAATTTTGCTTTGCGGTTTTTGACACATTAAGTAGATTACCGCGGAAAAAAAATCTTAAAAACCATACAATTACACCAAAATTAACTGTTGGTGTGCTAAACTATTCATTTGCAATATTTAAAATCAGTAAATGTATGCGAGGGGTAGCTGACTCATTTGAGTTACAGCGATGTATTTTTCTTAAGCTGCCCCTGCCCAGCATTTTTTTACCTCTTTTTTTACCTCTTTTTTTGTTGTTATATATTTATATTGATTTGATGCTGGTCGAATAAATAATTTTTTGATTATTAATAGTAGTATTGTTACAAAATATATATTATGGTTGTTTCGTTTCTATTGAAACTATTGTATTCAATTTCTATATTGTAGCTAATTGAAAAAAAACAAACAAAAAATCAAAATTGAATTCCATACTACGAGAAAAAAAAATTTCTTTACAAAATTCCCAAAAATAAGTTCAAATAGGGGTAAAGGTTATAAAGAATAATTTATATAAAGGACAACTATCCAGTTAAGTTATTTAAAATTATATAATTAAGAACAGATTTTGAAGTTCATGAACTCTATGACATCATTTGACCTAGCATAGTTAGACATGGACAAATATTACATGTGGACAATGCTGTAATGTAAACAATTTATCGCAATTCAGTTTTACAGTGAAGATTTCCAAATGCGTAGCATGATAAACGTAGAGTTGAAATGATGATTCTGTCTTGCAATAACTAATATCAAAAAGGGTACCAATAGAAAATGAATTGGAGATACTGTATGATGAATTCTATATAACACGATAAATACAAAATGATTGCATAGAATGTATTTACCAACTACTATGAAATGCAACATTTTGTACATCCCTCCTCCTCTTCCTTTTTTACTACAGTATTAGCTAATATGCTAACAAAAAAAAAAAAATTGTTTTAAATCTATTAAAGCTCAGGTACAGGCATGAATTTTAAATATAATATTTGGTTAATTGTACATAAATCAAATATTTGTAACAGAAATCTAGACGAAAAAAACATGAATTTCCCTTAATATGGTCAAATACAAAATTTGGCAAAATTCTTCCATAAAAACCAGGAAGACTTTTTTCAGTAGTTAGGTAGTTAACCTAATGTAATAACATGTCTGGTGACTCCCTAGATGGTGAAAAAAGATGGTGAATATACGGTGGATAATTTTTTCTATAGCATGAAAATAAAAATCTGAAGTTGAAAAAAAATATCAGAAATGTAATATTCAAGTTATATTACCTATATTTAGTCATCTGATAACATTTTTTACCACACCATATATTTTTCATAGCTTTTTAAAATGCCTCTCTATTTACAAAATTTGTGTACAAAAGAATAGAGATTTTACTGTGTAATTTGAACTATCCCCCCACTGATAAGAAAGTGCTTATTTTCAACAAGCTCGTGTAACACAAATAGAATCTAAAAAATTATGAAACATAGGGGAAACTATAGATCGATAATTATTGGAATGTATGATCAATAGAAATTTTTTATATAAATACAATACATTTAAAGCGCTTATTTTTGCTTTATATTTGTTTCTCTAAAAATAACTAAATAGTTTAAAGCAACTCATAAAAAAAGGAAAAACTGGGATGAGAAACTAACATTTTTTTTTATTTGGCCTAATATATAGCCTAACATTTGGTTCGTATTGGTAAAAAAGGTAAAAAAATGTTTTGCGAGTGTGACTTCAAACAAATAGAATTATGGTAGACATATGAGTCACAATTTCAAAATTATCATAATTCTTATTTTGCGCATGAAGGATATTATTATATGGTCTTTATAAACAAATTGAAGCCATATTAGGCAGGACTAGAGGGACTCATGAATGGTTATTGCAGGTCAATATGTCATAGCATATTCTGACATTAATCCTTCGTATATCAGTTTTTCTTAGCAAAACAATATAACATTTGTAGTTCATTGATCCTTACAAAATGAATCACTGTTTATGCTTACATCGGCCTCCCAACAACATTGTCATCGTCGGTTCTCTTGAGAGTCACATGGTCCGAGCGCCTTAACCCAAGTCCCTGGTATAATATCATCTAGTTTAGCCAGTTTCCTTGTGAAATCTAGGTCATATGTATCACATATTTACATACTGTATGTTTAGGGCATTGGTCTATACAACTTGTACAGTACTCAATTATAATACTGTATGTTTAAAGCAGCATTGGTCTATACAACTTGTACAGTACTCAATTATAATACTGTATGCTTAAAGCATTGGTCTATACAACTTGTACAGTACTCAATTATAATACTGTATGCTTAAAGCATTGGTATATACAACTTGTACAGTACTCAATTATAATACTGTATGTTTAAAGCAGCATTGGTCTATACAACTTGTACAGTACTCAATTATAATACTGTATGTTTAAAGCATTGGTATATACAACTTGTACAGTACTCAATTATAATACTGTATGTTTAAAGCAGCATTGGTATATACAACTTGTACAGTACTCAATTATAATACTGTATGCTTAAAGCATTGGTCTATACAACTTGTACAGTACTCAATTATAATACTGTATGTTTAAAGCAGCATTGGTCTATACAACTTGTACAGTACTCAATTATAATACTGTATGCTTAAAGCATTGGTATATACAACTTGTACAGTACTCAATTATAATACTGTATGTTTAAAGCATTGGTATATACAACTTGTACAGTACTCAATTATAATACTGTATGCTTAAAGCATTGGTATATACAACTTGTACAGTACTCAATTATAATACTGTATGCTTAAAGCATTGGTCTATACAACTTGTACAGTACTCAATTATAATACTGTATGCTTAAAGCATTGGTCTATACAACTTGTACAGTACTCAATTATAATACTGTATGCTTAAAGCATTGGTCTATACAACTTGTACAGTACTCAATTATAATACTGTATGTTTAAAGCAGCATTGGTATATACAACTTGTACAGTACTCAATTATAATACTGTATGTTTAAAGCAGCATTGGTCTATACAACTTGTACAGTACTCAATTATAATACTGTATGTTTAAAGCAGCATTGGTATATACAACTTGTACAGTACTCAATTATAATACTGTATGTTTAAAGCATTGGTATATACAACTTGTACAGTACTCAATTATAATACTGTATGTTTAAAGCAGCATTGGTCTATACAACTTGTACAGTACTCAATTATAATACTGTATGCTTAAAGCATTGGTCTATACAACTTGTACAGTACTCAATTATAATACTGTATGTTTAAAGCAGCATTGGTCTATACAACTTGTACAGTACTCAATTATAATACTGTATGTTTAAAGCAGCATTGGTATATACAACTTGTACAGTACTCAATTATAATACTGTATGTTTAAAGCATTGGTATATACAACTTGTACAGTACTCAATTATAATACTGTATGTTTAAAGCAGCATTGGTCTATACAACTTGTACAGTACTCAATTATAATACTGTATGTTTAAAGCAGCATTGGTATATACAACTTGTACAGTACTCAATTATAATACTGTATGCTTAAAGCATTGGTCTATACAACTTGTACAGTACTCAATTATAATACTGTATGTTTAAAGCAGCATTGGTATATACAACTTGTACAGTACTCAATTATAATACTGTATGCTTAAAGCATTGGTCTATACAACTTGTACAGTACTCAATTATAATACTGTATGCTTAAAGCAGCATTGGTCTATACAACTTGTACAGTACTCAATTATAATACTGTATGTTTAAAGCAGCATTGGTCTATACAACTTGTACAGTACTCAATTATAATACTGTATGCTTAAAGCAGCATTGGTCTATACAACTTGTACAGTACTCAATTATAATACTGTATGTTTAAAGCATTGGTATATACAACTTGTACAGTACTCAATTATAATACTGTATGTTTAAAGCAGCATTGGTCTATACAACTTGTACAGTACTCAATTATAATACTGTATGCTTAAAGCATTGGTATATACAACTTGTACAGTACTCAATTATAATACTGTATGTTTAAAGCAGCATTGGTCTATACAACTTGTACAGTACTCAATTATAATACTGTATGCTTAAAGCATTGGTCTATACAACTTGTACAGTACTCAATTATAATACTGTATGCTTAAAGCAGCATTGGTCTATACAACTTGTACAGTACTCAATTATAATACTGTATGTTTAAAGCAGCATTGGTCTATACAACTTGTACAGTACTCAATTATAATACTGTATGTTTAAAGCAGCATTGGTATATACAACTTGTACAGTACTCAATTATAATACTGTATGTTTAAAGCAGCATTGGTATATACAACTTGTACAGTACTCAATTATAATACTGTATGCTTAAAGCATTGGTCTATACAACTTGTACAGTACTCAATTATAATACTGTATGCTTAAAGCAGCATTGGTCTATACAACTTGTACAGTACTCAATTATAATACTGTATGTTTAAAGCAGCATTGGTCTATACAACTTGTACAGTACTCAATTATAATACTGTATGCTTAAAGCAGCATTGGTCTATACAACTTGTACAGTACTCAATTATAATACTGTATGTTTAAAGCAGCATTGGTATATACAACTTGTACAGTACTCAATTATAATACTGTATGCTTAAAGCATTGGTCTATACAACTTGTACAGTACTCAATTATAATACTGTATGCTTAAAGCAGCATTGGTCTATACAACTTGTACAGTACTCAATTATAATACTGTATGCTTAAAGCATTGGTATATACAACTTGTACAGTACTCAATTATAATACTGTATGTTTAAAGCAGCATTGGTCTATACAACTTGTACAGTACTCAATTATAATACTGTATGTTTAAAGCATTGGTCTATACAACTTGTACAGTACTCAATTATAATACTGTATGTTTAAAGCAGCATTGGTCTATACAACTTGTACAGTACTCAATTATAATACTGTATGCTTAAAGCATTGGTCTATACAACTTGTACAGTACTCAATTATAATACTGTATGTTTAAAGCAGCATTGGTCTATACAACTTGTACAGTACTCAATTATAATACTGTATGTTTAAAGCAGCATTGGTCTATACAACTTGTACAGTACTCAATTATAATACTGTATGCTTAAAGCATTGGTCTATACAACTTGTACAGTACTCAATTATAATACTGTATGCTTAAAGCAGCATTGGTCTATACAACTTGTACAGTACTCAATTATAATACTGTATGCTTAAAGCAGCATTGGTCTATACAACTTGTACAGTACTCAATTATAATACTGTATGTTTAAAGCAGCATTGGTCTATACAACTTGTACAGTACTCAATTATAATACTGTATGCTTAAAGCATTGGTCTATACAACTTGTACAGTACTCAATTATAATACTGTATGCTTAAAGCAGCATTGGTCTATACAACTTGTACAGTACTCAATTATAATACTGTATGCTTAAAGCATTGGTCTATACAACTTGTACAGTACTCAATTATAATACTGTATGCTTAAAGCATTGGTCTATACAACTTGTACAGTACTCAATTATAATACTGTATGCTTAAAGCAGCATTGGTCTATACAACTTGTACAGTACTCAATTATAATACTGTATGCTTAAAGCATTGGTCTATACAACTTGTACAGTACTCAATTATAATACTGTATGCTTAAAGCAGCATTGGTATATACAACTTGTACAGTACTCAATTATAATACTGTATGCTTAAAGCATTGGTCTATACAACTTGTACAGTACTCAATTATAATACTGTATGCTTAAAGCAGCATTGGTCTATACAACTTGTACAGTACTCAATTATAATACTGTATGCTTAAAGCATTGGTATATACAACTTGTACAGTACTCAATTATAATACTGTATGTTTAAAGCATTGGTCTATACAACTTGTACAGTACTCAATTATAATACTGTATGTTTAAAGCATTGGTCTATACAACTTGTACAGTACTCAATTATAATACTGTATGTTTAAAGCATTGGTCTATACAACTTGTACAGTACTCAATTATAATACTGTATGTTTAAAGCAGCATTGGTATATACAACTTGTACAGTACTCAATTATAATACTGTATGCTTAAAGCATTGGTATATACAACTTGTACAGTACTCAATTATAATACTGTATGCTTAAAGCAGCATTGGTCTATACAACTTGTACAGTACTCAATTATAATACTGTATGTTTAAAGCATTGGTATATACAACTTGTACAGTACTCAATTATAATACTGTATGCTTAAAGCAGCATTGGTCTATACAACTTGTACAGTACTCAATTATAATACTGTATGCTTAAAGCAGCATTGGTCTATACAACTTAGTACTCAATTATAATGTTTAAAGCATTACTATATGTAACATGCACATTCTACATGTTCAAAGCATGGTTTTACTGTGGAGATAGGTTGTACATTCCGTGAAATATCTTCTCATATACTGTATTGTTACTGTATTGTTTATGTATTGTTTTTAATTCTGTTTGTGGCTTTTTATTCCTTCTGTAATGAGCATTGAGGTTTTCGCATAATACGCTATAAGCCTAAATTATTAACATTATTATGTTGAGGGAGTGATATGGTACAATGGTAGGATCCAAACCTGGTATTTAGGAAGTAATGGGTTCAATTCTTTTCCCTATATTGTTTGTGTTTATCCTCTATCGTAACTACTGCGTCCTTTGCATGGTATGTTAAGTCATTTGTCCCATGCACATTACAAACATGGAATAAATAGCACCCTCAATTGCAGCAATGGATCTCTCGCATCACGCTTGAATGATTCTATAATTCATGTGAAAACAATCATTTTAGTATTAAAATCCCAGAAGTATAAAGATCAACAAATTATCACAAAACTGAAAAAGAAAGAAAGAGCGATGTTCGTTGAAAAAGAAACATAATATCGGTATTCAAACAGGTCTTGATAAACTATTTATAAACAAAGTCCATTTAGCTCTGTCTACACTTATCAAACTAGTTTGTGTGAGTGTGATGTGCCTAACAGCCTAAATATGGTAGTGATATGCTTAAATGTGGTAGTGATATGACATCATCATGTCCATATAATTTTTTTTGTCATATAAAGGTTGATAGCGCTTTACTAAAACTTGACACTTGGGCTATTACCCACAACACAGTTTGAAGTTCAGGAACATTAACATTTATAACTAAAACGATACTATAGGTCTTGTGTCGATTAGTGTATCCCTATTATACCAACAACAGCAGACATCAGTTTTGACCTAACGAAACAAGTGCATTACATTTTGCATAATAATAACACTTTTCAATGCCCACGCACTGATTTAATAATTATACTTTTAAAATCTATTATATAAACAGTTACCGTATATGTAATTGTTAACAGGCCCATTTTCAAATACAGGTACTTCAGATACAGTACACAATTCTAATCATTATGAAATCATTGTACAGTAAAGTGTACAGTACAGGAAAGTATAATAATAACCACCCTAGGCCTACTTGGTAGTGATTGTGAATGTTAGATTAGATTGTTGGAAAACAAACAGGAAAGAGGCCCATGCAATTCTCTGATAATATCTCTATAATTTATGTATACTACGTGCTAATGAACTGTAATATTACAATTACTGTTGTATATCCAAGAAAATGTGATTTAACTAATTTTAACTTATAGTTCTATTTCATCTGTGTGTTGTTGTTGATGTTGTTTTATACTAATAATAATAATGTAAACTTATTGGGCTTCAGTGTCCATCAGAGATCATGACAAAGAATTTTGCAAATTACATTGAACTGAATATTCCACCGCACCCAACTTAAAGCTTGCAAATTATAATGCAAAAGATAGGACATCAAATTAAGCTCAGGTCTTCATTTTTACCTTTTTTAGACCCTCCCTATTTTAAAATCCAGGATCAATTTAAACATGGCCGCCATTTCTTTGTTACTTTTTTTTACATAACAGGATCATCGCAGAAGACATAGCAGTAGTACACTGTATGCTCATACTCTCCATCAACCTAGAAATACGCGACTGACCAGGGGTGCAGCTTCAACTGGTCAAATTACAGCAGCCATATTTTGATGAGAACATCCCTATAGTGATATGCGCTACTTGGATTATATAGAAATTATCACTCTGGTTTCTTTTCCAATAGGTAAAAAAAATCCAAATATATTAGGGTATTTGATGATTCTATTCTAGCATGGGTAACAATAACAAACTATTTACAGAACCCACATTCAGTGCACTGTGACCTTTCGCATAGCTTCTATCACAAGATATAATAGGACAAAGAGTAAATAATTGTGGAAGGTCATTGTATTTAAGAGGCCGGGGGTAAATATGATGAGGCCAAGGTACTGTAGTACTGAACAACGTGAGTAATGCTGAGCTGTATACTGTAACCTTTTTTGTTAGTTGAGTTTATAACTGTGGTATATCATTACTGATTAATGAACCTAATGTTTCTTTCAAATAAAACAAAAACGTTTTCTTTATCATTTTTTAAATGTTGCTAAAGGTTGAAATAGGAAAAGGTATTTTTAACCATTGTTTTGAGCCAAATAACCAGGAATAGTTATTCTTTTCTGCTGGCAATAACATCAAGGTAATTCATTAATTATTTCCTTGCAACAGAAACAGGCTGTGAGTATTTACAAGTGTTTAAATTTTATGAAAGCGAAAAGAAAAAGTTAAATAGAAAGTATCTAATTATTGAAGATGTTGAGGTGCAATTCAGCAAGTAGCAGTAATAAACAGAAAACTATGTGGATATCAAACTATGAACACAGTATTAACATAAGCCATTTGTCATGTATCTAGTCCATTGTGTGGATATCAAACTACTGTATGAACACAGTAAATTAACATAAGCCATTTGTCATGTATCTAGTCCATTGTGTGGATATCAAACTATGAACACAGTATTAACATAAGCCATTTGCCATGTATCTAGTCCATTGTGTGGATATCAAACTATGAACACAGTATTAACATAAGCCATTTGCCATGTATCTAGTCCATTATGTGGATATCAAACTATGAACACAGTATTAACATAAGCCATTTGTCATGTATCTAGTCCATTGTGTAGGATCAAACTATGAACACAGTATTAACATAAGCCATTTGTCATGTATCTAGTCCATTGTGTGGATATCAAACTATGAACACAGTATTAACATAAGCCATTTGTCATGTATCTAGTCCATTGTGTGGATATCAAACTATGAACACAGTATTAACATAAGCCATTTGTCATACTTGCTTGCTTGATACTTGCTTGATGTTATGGGTCGGTTAGAAAGCTAAATATAGCTTATATGACCCTTCTTGTCTTCGTATGACTCCGGGCTCCGGGTACACATAATGTTCCAAAGTGATTATAAATATGAAAAGGTAAACTTGCAGTCAAGGGACTTCCAATGACCATTGAGGAGTGACTTGAACAGATTTAAATTTGGAGCATTTACAACATTAGATGGCAAGTTATTCCATGAGTCCACAACTCTACAACTGAAGGAAAACTTCCTGGAATTAAGCCTAAACTTGTTTTTATATAGCTTGTATTCATGACCTCTAGTTCCATGACAATCAACAAATGTAAAAAACTTTCTGCATTCAATAGCGTCAAGACCATTTATAATTCTGAAGATTTGGATCATATCCGCTCTTAATCGTCTGTACTCCAGTGTAGGTAAACCCAAAAACTTCAATCTATACGGATATGCCAAATGTTTTATTTCTGACAATGATTTGGTAGCTCTTCGTTGAACCGACTCGATTTTCTTAATCAGTCCAATTTGATGAGGTGCCCAGACACAACAGTTAAATTCCAAGATAGGGCGGACTAAAGATTTGTATAGACTAAGAAACATATCCTTATCATTGTAACAAAAAGTCCTTTTGATGAGACCCACTATTTTATTTGCCTTAGCAACACAGCAATTTATATGATAATCAAAGTTCAATTTATGATCAAAGTATACTCCGAGATCCTTTTCTATAGCAGTCTCTTCAATTTTAACTTTATCTTGTACATTTACAAAATACTCATTCTTCTCATTTGTTTTCCCTATATACAACATCTTGCACTTGTTGGCATTGAAAGGTAGTTGCCATCTGGTCGACCAATTAAACATATTATCAAGTGAGATCTGCAATTTTTCTTTGGATTCCCCATAATCATAAACTTTAGTATCATCAGCGAACATCTTAACTTCTGATACTGCAACTTCAGGCAAGTCATTGATAAAGAGTAAGAATAAAATCGGACCAAGCACACTTCCTTGCGGAACACCACTTATCACATCCGACCATTTCGACAGAGTCCCATTTAACATTACTCGTTGTCTTCTACCTTTTAAGAAGTCTTGAATCCAATTATAGACGTTACCGGAGATACCATAAGCTTCAACCTTCCTTAACAGTCTCATATGAGGTACAGAATCGAAGGCCTTTTGGAAGTCCAAATATGCCACATCAATATCACGCCCTTCATCTAAAAGCTTAGACCAATGTTCTACTATCTCTAATAGTTGAGTTGTTGTGGATCTACCGGACCTAAAGCCATGTTGATGTTCCGATAATAAGTTATTGTTGACAAAATGCTTAATTAAAGAATCTCTAATAATACTTTCCATAACTTTACAACAAACAGCAGTCAAGCTAACAGGCCGATAATTATTTACTTCCACCCTGCTTCCTTTTTTAAAAATAGGTACAATATGAGCTTCTTTCCAATTCCGAGGAACAATACCTTCTTTCAATGAATTAGAAAAAATTTTACTTAGCGGCTCAGAAATATAAGCTCTGCACTCTCTTAAAATCATAGGGTGAATACCATCAGGTCCTGGGCTCTTAGTCACATTTAACTTCTTTAAATATTTTTCAACAATTTGGGGTGATATTTCAACTTCAGAACAAACTGTATCAAAAACTCTTCTTTGAAACTCTGGTACGTTATCAATATCTTCCCTTACAAAAACTGTAGAGAAAAAAGTATTAAGTATCTCAGTCTTGGACTGATCATCACTGTGTGCCACATTGTTCTCATCTTTCAGGGATGGTAGTCTCGCTTTAACCTTGGTTTTGGAGTTTACATATCGCCAGAATGATTTGGGTTTCTGTTTTATTTCTGAAGCAATCATTTTTTCAAAGTTCCAAATGGCCTTCCTTTTCATGGATGTTACTTTATTTCTAGCATCTTTAAATTTTGCTTTATTAGATCTGCTTGGACAATGGTTATACCTAAACCATGCTTTTCTTTTAAGCTTTATCATTTTCTTCATACCCTTGTTTATCCAAAGAGGCTCTTTGACCTTACTGTTGTCCCCCTTTTTTGCCTTGGGAATGTGCCGTCCACTAGTTTCTGCAATAATTTCACTAAACAAATTCCAACACTCTTCTGTTCCACCATTTTCAAATTTCCCCTCCCAATCAATCTTTTTTAGTTCTTCATTTATTTGAACATAATCACCGTAATGATAATTTGGTTTTAACAAGATATTGTCTTGCGACTCAATGTAACAATCAAATTTAAATGTTAATACTGCGTGATCGCTTTTACCGAGTGGTGCACTGTAACAAATGTCATCGATCATGTCCTCTTCATTTGTAAAAACCAAGTCTAAAAGACTAGGATTCTGTCCATCTCTAAATCTAGTTGCTTGTGTTACATGTTGAAAGTAAAAATGATCCTGAACCCAGTTCATAAAATTTGTTCCATCATGACTATCAGAGTATCCTGATGCTTGATTAATCCAATCAATCACAATCTGGACCATCTCCTCAATTAATTTTTCTATTTCAACTTTTCTAACTTCTTCTTTTTTATTAATAATATCAACTGCAGAAGCCAAGCTATCCAATTTGAGCATTATTGTTGATAGCGCTTTCCTAACACCAGACAATCCAGTTCCCAAAGATTCTTTGCTAGGGCTAGGCCTACCCAGGCCCATCTGTGCTTCCACACATCCATCACACATCCAGATTAGATTTTTATTTCCCTTTTGTAAAACATTGTATTCTTTAGTGGACATCGACTTTGTACAGCTTAAATGGACCCAAACATTACAGCTTTCACACATTAATGCTTTGTCCCCTTCATTTACCGCGTCTTCACACGTTCTACATTTTACCTTATTAGGCACACTTTCGTTACTGCTGGCATCGGCCGAAACACCTGCATCAGGCAGAAGAGAAGCCTCGTTGGACCTTTTTTTATTCATATTTAGATAGGCCTAGGCCTAGCAGTAGTCCAACTAAAGAAAATGATATATATCTGGTTCAATGGTTCGCGAAGTATTTAGTTTAATGTTTAAGCAATTAAACAGAACTTCGATGCTAACTCTATTATAGATTGTATTGTAGATTTTAGCGGATTTTCAGAATCAGTCTTCAGACGAATTCGAATACACGTCCGACCCGCGCGCCCTCTATAGTTACTCTATGTATCTAGTCCATTGTGTGGATATCAAACTATGAACACAGTATTAACATAAGCCATTTGTCATGTATCTAGTCCATTGTGTGGATATCAAACTATGAACACAGTATTAACATAAGCCATTTGTCATGTATCTAGTCTATTGTGTGGATATCAAACTATGAACACAGTATTAACATAAGCCATTTGTCATGTATCTAGTCCATTGTGTGGATATCAAACTATGAACACAGTATTAACATAAGCCATTTGTCATGTATCTAGTCTATTGTGTGGATATCAAACTATGAACACAGTATTAACATAAGCCATTTGTCATGTATCTAGTCCATTGTGTGGATATCAAACTATGAACACAGTATTAACATAAGCCATTTGTCATGTATCTAGTCCATTGTGTGGATATCAAACTATGAACACAGTATTAACATAAGCCATTTGTCATGTATCTAGTCTATTGTGTGGATATCAAACTATGAACACAGTATTAACATAAGCCATTTGTCATGTATCTAGTCCATTGTGTGGATATCAAACTATGAACACAGTATTAACATAAGCCATTTGTCATGTATCTAGTCTATTGTGTGGATATCAAACTATGAACACAGTATTAACATAAGCCATTTGTCATGTATCTAGTCTATTGTGTGGATATCAAACTATGAACACAGTATTAACATAAGCCATTTGCCATGTATCTAGTCCATTGTGTGGATATCAAACTATGAACACAGTATTAACATAAGCCATTTGTCATGTATCTAGTCCATTGTGTGGATATCAAACTATGAACACAGTATTAACATAAGCCATTTGTCATGTATCTAGTCCATTGTGTGGATATCAAACTATGAACACAGTATTAACATAAGCCATTTGCCATGTATCTAGTCCATTGTGTGGATATCAAACTATGAACACAGAATTAACATAAGCCATTTGTCATGTATCTAGTCTATTGTGTGGATATCAAACTATGAACACAGTATTAACATAAACCATTTGTCATGTATCTAGTCCATTGTGTGGATATCAAACTATGAACACAGTATTAACATAAGCCATTTGTCATGTATCTAGTCTATTGTGTGGATATCAAACTATGAACACAGTATTAACATAAGCAATTTGTCATGTATCTAGTCTATTGTGTAGGATCAAACTATGAACACAGTATTAACATAAGCCATTTGTCATGTATCTAGTCCATTGTGTGGATATCAAACTATGAACACAGTATTAACATAAGCCATTTGTCATGTATCTAGTCCATTGTGTGGATATCAAACTATGAACACAGTATTAACATAAGCCATTTGTCATGTATCTAGTCCATTGTGTGGATATCAAACTATGAACACAGTATTAACATAAGCCATTTGCCATGTATCTAGTCCATTGTGTGGATATCAAACTATGAACACAGTATTAACATAAGCCATTTGTCATGTATCTAGTCTATTGTGTAGGATCAAACTATGAACACAGTATTAACATAAGCCATTTGTCATGTATCTAGTCCATTGTGTGGATATCAAACTATGAACACAGTATTAACATAAGCCATTTGCCATGTATCTAGTCCATTGTGTGGATATCAAACTATGAACACAGTATTAACATAAGCCATTTGTCATGTATCTAGTCCATTGTGTGGATATCAAACTATGAACACAGTATTAACATAAGCCATTTGTCATGTATCTAGTCTATTGTGTATAGTCCAGCTGTACAATGATACAACTGATCACTTTAAGTGCAACCATCACATTCTACAGCATAATTTTTCTATGTATTTTTCTAAATTTGTTAAATGTCGGTTTTATTGTATCGTTCAAGTTGACAGGGGCTGGTCAAGCACATCACAAGATGACAGTTTTATACTTTTGCTTTTCCGCTACTCTCCTGTTATACTTATATGTTTGTTTTTTTGCTATGTAGAAAGATTGAAAATAAATAAATAAATAATAAATTATAATATACAAAATACGTCGAGTGATACTACTATACTACAGTTAGCTAGATTTAAATTTGTTAAAATTCAGCAGCTTTAAAACTGAGTCTCAGCACAGTAAATAATTAAAGTCAGCTTTGTAATTTTATGAGAAAGCAGTATAAAATGCTTTTCATTTTCAATAGGTTTGCGAATGGCCTTGATGGCATCTACTGCATCCTAATGGAGCTATGATCTGCCGTTGAAACACATTTTATAATGCTTAATGACCGTAGATTACATTCATACATAATATGACTGCAGCTCCATCCAAGTAAGCCAGTCACTAAGCAAGTTCATTGGATTAACACAGCAGCGGCCAATGCATTCACTATGAAATCTTACAAATGCATATACTACTATTGGGTCAGCTAACCTTCAACTGGTTTTAACTAAGTCAAATGAAACACATTTCAACACCATTTGAAAAAGATCAATTTCAAACCACAAAAACATGTTGTTTACTTTGAATAAATTATTATATTGTACAATATCAACAAACACAAAGAAGTCAACCAAAACAAACACATATGAGATTTGGATGCATAAATCACAGAACATCCACAAAAAAGTACACTTGAAAGTATCTGTACATAATAAATACATTAAAAAATTAGCTACAGTGTATTTTTAGTACTGTAATTCTTGTAGGTGTGGGCACCTCCTGTATCTTCAGCTAAAATAGTGTTTGTGGATGTCCTAGTAAAACTCAGTCATTCCTATACAAGTTTTTTAAATGGCTGTGGCTATATTTAGAGGCACCAGGGTACACACTACTCCCTTCTGACTTTTGTATGATCGTGTTCCTCAGTCCTTAAAATATCATATTAAGTAATTTTGTTAATGATAATTTGCAGCCATCAGAAAGTTATATTTAACAAAATTGCAATGGCTGGAAAATTGAGAGCCACTATTGGAAGCAGCTTTCTGTCTTTCGATTTTGGACTAGCATTTGACCTTTTTCAAAATGGGAGCTCAACTCTGTATACTTCCAATGTGT
Source organism: Antedon mediterranea (assembly GCF_964355755.1). Classification (NCBI taxonomy): domain Eukaryota; kingdom Metazoa; phylum Echinodermata; class Crinoidea; order Comatulida; family Antedonidae; genus Antedon; species Antedon mediterranea. The sequence continues at coordinate 869,472 of NC_092671.1, forward strand.
ATATTTTCACAAATGTACTCCCGCAACAACTCATTTTGCCAAAATTGATACAATTTCAATAAACAGTTATTTTTGCCATAGTATAGAAAATGTATAAATATAGCATGTAAACTTAAATCACCTACCTATCATCTTGTATTATCTCTTTTTTATCTCGATACCAGGTGATGATCGGGCGTGGAACAGCGGCCTCTGTCGGGCAAGTCAGTCGAACAGCTTGTCCCGCTTTATAATTCAGGTTGATTCGAGCCTTGGATAACTTTGGCATTTCTGTAAGATACGCACCATATGTTTCAATGCTATTATCTGTTTTAGCTGCATGGCTGGAAATATAACTTTCAGTAAATAAAATGTTCTTTTAAACTGTAAGTAGGTAAATTTCCTAAATCATTGAAAAACTAAAATATTGTGGGTATGGTGGAAAGAGGTATATGGAATGGCTATTCAAGAATAGGTCTATACAAACTGTAAAATTTAAATAAATTGTTATTTATATAAGTTATTAATATTAAAATGATAGATTGTAATAACTGACAATAAAGATATATATCATTTTCTCATCCTAATTTGATAATCTACCTTTCAACAATATTTTTATAGAAAATTGGATGATCAGTACATGGCATTTTGTTTTTGATAAACTCAACGCACACACTTAACACATTTTGATTGGCTTAGCTTCTCAGCTTGACCCAACCTGGTTCCATATTTCTTTCCAAAAGAAGAAGTAAAGGCTGTGTATGTACATCTGATTTATAGTACAATTAATTAATCTGATCACAAATTCCACACCAACTTTAACTACATTCTATATATTTATAGTAAATAATAAATGTTGCATTTTAAAGCAGTATACACTTTTAACATTTTCATTTAAAAATGCAAAATACATACAAAGTACAGTTAGTATATGCAATCATAGAGAGAAACACTATAACATCTCTATGATACAATGTAAATACTCAGTCTTTTGTATACAGAATTCATTTTGAGATAATAATTTTGAAACGTATTATTCTCAAAAAAACAATGATCTATATTGTACAATCAAATATCAGTAACAGCTTCTATTAATATTGTCAAATAATTTAGAAAAAGTTTAAATTTCAAACATTTTTGTTACAATAATTGCAGAAACAAGCATTGAGATTATCTTCAAGCTTTCCAACAGTTTATGTTGAAACATGGTCATGGAATGATCTAAATGCCAAATATGTAATTATCAGATTAAAAGGAAGATTCAGAAGGTTTTCCCTGACATAGTATAAAGCTCTGTCTACAATATCAAACTTTATGTGACAAAAACATGTGATGTGCCCATATATGGACATGATGATGTCATATTGCTACCATATTTAAGCATATCACTACTATATTTGGGCACATCACACTTTTTTTGTCAAACTGGTTTGATAGTGTAGATAGAGCTTTATAGTGGGTGTCAAATAAAAAACATGAAACAATTGCATATTAATTTATACAACATTGTAATTGTTCAATTAATTCTTCAAACTAAGATCTCTAGTAAAAAAAAAGATTCACATACAAATCATATTCTTAAGCTCCGTCAGTGTACACTATCAAACTAGTTTGACAAACAAAGTGTGATGTGCCCAAATATGGTGGTGATATGCCTAAATATGGTAGTGATATGACATCATCATGCCCATATATGGGCACATCACATAAAGTTTGATAGTGTAGACAGAGCTTTAAGCATGGTTCTAATAGGATGCATGCAATGGCATATCTATGTAAAGTACTACCGTACTACTAAACTAAATGTTTCAAAATTCATCACAAACCATAAGAATTTGTGGTAACCAGGTCGTGCGATGTGTATGTACAGTAGCATTTATACCAACCAGATTTGGAGGCAGGAGAAATAAGAGCATTTTCATACAATGCGTTGGTTTCATTGAGTGTGTTTAAGTGGCAGCCACAATGATGCCATACAAAGCACAATTAATTGAAAGAATGTTTACTGATGAAAGTGACCAAGACTAAAGGACCCCTTCCCTGCAATTTTGGACGTTTTTTGGAAAATAATACATATATATCACTTTAAAAACATTAAACCATGTCATTTCTTGTCTTAAATGTACGTTTTATGGTAAATTATGATAAAAAGACACTAGCTTGAAATTGATTTCTTTTCGCAGTAATTTTAATTTAATTCCTTTAAATAGCAACAATTTATTCATAAAATGCTTCACTTACAAGCTGCAAACACATAAATTATATAACATGAAATCTTTTCTAGGTAATGCTGGTTTCTTGGGAATATCTATCAAAGTTGACATCTGATAGGATAAAGGTTAAAGGTTAAACAGGAGTGAGGGAGTGCATGATAGTTTGCCAAATTTCAGTAAGCAGTTTGGTGGATGACTGATGAAAATGTCTGACCAAACTGAACTCTACCTAACACACTTCCAAATATGGACATATTGATTTGCATAAACATCCACTAGAAGAATATGAATAAAGTTGAATATAATTTTCAATAATATATTTGATTTAGAATAAAATTATTAAAAATCTTACTGGCTATGCTGAATGTTACGTCTTGGCTACACACTTGAGAGCTTGAGTTTAAGATCCTTAAACAGCACTGATACAGACCAGAATCAGAGAATGCTGCTTTTTGGCGTGCCATAGCAAAGTACAAAGTTCCATTGGGAAACGTTTCAATGTTACTATCTTCATTATCCAACTGTTTTCGATTTTTTAACCAAATGATATTGCCAGTTAACGCATCCTGGCCTGAGACTTTACAGTTTATATACGCTGAATGTTTTCGCAGGGCAACTACATCTTGAACATCAAACTGTATATCCAGTTGACTGCTGACGCCTATAACAACAACAAAATACATTATTATATTTGGGCTTCTGTAACTAACAACCGTTTTGTATTTATTCGTACAAAGTCATTATCAAACACTATTATTTTTATATTTCTAAAACTCTATCCTCTTAAAAAAGCCAATTTACAGAAAAAACAAATGTTGATCATAGATTCCAATAATGATTGATTGTGTTTTGTATTTGTTGTTCATTCATCAAATACAAGAGGATACCCTATAAGCTCTACAGCTTGTTTCCCCGACATAAAAAAAAAACATACATCAAAAATCTTAACAAGCAAAATCAGAAGTTGCATTTCAGAAGATGTTTTAAGTTTATATTTGAATGTATTATGATTTCCAATGTTCTTTAAATTCATAGTTGTTTCATAATTTTGTTTGTTTTTTTAAAGCACTTTTATTTTTTTATAAATCAATGTATCTAATGTTTTAAACATTTTTACTCACATGTGTCAAATTACGCCATAATATAATGTGAAAAATAACCTTGTATTTTTCTGTACAAAAACAAGTTTCTTATATTTTGTGCATTTTGATGACCTAGGCTTTGAGGATTAATGCATTTTAAATCAAAGAGTAAAATGTTCAAAAACATAATCATCGAACCAAGAGTTGGCGGCATATGTCATTGCTGGAAGACTAAATCTCCCAGAGCCTCAAAACACACATTATGCATAGTTACAGCAAATTTTGACTTGCCATGGTCATGTCACGTAATCCCAAAGGAACCAGGATCTAATGAATACCAGCTTGCAATGCAGGTATACTGGAATTCCTGTCAAGAGATCCATCGCAGTTTGTAAACAACTGCACAAGATATTATTAACTTATTATATGAATATATTATATACTCTGGCTCCACCTGTACAGCACTTCATCTCTAGGGCTCACAAAATAGGCATTCATAATGTCAGACGGCAATCATCATCCTTTTTGTCAACACAATCATTGAATGAGAACATACAACTTGAGCCAACTGAGTGGGCCTTTTCAGGGAAATTTAAGTGTATTGTTGAGTGGGATGTAATAGGTTTATTATTATTGATAAATTGAATTAAATTGAATGTTACAGTAATTTGTGAAATTTAATACATGGTGAAAACTTGGAAAGTTGTATTATTTAGCAACCATAATATGCATGATATATAACACAAATTATCTCTTTGCATTAAAAGAAAAGATAAAATGCTCCTGAAAAGTTTGAATAGCAAAACACAAGTTTGAATAGCACAAGAAAGGTTTGAATAGCACAGTGTTAGCTAGCTAGTGATCGTACGTTACCGATGTTTACCAGCTAGGCCTACAAAACTAAGCCTAGCTAGGCTAAGGCCTAAAGACCGTCCACGAGAGGTCATTTGCTGCGAGCTACTTAGGTAGTGTATTGTTTCTCACTTTTTATCATAATTTACCATAAAACGTACATTTAAGACAAGGAATGACCTGGTTTAATGTTTTTAAAGTAATATATATGTATTATTTTTACAAAACGTCAAAATTGTAGGGAAAATATAGTCTATTAGCCTATAATATTACCCTAGATAAACCTCTAGTCTAAAAGGAGGTGAGGTTTAGCCATAATTAACTAAGTGTGTGCCAGCAGCGATTCCATTGCCACACACCACACTTTGCACATCCACCAGAAAATGAGTCCTTCCAACTTATGAAATACCTTGATAAATAACATGCCCTTATTTTCATATATATGTTAATATTGTGGTATGATAAACTTATACCATTAGGTCATACATAAATATGCAAAAGCAATGTACTGTACTGTTTTATATATAATGTTATTCCTGCTTAATTAAGCTTTAGGGAATATAGTAATAAAATAAACATAATAAAACAAAATAATATTTTCCTCTCATAACAAAGCTTTCTCTTTAAAAAAAAATACTTTGCAAAGATACGATGTACAATAAAAAATGTATTTATCCCAAAAAATAATAATTTATGTGATAGAAATTTAAAATGTCTTTTGAATAAAAATTAGGTTTAAATACAAAACTGAAATTTGGTAAAAAAATGAATGGATAGATATGCAAATTCAATATCAAAATTAAAACATTTACATACTATGAGGGACCATTTCAAAATTATCTATACTGTACTGCAGTTACTGCAGTAACTATATTTGTTTATCTTTTAAACCTGTTTATGGAATTATTTAATACGCTTGTTATCAGTGTCTCTTAGACCCCATTTACACTTACGATTTAGGCCGGCTCTGGGTCGGCAATTGATAATGTGTAAATACTCCAAAAATTTAGGCCGGCCCTGGGCCGGACGCAGATCTGGGCAACCTCTCCAGGTAGGTTCAGGAGCGGCTTTTACGTTTTGGGCCGGCTTACGCAGTGAACCGTGAACAACGTTTGACCTTTTTTGTAAAAAGAACCTCCTCTTCATTATCCTCATCTGTGACTTCTTTCAATAAAGTATTCCTCCGCTTGTTTTGCATATACATAAAATACAGCCATATTATAATAAAACAGTGGGGTTCATTTTGTTTTAACGGGACAAAAAACAACAATACAGTATAAATATAAAACGGTCGGTTCGCGCGGAAAGTTGAATTGACGATCGAGAGAGAAAAATGTAAACAAACTGTACTTTGTATCCCAGCATGCAATGGTACTTCCGATAAAATTATTTACGACCAGTAATCTGCGTCGCTAGTGTAAACGCTCTGAGCTGGCCTAAAAGGTAAATATTTGCAACCGGCCCAGGACCCAAACGTAAGTGTAAATGGGGTCTTAGTGTAAACTTCTACATTGAAATAATATTATATATAAAATATAATACAAATATTTAGTTACTGCAGTTACTGCAGTAGAATAATGATGACATCATCCATAAATATAATCCAATGAAGGAGTCTTTCACTTGTGTGACCTTAATCATGGATCAACTGTGAATTGTCCCAATATGGTCATTAACACAACTCATTTTTATATAATATATTATGTTCTTTGTTGAGAATACACATATGCTAAGGTCAAGTTTGAATACTATTACATAAGCAGCTGTCACTTAAGAATTCATTTTGAAGGCCTAGCTACGATAATTATCATCTTCAACAATTTCCTCTTACACAAAACATTGTTAATCCGATTCTCTTAATATTAAAATTATCTCCTTTGATTTGAATAAAATTACTTTACTACTTTGGTGAAACATCTATTCTTATTTTATATATTACAATATAAAATTTGGTATTATTATTATAATAAATTACAAACAAACATTTATTTTTTACAATTATTTTCTAATGACTAACCAGGAATACAGTTAAATTATATTAATATTTGTGTTTTAAAAGATATTATAATATACCTAAATACATCTTTTTTTTTAACTCCTCTGTAAAAATATTTTTTTTATTGGTCCCTGTATATAAGTAACTGTAAATTGTAGTAGTAATATTATAATAATAACTGTAGTATTATATAATTGATTGTAGCCTTCAGTTTGTTGTGAAGTATGTAAGTATATTCTTAAGTATATAAGTGTATTCTTTGTCCATCATTCCGTTACCTCATTTTTTAGAGCAGCTGCGATACCATCTTACAATCACTTGCCTTTATCCTTGTATTCATTATTTAAAACATTCTACACAATTTTATTGTCAACGTACAATTTGATGAATGAAATTGTAATTGCTGTAATGTATAATATAATAACTGTCTGTAGTATACTGCAGTATACTGTATTAAATACATTCATTGTAAAGCCAAGGCAAACTAACAAAATATTTCCTATCTTTATATTTTAACATTATTTAAATAAAAAATGTAAATGATTTTTATTTTGTCAAGATTTACCTTTGAACACACAAAAACATGAGAATGATGGTTAAATATCATCATTTTTAGTATTTAAAAAAATAAATAACACTTATAAAATCAAATCAAAATCAGGGATGAATTAAACCACATTTTAAAGTTAGTTAACACAAGTTAAATTTTATTGATATTTTCCTATTCTTTTATAATAAAATATTAGTAGCCTTTTGATTATAATGTGGGTTGAAGTAAGAAGACTTTATTTAAACATAACATTTAATGTTTTCCTTATGTTTTTGTGATCAGTTTTTCGAGGAAATTAATTCAACTGTTTGATTTCATACATTTTCCATTTTTACATTACATGAAATAAAACAATATTAATATAGAAATGAATACTCTTCACCTCCACCCAAAGCGTTCCAACTCAAATGACTGTCAACACAATTATGGGAAGAGAGAGAGTAAATTGAAATATATGAAAATAGGCCAAAACGTCTCAGTGGTCGGAAATGTTCTGGTGGCTTGAAAGGTTTCTTTTAATGTTATTGTGGTTCCAGGACGATTCGGCCCTGAGACGATTCGGTCCGGGACTATTTGGCCCACTTTTGGGCCGCAACATCCCACTTTTTGGGCCGAAGTGTCTCACTTTAGACCAAATTCATATTAATTTTTTTTTGGTACCGTATTTATCAAGTTTTTAAAGGTGTTTAACTATCCGTATTATTGATATTGACAATGTTGATATAAAAAAACGTAATTTGATATTCAATTTATTACTTCGTAAACCTTGTTTATTCCGTGCATTTGCCAAGCGGCCAACAGAGGGCGTAACTTGTTTACATCGTTTGCATGACTAAAAAATTATCATTTTCGACAATGTTTTCAAAATGTTTGCTTTATTGCATCTTTATCCCTAGTAGTACTACCCTATCGTCTCTCTGAAAATAAAGTTTGGGGAAAAAAGCTTATTCTATGCTTATAAAATGCATATCAAAGCCGATAAACTTTAAGTGTGCCAAATCGTCTCAGGGCCGAAAAGTCCCGGGCCGAATCGTTCCAGGGCCAAATCGTCCCGAGCCAAATTGTCCTGCGCCGAATCGTCCCGGGCCGAATCGTCTCAGGCCAAATTGTCCCGTTACCTTTATTGTTGGTCAAATAAATATATGAAATTTCATTTCATTACATTTCTCTTTATTTATGACTTCATATCCATAGAATTATAACATTACATATAATAAATAAACAAAAGTAAACAAGATATTAGTAGTTACCATCATGGGAGAAATTAAGAATGACATTTGTGTACAAAAACAATCAATTTACAATTAGTATTTTTAAAATTCAGAAAATAGACATCAAATGCAAAAATCATAGCGATATTATAATTAAATTTATTTTCAACTCAATTCTGGTTTAATATAAAATATTATCAGTATTATTATCTCTATGATAAAATAAATTATGAAATCCAACATTGTAACATGCCTTTTTTGCTTAATCTATTAAAAAAAATTTAAATATACATCAAAAGTATCTGCTGTGGTATCCTTGTAGGTAAGTTTCACAACCCACCGCTGGTGTCTTTTAGGAAGGGTAAATCCTAGGCCCAACATGTAGCAGCTAAGCACACACTTATCACAGTTAGCTCCACCACCGCTCAAGCACCAAAATGGTTCGAGTATTGTTTATTCGCACGCCTGTATGTAATCCGCATCCGTGGCCCATCAACTAAGCAATGGTGCTAACCATTAAAGCATGATACTTCACCAACAGCGATATGCTAACCGCAACAATTCTGTTCCCTCCCTGACATCCCTAGAGCACATTAGCCAGGCATCCCTAGCACATTAGCCAGCACATAATTATATGAAAATCATAGAAATTCCTCGACTTCTTACCTGTTAAAGACAGTACCAACACGCTGCATAAATAAACTATTACATCGGTCAATATAGCCATTTTTTTTCGTAAATATGCACCAAAATCATCTTGTGAGTACAGTATGCAACAATAAAAACGCTTTTCAAATTCTTGCGCAAAAACAGGCTTGCAGTAACGTTGAATCAAACACTATGTGTTGACCATGACCAGATTAAGGTCATCCTTTCGTTTTACGGAGCTACTTTTCTGTTGTTTGGCCAGCGGATTGGAAGAGAGACGATGACCCGATGTCGGTGTCGTCCCAGGGCACGGCTATATTCTACATACAATCATTACTCCCCCTGTTATTTTATAGATGTTTCTATAATATTGATAATATTCCAACCGGGTCCTTTAATTAAATCCGTTTTAGTAGCTCTGAAGGAAAACCTCAATTGACGATAAATGGACGTTGTGTTGTTTTTTTTACATTTTACAATGTTGTGAATGTACTGTGCATTCGACATTGTACGTGTGTTGTTGAACTTTTGTTACCTTTACAATCAAGATCGCTCATGCATTTCAGTTTCTATAATTTATAGTAATCGAAAGAGCGAAAACAAATAAGCGACGAATGCAGTTTTTTATTGCACTGTGCTTTGGGATAATATTTATATACATAACATAACTTAGTAGATCATGAATAACCAGAGAATGATGTGACAAGGTAGTGGTGGTAACCACACTACCACATACATCACTATCATTTACGTCATGCAACGTCATTGTCTAATCCAATCATCACAATTAGATGTACACTACAGTCAGACTGAAAAATATCAGAATTTTAAAAACAAATTCTACCATGGCGCTAAAAGGTAAAAAAATGTCATGGATCTCAATTCTCAACCAGGTACCATATCCCGGTACATACAACTATAGGTGGCGCTGTATAGATTATGAATGGACAATCAAATACCGACCAATCAATGGAGGTATGTTCAGAGCGTCATTCTGACGACTGGAGCATTCTCTACTTCTCTACGGAGCGCCATTTATGCCTTTTTAAATATCAATAACAGAAATAGTACTACTACGGTAACTGCTCAAGTGAACCCAAATTAGCACCAGGGTAGCACAGGGATATAAAATAGAAATAAGTCACTACTTTTAATATCGTTTCGTATGTTAAGTACAGTGTGTTCAAGTGGACACAATTTGGCCTCAGTGGAGCACGGTGATATAAAATATAAATAAATTCACCTAATTTTAATATCTTTTTGATATGTTGATTACCAGGGAATTTAACAGTGTGGCGCGTTGACCGCGAATGACTAACATACCATCTTCCCAATAATACATATGAACAAACTCATTTGCATAACAACGCACGGCATACCAAACTGTTTAAAATAGAGCTGAAAGGGGGTGTCACGAAACCTAAGACCACGAAAGCTAAGACCCCCTAAGACCTAAGATCACGAAAGCTAAGACCCAAGACCTAAGATTACAAATTCTAAGATATACTACAGCTTAAAAACAATACTTGTTTATCCATACATAATTTTAAACACGGTAGGTGTCATTTATTACCATAAATATAATTTAATACCACCGCAAAACATAGATAAACTCACATTATTTTCGCCCGTTGAGTAAATGTATATTTTTTCTTTACAACAAACAAACTTGACGGGGTGTTTGTTTGTATATATTTACTCCATTGTGTTGGTTCAGAGGATGTTTTTCTTACGCACCTGCCTTTCTTGTATTTTGACTCCAAATTTGTTGACTAACTTTATCCTGAACACCACACTTTAAAATTAGGACTTATAAGTACTTTCAGAAGGAGAAACACTATGGAGCGCCAAAAGAGCAACAATAATAGTACAAGTATAAAAACAGAAAGAAAACGAAACAAAAAAACTTATCATGATTTTTAAATTAAAATTTATTTGCCAGTATTTATTTCTTCGTACTTGCATGATTATACTATTATCATTTGCGGGGACCTCTCAGCTGGGTGTCACGAAACCTAAGACCACGAAAGCTAAGACCCCCTAAGACCTAAGATCACGAAAGCTAAGACCCAAGACCTAAGATTACAAATATTTATCTTTCGCACCTGCCTTGTATTTTAACTCCCAACATTTATTCTGAATACCACACCTTAGAATTGGCACTTTCATGAAAAAGAATCACATAAAAAGTAACAAATACATTTTTAAATTGATGATTTTACAGACGTTTTTCTCGCACACAAAATGACTAGCCTACAGTACAGTAGGCCTACCGGTGTCTGATCATTTCGGCCGCCAGTCATTTCGGCCGCCGGTTATGGAACGCCTAAAATCATGAAACGCCAAAAAAAGACAAAATATGTATTGTTCATTTCGGCCGCCAGAATCGTCAATATTGTTAATAACGTATGGCACGCCTTAATTGTCAAAAAGGGTGTATACATGTGCCTATCGCCTGAATAGACGTGTGTAAATGGTGTCAGATGAAATCGATCGCGTTTGAAATCGGTCGCGATAAAATAAACATCCGGTATTTGGTATGGAGCGCCGCTAGATACGCTTTTTATCCTATTAGTTACGTTTGATATCGGTCGCGTTTTATTTTGGTCGCGCTAATTTGTATATGGCGCATTAGATACATTTTTAATGAAAACGTTCATTATGTTTTTAGTTAATTTTGAATATTGGAATTTCTAATAATAGGCCTACTGTTTGACATTTTTTTAAACATCGATCGTTATTTTTTAATTACAGTAAATATAAATATTTATCTCATTATTTATAAATAATTTGTGTTTCCATTTTATCTTACAGGTTTTAATGAATTGTAATGTGTTCTCTTAGCATGACGTTGTTTAAGGTTTTGAAAATAAATAATAATTTAATAGTTAAACAAGTAGACACGCCTATTGCGTATTTTTTAATCACAGTTAATTACGAAACTCGTTCTATACCTGCAAGTGGATACCAGCTCAATGAGGTTTATGCAATAAAGGAATTTGATGCATGATGATGGTGATGTGCGAGTATACACACATAGCCTGTTTTATATTATATGTATTCATACTTTTGCTATAATATATATAGAAAGAATCCACATGTACTGGAAGTAATAAACTGAATATCTTCTTTTTTAAGACAAAATGTATAAATAATCATGTTAGAAAAACAGTATCGCTTTTTGATGATGAACAACTCTAAAATGTATATAGGAAATGTTTTTTTTTTATTTTGTATCTATTATGTTGTGTTTATTGTTTTATGTTTTTTATGTAAAAGGGTCCTGCGAAAACAGAAGTGTAAACTTCTCTATGCAGGATCCTTGCCATCATTTATGCTATGAAACTGTATTTATAAACGATGAGTAAATAAATGTGAATTGAATTGAATTGAATTGATGATGATTTTTGTATCCGATATCCGCCACTCTGACGTGAGCATGGTTTAGGATAATAATAAAATATATAGATAATATTCCGTTATAAATCAATCTACCAGCCCTACAGTAGGTCTATGATGTACAATGATAGATGTGAGAATAATGTATGGATAATAAAGGTGGACACGATTCTCAAAGAGGTACTATATATTTAAACATTTAGATTTACGAACGTCGTATGAATGTTATGTGAGACTACTTACTTAATTATTTACATTAAATGATTATTGTAAATAAAGAAATAAAAGATATTTTTCAAATTAAAATCTTAAATTATATACATCGTTTCACAAAAACACGTGCAGGAGGCCTATAGACGTTTTAAAAGTATGGTTATTAGTAATAGACGTCATCTTTACCTGGCCATGGACTACGATCGTACGTGTTTTGTCCATGATTTGACACGCTAACAAGTGCGTGCTTTTTAAAAAGGGGAAACCCCGTCAGCAAAATAACGCATTGTTAGAGGAAACAGCTGCACGATCATAGAAAGCGCATCTCCCCCAATACGGCTTATTCGGGGGTTTATTTCAGTAACTCGCCTTTTAACCATCCGCATATAATGATCATTTTTACTAACAACTATTTTAAACATAACATTAGAAATAAAAGTATACACGTGATTTGTCTCAACAATTATTATTATACACTTAATATTATCCTACATAACGGATGTAAATAAAATTAAAAAATTAAAATTAGGTGATCGAATAGTAGGTTATGTTGTTAACGACATGATATAATCTGCCACACAGTATGCATAAGTATAAAAATGGATACGCTGGCTTTACGGGCTATACATTGTAACAATTATTGTTTTTAAATAAATTGTTCTCTTTTACGTAATTGTTTGCATAATAAAAGACAGACGTATATTCCCTAAGCCTATATAATATATTAATTACAATACATATAAATAGAGGTAAATTATTATATGCCTGATATAATATTATACCTAATTGGTTGGGGTTGGGCTCAGTCAAGAAGAAGCCGGCGAATGATAGTAAAATAGCGCAACTCTATACAAATCAAAAAGTATGATCGTTTTTGTTGATTGCTGCTTGCTGTTTGAATACGCACGTCTATTCAGGCGATAGGCACATGTGTATACACCATTTTTTATAATTGAGGCGTGCCATACATTAACAATATTGACGATTGTGGCGGCCGAAATGAACAATAAATATTTTGTCCTTTTTGGCGTTTCATGATTTTAGGCGTTCCATAACCGGCGGCCGAAATGACTGGCGGCCGATATGCACTGTGACCGGCCTACCCCATGTTCAATGTTTTTGTTTCTATGGAACGTCAAAAGAGCAAAAATTATATAGAGGGCTGAAAACTCTGTGGAGTCCATCTACAGTGTGGATGGAACAATGTAAAATTAAAATTGTAATGATAATAGTATAATCATGCAAATACGAGGAAATAAATACTGGCAAATAAATTTTAATTAAAAAATCATGATAAGTTTTTTTGTTTCGTTTTCTTTCTGTTTTTATACTTGTACTATTATTGTTGCTCTTTTGGCGCTCCATAGAAACAAAAACATTGAGCATGGGGAGCTCGAGGAGTTACATTACAGATACAAAGAAACACATCTGTAAAACCATAAATTTAAAGGATTTATTTATTTGTTATTATGTGTTTCTCCTTCTGAAAGTACTTATAAGTCCTAATTTTTTTTCTCCCTTACCCTGAACGTTTGAAACGCCTTAATCTGATGTCCATTAACAATCGTATTAGGTATTTATGTATTAATTTTGTTACCAAATGTATATACAAATTATATGATGTTAATGTTTTTAAATATTTATCTATTAATTGCAGACATGTTGATAACCTTAAGTTGCGCAATCATTTTATAGCCCGGACTGATTTATTTCATAATTCTGTCTTTAATTTTTTTGTTAGACATTTTAGAGATCTGCCTACGGATATCTGCGACCAACTTTTAATTAATATAAACTGTTTTAAGCATAGCCTTAAGAAATATTTTAATAATCTGTTTTAATCTGAACATATGTATATTTTAAAGATATTTTTAAATTCTATCTTTTTAAATTAACAATTTTTTTTATAAAAACCCATTGCTAAATTTTATAGTTTTATCTAAATTTTAATAGAACCCATGTATTATTCATTTTATGGAAGTATTTCTATGTGGAGAGCCTCTCGACGGTTATTTTTATTTATAACTTTTGGGTTATCCGGCCTCATTGACTTACTTTTGTATTGTTTTTTTTGTACTGTTCTGTATATTGGCGAAATAAATGATATGATATATGATATGATATGAGGGTTGTTGAGGAAAATGTTTTATTTACATGATTTGAACAATCTTATGTAAAGTGTTGACCGCGAATGACTAAACACACCATCTTCTCCATAATACACCTGCACAAACTCATTTGCATAACAACGCACGGCATACCAAACTGTTTAAAATAGAGCTGAAAGTTTCTCCTGAAATTACATCTATTATTTTTTTCAAACAACATGTACAAGAATCTTCAGTACCCCACCATGCTTGGGGCTGAGCAAATTTCGAGAAATAGAGCTGCATTTTGAATTCCAGAAGTATATTTTCTCAATATTTTTGTATGCGACTATTTCGATGTGCTCAACTGGAGCCAAATTACTGTCCACTTGAGCACAGTCCATACGAAAAGATATTAAAATTCAGTAACTTATTTCTATCACTGTGCTCCACTGGTGCCAAATTGGGTCCACTTGAGCACAGCTTATTACATACGAATGACATTTTAACATTTTAGTGATTTTATTTCTATTTTATATCCCTCTGTGCTCCGCTCGTGCCAAACTGGGTCCATTGAGCTCAGTGTATTAGATACAAATAGTATATTAAAATGTAGTAACTTATTTCTATTTTATATCACTGTTTTCCCCTCCTGCCAAATTGGCACTTGAGCACAGTGTATTAAAATACGAAAATATATTTAAATTAGTGACTTATTTCTATTTTATATCACTGTGCTCCACCGGTGCCAAATTTGATCCACATTTGATACACATTTCTATTTCTGAAGAAAATAAAGGCATAAATGGCGCTCCGTAGAGAAGTAGAGAATGCTCCATCGTTAGAATGACGCTCTGAAGAATATACTTCATCAATGATACAATTAAAAGATAAAGTACCATATCTCAACTATAGGTGGCGCTATGGATATATTCATGGCTGGATGATGATTTTACAGAACTTGACGACGATTTGAACAAATGACGTAATGAGGCGGCATCGCAATCGAAAGCTCCGTCAATCAATTGTCATTTTATTATTAATAATTTATTTTACATAAATCGGCAGGCTGACATAGTGAACAGTACTGTCACGCCCAGATTGAAGTTAACTATATGGCTACTGAAGAACGCAATTAAAAGTATACAGATATATAATATTAGCAACTGAATGTATTTATTTCTTTGTCCGCCGGTCACTTCTTCGTGGACTTGTTCACTACCAATTACAATCATAAAAAATCATGTGTTTACTCGGCTTGGTTTACTACATATGGTGGTGGTGGTACCAACTTCAGCCCAACGGGCAGCAAATGGTCAATCTGTATTATTGCTGAGGTGCGACACCTCCCTTCTCTACAAGGTTGATGTGAGGTGTAATTACTACGTTCCTCCGCAATTCTTTTATACGGTAATACACCTGACTAGTTCTATGCAAATTACCCTTTGCGTTTAACTTTAAATACCCGTCACTTTTGACTGTGACAATTCCGAAGGTCCAGATTCGTGCCTGATGAAATTGATAACAAGCCTTCCTACAAGATGAGTATTGATCCGTAATATTTACAATTCAAAATCATATTGCAATATTTATAATCTGATAACAAGCCATGTCTATTAATTCTCGTATCACCAACATAGAGAGTAGGCTACATTTACGACGAAGTACAAAGTCCCAATTTATCAAGTTTATTGACATCACGATGGACGGTTGTCAGCTGAAAGGCTGCATTTTGCTCCTTTTCACACTTTATTACTATAAATGCCAAGGTAAAAATTATTAACATTAAAACTTTTTAAAATATATTATTACAATTTTAAACGTAGAAATATTTGTTGTGTGTCATGTTTACGCACGCAAAAGTATTGTCTGACCAGCCATTCCGTATACCATTGTATATGTATATTTCAATGATATGCAGTAAAAACATGTTATTTTGTGTTAATGCCATACGTTGCTTAATAATAATGTTACGTTGCTTAATAATAATGTATCAGCCCACTTAAGCTTGGTTCCCACTGGGACCCGCAATGCAAGTAAGAAAACGTAACACATTTGACCAATCGCAGGCGGTAAGTTATCCAAAGTCGATTTGGTCAACTCCCTTGCGTTGCGTCTTCGGAAACGTTAGAAGCAGAAGTTACAACGTCTTTACGCCAAAACACAAAACTCACAATATGTACACAAATAAAATTATTTATATATGTATTAGCTTAGTATATTATTATAGTACCTTAAATAAATCGTTTTCTATTATAGGCTATGAATTACAGCCAAGAGTGAGTTACTTACGGCCAGAATACTGTGCAGCTGATCATACCAGTAAAATTCACTTTGAACAGACTTTACAACTAAGATTTGACAATGTTATGCCTAATACCCCACTCTATACAACGATTTGTTCGATAAAATTAATCTGTTTAAAGGAAGTGTCCATCGGTCTTACGGTCACGTTAAACGATGGTGAATTCGATGAAAACGGCAATCAAGTATGCGATGAAGGCAATTACATACAGGTGGCTGATTCTTTATATAATACTTTACATACCTGGTGCAGAAACAGTGACCGCTACGTGTATACTAATAAGTCAGAGGTTTACATGACACTTCATCTGAGCCGTTTTTCAAGAGTGTCGTCATTTATAATTACTGCTTATGAATATAAACTAGATGAACCTGCATTAGGTGAGTTTGTTCACTTTATAGAAAAGAATGTATGTGTGTTTTTAATATTGTGTTATATCTGTGGTATGGTTTCCGTAATTAATGTCATTTGATACGCCCATCTAAACAATGATACATAAAATATAGCAGTTAATTATGTCTCAACCGTAGATTACCGACCGAATGTTTTTGTTTTTATAATAAGTGATATTTTATTGTAATTTTGTATTAATATTTTGATTGTATGTTCTACCTTTCTAAATGTTTTTTTTATATTTCTATATTGCATTTTATTTTTCCTAGTGAAACGCTTTTGTTAAACTTCAATCCTTCGTTTGATTGCAATAAAGTTCTATTCGTATTCGTAATGAATCTTTTCAAAGCATGATGAAACACCTTTTGCATGCGCGCGCACCAACATTTGAATTGATTCGTTATTTTGTTATATTTCAGATCCGTCATTACTTGCCATGTATATCATGATGGGCGTCATAGCTGTGTTTTCTTTCTTATTATTATGTTGCATATGTTGCTGTAAACGAAGTCCGAATCAACCACATACCACCACCACCACCACCACGAACATACTGACAGTAATCGACCCTACTGGCCCATCTCCACATTCTCCCCACCCCACAGACAACTATACCCCACCCTCTTACTCAACAGCAGTAAATTGGTCATCAGAAGATGACATAACAGAAGCTCCGCCAAGTTACGATCAAGTATTGGCATCTAACGGGTCAGCAATTGGTAAGAGCCAGCACCAGGGCAGCAAGCGTGGACCAACACATTTAAGTATAATTATACCACCGCCATCGGGTAATGCTGAATCGTCACCTACTCGTTTAGAAACATATTCAACTGTTGGATTGCAAACTGAATTACCGGTTAATTGATCGATTTAGATTAAATACAATTATAAAGCCTAGTCCTGCACTAGCGAACTTTACCGAATGTTTGTTTGCAAACAAACATACTTTATGTAGACTTCTGTAAACTTGTTTTCTGTAGTTTTCCCTCCCCACGTATACTATTATTTTTGTTTTAATGGAAGAATGAACGTTTTATTTAAATTTCATTTTCTGTTTATAAACTTTTTTTTGTAACTACTTACTGCTTACTAAGACCGCTTATCACTTAATATGCACATGTTCACACTGTTAAAATAGGCGATATTAAAATATTTTTGTAGTGGGTTGTCCAGCAAGGATAAAATAATAATTTACCTTTACGCATACGAATTGTTTTTGCGGACAACATGATTTTATACCAACCATTACTTACTTAAGGATAAAGACTTTCGAACATTAATAAGTAAAGACTCGGTTCATCTGTATGATAGTGTTTATTATCTAATCAAATTCAACTAAACTTTTTTTTAAATTCCCCCTTCCCGGAAGTTATGAACAAGATAAATACAAAAAAAGGATGTCTGTTTGTTATAAATAAGTTACCCCCAATAAATGAAAACCTATTCTAGGTTAGATATGAAGGATTTTATATGGCAGCTAAAATTGCTTTAAAATATTGTTTTTACTATATTAATCTACTATTTACACTGCATACAAATGTGCTAAAAATAGATTGCACCATGGGAAGTTCCCATATCATTTTGTTTCTGCTCAACAGAAGTTTTAAACTAAAGAGGGCAGCAAATATACTTGGTTACTGATTATGTTGCATTTATATTACGCTTATTTTCTTTACTTTTTATATTAAAGCGTTTGTTGTTCTTGTTTGAAAACTTATGATGTATTTTGTTTTCTCGAAACAGTCTTTTAGCTCATTGACCACTGAATGTTGAATGCCGATACGTTTAATCCATTGGAGCTATCACCCGGTTTATAAATTCTGGAGAGAAAAAAAAAGAGAAATTCAAGTTTTCTGTAACGTTAATACATTTCTTTACATTTACTCTAACTTATCTGCATTATCACACAACCGTCTTTCCATTCCACTTCAACGAATCATCATAGTAAATATCTTTAGGTACACCGTTTCCAAAAGGAAATAATGTAAAGTTTCTCGATTTTTCGGTTGGTATGACAACTGTTTTTTCCTCTTCAGAAGATGGTTGTAGTGTGTATCGATATTTTGGTAGCATAACAATCGAAACGTCGACACATATACATATATTTTATTTCATTTAGGAAACACATGGTGTTAGTGCAAAACTAACTTTATTCGTCATCGTTATAAATAAATTAATATCTTTAAAAAACATCTTTCCTCTTTTAGTTATTGACAACAAACACTCCAAATCATGTTGTTTTACTAAACTTTAGGCCTAACCTTTACTATTAACCTTTAACCTTTACTATTACCTTTAACTTTTACTATTAACTTTAACCTTTACTATTAACCTTTAACCTTTACTACTAACCTTCATATGTAATTTCTCCTTCAGAGTTTTCTAAGCCAGCCAATAATGATTCAACATCTTCGTCTGATAGTTTCTCACCTGAAAAATAAAATACTAAAAATAGTACTATGTCCCAGAAAAATCGTATCGACATAATATGTCCGGTCTATTTTCGTAAAAAAGGGAGAGTTTCTTCAAGATTTAGTACACGTTTTAGTGGCAATAAAGACTGTCCTTTTGTCATCTTAATTTGTAATATATTCTTTTTATAATTTTTACACTTTGTCAATAAATTGTTTAACTATTGTTTCTTGAAATTAATTCTTCTTGTAACGGCTTTTCCAATTTGTTCGTGTTGTTTTAATTTTGCAATCTAACCGTTTCAGCTTTGGCTGTCGGTGTGGACAAATTTGATGTTTTTAATCCGATGGTATTTTGCATTTTATAGGCGCGCGCGATGATGAAATAGTACGGTACGAGAATAAAAAGTATTGTTAGATATAATGTATTATTGTTGAATTTCAATTTAAAATATATTTACCGAGCGATGTGAGAATCCTCCGCAACTCAGCTCCTGTGATGATACCGTTACCTTCCTTGTCGAATACTCTCATACACTCCATATAGTCTTCAGCACATCCCTGATCTTTACTCTTTGCCAAGTCTTGCAGTTGGGCTAAGAATTCCTCGAATGATAAACGGGTGGCTATACAAAATGAAACGACTCGTTGATATTATTATCAATGTTTGTTAAACAGACAATCGATTGGACGAATTAAAAGGGCGCACGCGCGCTCTTTAACAAGCAACCAATGATTGGTTCCCAACCAACGACGTAGAGGCGTAACACGAGTGAGTTGACCAATGACAAGCGGCAGATGATCCATCGCGCCATGATTGGTCAAATTACGTGCGGTGCGCGCGCTTACGTCGTTGCGTTGCGTCCAATGGGAATCAAGCTTACTTACTTTCATCAGCATCGGGTCCAGTAACCTTCTTGATATCTGCAAGGGTTGGGTTCATTCCAAGTGAGCGGGCAATGTCACCGACAACCAATGCAGATACTTTGCTGTCACCGATGGTGTCAAACAGCATAAAGCATTCACGGTACTCTATATTCAAATATAAATATTGATCATATTACATTTGTTCCATTTATTATAATTAGTAATATCATATATATTTTGGTTTAGTTACATACACGATTATTAGGTAAATAGATTTTAATAATGAATGCCTACACAGCTGAAGTAATCGTATAAGAGGCCCACATGGCTTGAAATCTTCGTTAAAATTAAAAATACACCAGACGAAAAAAAAGTAAAACAGACTCTTGTATTATTTCTCATAGTGTATATAGGCGTCCTGTGAAATAAGCGGCGTATAAAATGCTCGCGACTATCGTTTTAGAACTATATAACTGGTCTACACCGAATGTAACATCAGAAGAGAAAACATTTCAACTAAATCATTCATGTCAATCTTTCACAATTGCGTCCTATAACTCATCCCCAAATATGGGCACGGTTACAATAGCCATTCAGCGACTGTGATTGTGAAATATTATAGGTGTGAGCTTTCCACCAATCAACGCCATGTAAAGTACCACGTGATGAAACTCTTTTACATAATTAATTAGGAGCGAACGAATTGGTCAGCGGCGTATTTATCGACAAGGATTCAGGAATACATAATTATTTATCTAATTTTTATGTTATATTTTATTGTTTTTATACAAGTTCTAAACTAATAAAAATTTAAATCTTACCGTCCTTCATGTCTTCACAGAATTCGAAAGCCTTGAAAAATAATTGTATAAGTTTTTAGTTAGCTGTTAAGTGTTATATAAAAAAATGTTCTAAATATGAAAGATATCAAATATGGATGCCTTTAGATCATCAGTATCAACCTACAAAATAGTAATCTAACATACATGTTAAACTAATGACGGTACATACACTTCAAATGCAGGGGATATGTTTAGATACGATTGCCGACGAGTATGAACAAATTTACTCTAGTAAAGTAAAGTACTCTAGTATACATTCAACTATGAATGAAATAATTCCTCCATCCATGATTTAACTATAGTTATTGAACTTATGGACTGACTGATATACTTAATATATCTAAGTCTATACACATCATATTCTCAATTGATTGAGAAATCCATCGATAATGTGTAGTAGAATACCCATTCAACAAATGTTTCAATTTGTTCGCAATTTCTCGTAACCTGAATTCTTACAATCGTTGTCTAAATATAAAAGCTAAAAGTGACTGAATTTAAACTAAGCATAGTCCTATACAATACAGTCCTATCCATATTACAACACTTACCATTTTATATAATGATGTAATTTATAAAACTTAAATCTCCCAAAAGGACTTGGTACTTGTTTACACCAGTCAACGGACCCGACTACTGACAAGCAAGAGAATCTCAAGTCACACGACACATTCGTCGCAATCTGCACCGAGTGTGACGTCACAAGGATGTTAGCAATGCGCGGAATTTGACGACGTACCCGGGAATGTCCCGTTATGGAATAGGAAGGCTAACCCTGGACATGCTCTGTTGCGTAGTCGGCGGATAAAATAATTTAGGGTACTTTGTCTACAACAAATCTGTCACAGCTTGATTGATTTGTAATCATTTAGCAATCAAATAGTAATTTCGATTTACAGCCAGTCTACTCGGCGTAATATTAGGGTGTAATACCAAGTATACAAGATAGAATAGACGCGGTTTAGCAGTCATTAGTAATTTCGAATTATTACGTCAATAATAACGGCGTAATGTTGGCGTAATACAAAATATGTACACATCAAATAGATAGGATAGACGCATACGTTAGCAATCAAAATAGTAATTTCGATTTACAGTTAGTCTACTCTTATAACGGCGTAATATTGGGGTAATACAAAGCATAATATGCACACATCAAAAAGATAGGATAGACGCATACGTTAGCAATCAAAATAGTAATTTCGATTTACAGTTAGTCTACTCTTATAACGGCGTAATATTGGGGTAATACAAAGCATAATATGCACACATCAAAAAGATAGGATAGACGCATACGTTAGCAATCAAAATAGTAATTTCGGTTTACGTCAATAACAGTTTATTCTTATAACGGCCTAACGGCGTAATGTTGGCGTAATACATAGTATATACACGTCAACAACTTCGCAAGATAGGATAGAGGCGGTTTAGCAATAAATTAGTAATCGATTCACATCAATAATAGTCACTTATTATAACGGCGTAATGTTGGCGTAATACATAGTAACACGTCAACAACTTCGCAAGATAGGATAGAGGCGGTTTAGCAATAAATTAGTAATCGATTCACATAAAAAATAGTCACTTAGTATAACGGCGTAATGTTGGGGTACGATAAAACAAATATTGTATGCACATTTTAATGTTTGCGAGACGAGTAGACTTAAAGCCGACACAGGCAAGGGTGGGCCTAATAACAATAATACACGGCAAGGAATAACAAAAAAAAGAATACACTATAAAACACACTGTTACCGAATTGATATCGGTAATTCACTCCGTCATAATGGGCAGAGAAAGAGACGGGAATGCGGGCGGGGGGGGGGGGGGGGGCGAGATGGTCCAGAGGTGAATAAATTCCCTCTCCCAATAAAACAAATGACGCCGACGCCCTGAAACCCTCTTACAATTCAATTGTGTCTAACCCATAATTTAGGAATCGTAGACAAGTAGATAAATAACTTTCGACAAAACGTTTAATCTTTTCGTAATAATTTAATCCATTTACACATTGCACAAGAATTATACAAAAACAAGTGTCTCCCAGTAGTTCGGCAATTGCATATTACAGAACACACAATGCAGCAACGATGAAAAAGTTTGGCATAGAAAAAACGCTTCGTCCAAAATTCTGTTTTTTTTAACATAACATGTGATCATATCTAAGGCATGGTAATTACCACATAGTTCGTGAATTTACTGCTTTTCCCGGGAAGTTCCCGTCCGCAACGTGATTCAAACGTTACTCTATCAAACCGTAAATGTATCTCTCCGTCCATCAAGAAAGTGTCCATCACTGGCGGACGGGAACGCCCCTTTCATATTGACCAGATAAGTGGTGTCCATGTCCATCTATATTATCCTTTTCTTCAATCCCTAATACAGTACATACTATACACGTGACAGCAACTTTCTTAAACTAGGTGGTAAGACACATCTAAATAAACTGTTAAAATTCGGGTCCTATTCAACTACTAAACACAGGGTTATCAACAAAATGAAATAAAAAGTATTATTTAACAAGCGGTGACTGCTGAGAGTGAACAGATAGGAATAGTAAATTATCTCTTCTTAAAAAGCAAATACATGTGATTTAAAATAACGGCTCACTACCGACTTTATTTCGTCATTTTGACCGTCGGATCGTCCAACTTGCTACACCTAACGGTACAACATACACAAAATGGTTTTCATTTTTAGGCCTACTATAAAACTGTGAACTCATTGATACATCCGTCGTCGATAGAGCCCCATTGCGCATGTGTACGCGGTACTAATTTTTACCACAGTACTAATTCTGTAGTGGTACTTAACATACCAAGTTGTTTTTTTTAATCCGGGGAATATGAGGATGGTTCTTTTAAGGCATAGCTGTCGACGACGGAACTACCTCACTAATTATTATATACCATTATTTCAACAGAAATTATACGAAGCCATCGAAGCAACAAAATGGACGAATACAAAAATACTATCCTCTACAAACAGAATAGCATTTTACAATGTTTAAAAACCGATTGTTTAGGCGTATATAATTTTACAGTTTGACATTTACACAATAGTTGTCACAAACGGATACGAATATAGAAAAAAAAATAGAAGAGTAAATAAAAAAACCTGAAATCGGAAAGAAATCGAGTTGTTGACAACCAGGCTAGAACAGTACAAAAGGCGTCAGTATCTACCACAGTCCATTAATCATGATAACATTGCCATGACTAAAATATTAATAGCAAAAGAAAACACATTAGGGTAATGAATTTTGTAATAAAATAAGGATTTTTTTCAAACACAAATTAACTTTGGATGGTTAAGAGACCATGTCAACATTATTCCACTGCAGTTACTGCAGTAAATATATTTTTTTTTGCAATCATTTAATAAGCTATTCTGGTAATATTTGTTCTACATTGAAACGAACTAAAATCATGCTCTAATGCGAAAATAGCTAGTTACTGCAGCAGGGGCCTGGTTACTGCAGTAACTGCGGTAGAATAATTTAATTATGTATAATTAAGTTATATTTGATATTCTGGTTTGTAGGATAAATGAGAAAACATGTATACTATGCAGTGGGACGAACATTACTTAACTAAACATAACAAAATTAAGCCATATTAGCAAGTCAACAATATTGGATGGGTCAAAGGTTACCTGTTCATGAATATTCATAACACAATTTATTCCCCCAACTACCAATAGCTATTAGAATCAATTCAATAAATCATTAAAACAAACATTTATTCATTTTAAATCTATTTTATAAAATTTGAAAACATTACTATGGAAACAGTTTGATTCATATCTACAAAGTTAATTTAATTTTAACTCACAAAATTAAAACAAATAGTTAGGACTATTGAAGGTTGTTACAGTGAATGACAAAAGACCATAAATGATAAATAGAGGAACGAGGAGACAGAACAGAGGTACCTCCCTGGAGAGACTAGGAGTTGTAGGATTGCGACGACGATGATTAGTAAATGACCAGAAGTAACTAACACATTTATGATTTTTGTTGTTGTAGTTTATGACAGTATATGAATTTTTTTAAAGCAACAGATTGGAGACAAGTCTTCTAGGAGGCCAGGTAGCCACATAGCCGTTAGGGCTAGTGGTGAAATTGGTTATTTTACTCTACAGTAGGTACAAAGCCTCTTGAGACAGAACCACCCTATGATAAAAACCCAAAACAACTGAATACTTGTAGCAAACTTACAATCCCGTTCCACATAAACAAGCCTTACAGACAACAAAGACTAAGGGGCCAACGGTCAACAAAGACTAAGGGGCCAAAGGTCAAAAAGACTAAGGGGACAAAGGTCAACAACGACAAGGCACAGGCGAATAATTTGGTATCTGCACATACATAATCATTACCTACGATACCCGACATAAAGTGCATACAAATTGACAAGGAGGAAAAGCAAAAATAAATAAGCCTTTGAATTAATTGCACTGAGGCATACACAAACCAGACCTCTGCGGGGAGCAAATGCCTTCACCATCATGTACACCACATATTGCTGCTTGACACTAAACTTTCACTCGTAAATAAATAACTTAACACCTGAGTTGCCAAGGGATCATTAACAAGTTCATTTAAAATCATTTTCAATTATATTTCATTTTTGATGGAATTTTTAAAATGGAAATTATTTATACCAAATTCATTTTAAGTAAATAAAATATTTTAAAACTAGTTTCTACTTCATCATCTGACATTTAAACATGTTTTAAGAATTGATATTTAAGTACAGTCACTTAGAAGACTTAGCGCTACATAGCCACTGGATTGGTAGCATACACTCAAAATATACCAACTCTTTTCTCATAATATTATTATTTGGTATTTTAGTCAACATTTATTAAGAGAGTTATATAGATTTGATAATACACCACACTTTTGGTTTTAGTCAAATTAACTAAAATATTTCCCTTATATCGGCAGCTAAGTTCCTGAAATTTGAGACTCATCAATTTGAAAGGGATTATATTTATCAAAAGTATTGAATACATTATTTGCAACCACTAGGAAATGTTGGAAGAACTACTAATTAATGTGTGTTCCAAATATTGTAGCATTTTACAAGTATTGCCTAAAATTACCCCCTAACCCCATCTCACTACTCTTCACAGCAAAGAAATGACTGACTTAATGTAAATAAAAAAAAACACTCTCACACAATTTATAAATAAAATGACTTTGATATACTATAACACTTATTTTGTGTAAAATATTCCGCACACACATATTCACTAACACACACTCTGTAGACACATTTTATATATACCTATCAACTGACACAATAGAATATCACCTACCATTGAAACATTACAGAAAATAAATTTAGGAGTACAGTACGACCTAGATTGTACGTTCTTTGGATTTATGAAACAAACGATTTGATTGTAATTGAATATGGTATGTTGTTTTTTGTGTTTTTGATTTAATAAATTAAGAGTTTGTAAATTTTTAGGACTACCTGTAAGGTAAACAGAATGTTGCGGCAGCCTTAGTTATAGGATCTACATTTAGAGGTCAGTTTAAGGTCAACCTTGATTTTACAGATGCCATGTTTGTTGCCATACCGTACGTAAAATCTAGGTCCTACCGTAGACACAAATCCAATATCAGTGTACCATATGTTGAAGCATTTTAACTATTAATATTACAGATACATTAGTATTTGTTTATCAAACAATAATTTCATCAACGAAACAAACGTCTACAAAAAAGCGACTTTATATACCAACATGAAAAATGGGTTAAAATCCATCATACAAATTATGAGACAAAAAGAAAACATTTTGCACTAGAAGACACTATTGCCATTAATCATG
Organism: Antedon mediterranea; assembly: GCF_964355755.1. NCBI lineage: Eukaryota > Metazoa > Echinodermata > Crinoidea > Comatulida > Antedonidae > Antedon > Antedon mediterranea. The sequence goes on from NC_092671.1 coordinate 896,364, forward strand.
TCGTTAACTTGTATCTATAGCACTAATATAAGAATTATACACTCTGGTACACAAAAGCATACAAACTGGTCTTAAAACATAACATGAAAGACATAAATACAAATACTAATTGTTTACAAAAATAAAATCATTATAAAGCAGGGTTCATAAATGAGTCTGTCTTGTGCAGTAGAAGTTGATAGTTTGTGCTAGATATACTGCGATGGACTCTCTGAGCATGCTCCGCTGTCGGTAGTAGTGCACGTATAGTGTATTCTGTGGCTTTGTCGTTGCGGTCCATGATGCCTGGCAATCCGCCACTGTTACGTTTTGTCCACGTTATTTGTGCTCCTAGGTTGGCTACTTCATGTAACATAGCCTCTGCTTCTGATACTGTTGCTTCAACTGGAATACCAACTACATAAAGTACATTTAAGTCATCTAGAAAAAAATAAAAATTATCAATTATAATATCCTAAAAGGTCTCAAAGGTATGCTTAACTGGCTAAGCAAGATATAACTGGCTTTAGTAGCAGGAAAATGTAAGGGTTTGAAAAAATGAATAAATAAGACATTTTTTTTTGCAATGTTAAACAAATTATATTCCAGCAATGTAGAATCTTCTCGGATAAGGACTATAAACCGTAGGTCCAGTGTACACATCTAGCTCATGTGCACTTTAAAGGACCTAGTACATCTTTCGAGACAATTAAGGTGTTACCCCGGTGTACTAGTACATCACAGCTACTGATCATAACTGGGCTGATGGGGAGATCACTCTTTGACTGAAGAGGTTATCCAGTATGAATAAAATAAGAGGTTATCCAGTATGAATAAAATAAGAGGTTATCCAGTATGAATAAAATAAGAGGTTATCCAGTATGAATAAAATAAGAGGTTATCCAGTATGAATAAAATAAGAGGTTATCCAGTATGAATAAAATAAGAGGTTATCCAGTATGAATAAAATAAGAGGTTATCCAGTATGAATAAAATAAGAGGTTATCCAGTATGAATAAAATAAGAGGTTATCCAGTATGAATAAAATAAGAGGTTATCCAGTATGAATAAAATAAGAGGTTATCCAGTATGAATAAAATAAGAGGTTATCCAGTATGAATAAAATAAGAGGTTATCCAGTATGGAATAAAATAAGAGGTTATCCAGTATGAATAAAATAAGAGGTTATCCAGTATGAATAAAATAAGAGGTTATCCAGTATGAATAAAATAAGAGGTTATCCAGTATGAATAAAATAAGAGGTTATCCAGTATGAATAAAATAAGAGGTTATCCAGTATGAATAAAATAAGAGGTTATCCAGTATGAATAAAATAAGAGGTTATCCAGTATGAATAAAATAAGAGGTTATCCAGTATGAATAAAATAAGAGGTTATCCAGTATGAATAAAATAAGAGGTTATCCAGTATGAATAAAATAAGAGGTTATCCAGTATGAATAAAATAAGAGGTTATCCAGTATGAATAAAATAAGAGGTTATCCAGTATGGAATAAAATAAGAGGTTATCCAGTATGAATAAAATAAGAGGTTATCCAGTATGAATAAAATAAGAGGTTATCCAGTATGAATAAAATAAGAGGTTATCCAGTATAAATAAAATAAGAGGTTATCCAGTATGAATAAAATAAGAGGTTATCCAGTATGAATAAAATAAGAGGTTATCCAGTATAAATAAAATAAGAGGTTATCCAGTATGAATAAAATAAGAGGTTATCCAGTATGAATAAAATAAGAGGTTATCCAGTATGAATAAAATAAGAGGTTATCCAGTATGAATAAAATAAGAGGTTATCCAGTATGGAATAAAATAAGAGGTTATCCAGTATGAATAAAATAAGAGGTTATCCAGTATGAATAAAATAAGAGGTTATCCAGTATGAATAAAATAAGAGGTTATCCAGTATAAATAAAATAAGAGGTTATCCAGTATGAATAAAATAAGAGGTTATCCAGTATGAATAAAATAAGAGGTTATCCAGTATGAATAAAATAAGAGGTTATCCAGTATGAATAAAATAAGAGGTTATCCAGTATGAATAAAATAAGAGGTTATCCAGTATGGAATAAAATAAGAGGTTATCCAGTATGAATAAAATAAGAGGTTATCCAGTATGAATAAAATAAGAGGTTATCCAGTATGAATAAAATAAGAGGTTATCCAGTATGAATAAAATAAGAGGTTATCCAGTATGAATAAAATAAGAGGTTATCCAGTATGAATAAAATAAGAGGTTATCCAGTATGAATAAAATAAGAGGTTATCCAGTATGAATAAAATAAGAGGTTATCCAGTATGAATAAAATAAGAGGTTATCCAGTATGAATAAAATAAGAGGTTATCCAGTATGAATAAAATAAGAGGTTATCCAGTATGAATAAAATAAGAGGTTATCCAGTATGAATAAAATAAGAGGTTATCCAGTATGAATAAAATAAGAGGTTATCCAGTATGAATAAAATAAGAGGTTATCCAGTATGAATAAAATAAGAGGTTATCCAGTATAAATAAAATAAGAGGTTATCCAGTATGAATAAAATAAGAGGTTATCCAGTATAAATAAAATAAGAGGTTATCCAGTATGAATAAAATAAGAGGTTATCCAGTATGAATAAAATAAGAGGTTATCCAGTATAAATAAAATAAGAGGTTATCCAGTATGAATAAAATAAGAGGTTATCCAATATGAATAAAATAAGAGGTTATCCAGTATGAATAAAATAAGAGGTTATCCAGTATGAATAAAATAAGAGGTTATCCAGTATGAATAAAATAAGAGGTTATCCAGTATGAATAAAATAAGAGGTTATCCAGTATGAATAAAATAAGAGGTTATCCAGTATGAATAAAATAAGAGGTTATCCAGTATAAATAAAATAAGAGGTTATCCAGTATGAATAAAATAAGAGGTTATCCAGTATGAATAAAATAAGAGGTTATCCAGTATGAATAAAATAAGAGGTTATCCAGTATGAATAAAATAAGAGGTTATCCAGTATGAATAAAATAAGAGGTTATCCAGTATGAATAAAATAAGAGGTTATCCAGTATGAATAAAATAAGAGGTTATCCAGTATAAATAAAATAAGAGGTTATCCAGTATGAATAAAATAAGAGGTTATCCAGTATAAATAAAATAAGAGGTTATCCAGTATGAATAAAATAAGAGGTTATCCAGTATAAATAAAATAAGAGGTTATCCAGTATAAATAAAATAAGAGGTTATCCAGTATGAATAAAATAAGAGGTTATCCAGTATGAATAAAATAAGAGGTTATCCAGTATGAATAAAATAAGAGGTTATCCAGTATGAATAAAATAAGAGGTTATCCAGTATGAATAAAATAAGAGGTTATCCAGTATGAATAAAATAAGAGGTTATCCAGTATGAATAAAATAAGAGGTTATCCAGTATGAATAAAATAAGAGGTTATCCAGTATGAATAAAATAAGAGGTTATCCAGTATGAATAAAATAAGAGGTTATCCAGTATGAATAAAATAAGAGGTTATCCAGTATGAATAAAATAAGAGGTTATCCAGTATGAATAAAATAAGAGGTTATCCAGTATAAATAAAATAAGAGGTTATCCAGTATGAATAAAATAAGAGGTTATCCAGTATGAATAAAATAAGAGGTTATCCAGTATAAATAAAATAAGAGGTTATCCAGTATGAATAAAATAAGAGGTTATCCAGTATGAATAAAATAAGAGGTTATCCAGTATGAATAAAATAAGAGGTTATCCAGTATAAATAAAATAAGAGGTTATCCAGTATGAATAAAATAAGAGGTTATCCAGTATGAATAAAATAAGAGGTTATCCAGTATGAATAAAATAAGAGGTTATCCAGTATGAATAAAATAAGAGGTTATCCAGTATGAATAAAATAAGAGGTTATCCAGTATAAATAAAATAAGAGGTTATCCAGTATGAATAAAATAAGAGGTTATCCAGTATGAATAAAATAAGAGGTTATCCAGTATGAATAAAATAAGAGGTTATCCAGTATAAATAAAATAAGAGGTTATCCAGTATAAATAAAATAAGAGGTTATCCAGTATGAATAAAATAAGAGGTTATCCAGTATGAATAAAATAAGAGGTTATCCAGTATGAATAAAATAAGAGGTTATCCAGTATAAATAAAATAAGAGGTTATCCAGTATAAATAAAATAAGAGGTTATCCAGTATGAATAAAATAAGAGGTTATCCAGTATGAATAAAATAAGAGGTTATCCAGTATAAATAAAATAAGAGGTTATCCAGTATAAATAAAATAAGAGGTTATCCAGTATGAATAAAATAAGAGGTTATCCAGTATGAATAAAATAAGAGGTTATCCAGTATAAATAAAATAAGAGGTTATCCAGTATGAATAAAATAAGAGGTTATCCAGTATAAATAAAATAAGAGGTTATCCAGTATGAATAAAATAAGAGGTTATCCAGTATGAATAAAATAAGAGGTTATCCAGTATGAATAAAATAAGAGGTTATCCAGTATAAATAAAATAAGAGGTTATCCAGTATGAATAAAATAAGAGGTTATCCAGTATGAATAAAATAAGAGGTTATCCAGTATGAATAAAATTCAAAAGTATAGAAACTAATTTGAGGACATTTTTTATTCCATTCCTTGATTTGTTGGGAACCATAAAAGTATGATGTGAGGGATGAGGTGTGACAGAGATGTCAACCAACCAATAGCAGATCAATTTCAATATCATTGTTGACATAAGTACCAAAGGACAAACAGACATGAATGCAGGATAGGAAGAAATTTAGGTAAGTCTATCGTTTGAATGCATTGTTTGAATGTTTAGCATGTCTATACCTTTGCTTGGATCGTCCTGTGATGTACCTTCACCTGTTGCAGACAGTCTTCGTCTTCCACCAACACCTACGCAAGAAAAGTAAGTAAATGTAACCGAACAGAAATCACTAAATCCATCATAACCACAAAGACTAAACTCAACATCATTATAATTATTGTATTTGATATTTGTGATCTGCTGAAATGTAATTTTGTTTTTCTATTTGTTACTTTTGTACATTTTCTTTTTGTTACTTTTGTACTTTTTTCCACTCTTATTCTACATTAAAATAACTCCTCAAATCCCACTTTTTAAATTTGCCCTTTCAATATTAAATAATTATCAGCCCTGCATTTTGCACTATTTAAATTGAACATTATTATTATTTTGTAGTCAATTAAAAGTTCATTGAGGTGATTTCTTTATCATCATCACTACTAATCTGACAAGTAAAAACCCAAAGAGTAAAGCTAACCCTTTTCTAAACTGTCAGCCCTGCTTGGACTAGGACTCTGTGCAGGAGACATTGACGGACTTAACGTTGAGTGTTCCATATAGATGCTGCCAGGCTTAGGAGATCTAACCTCACCACATCCTGGTGTTATTCTCTGTTGGTATTGCATCATTGCCTGTTGTGGTGACGGTGACTTACTACTACCCTGGTGTGAGCTATATTGGCTTCCACTGTGTGGAGACGGTGGACGATGCTGCTGGTGGAGGTGCACGTAAGCCATAGGTGGTTGGCCTTGACCCACCATAGGAGATGTTAGGATCTGTGAGGCTGGGGAAGCAGATCTATGAACATCCTGATGCACGCTATGTAACGTTTGTGCCTGTAGCTGCTGCGCCGTGTTCTGTGGTGTTTGGTAAACTATTTGGAGATTTGAACCAAAGCCCTGCTGATGTGAAACCTGCTGCGGGTCGTATACAGGTTGAGAGTAGAGTATCTGTTGTTGTTGTTGCTGTTGTTGTTGATGTATATTACTCATTGGTATATGTTGATAGCTGCCTTGTGTTAGAATAGGTTGTTGCTGCTGCTGTCCTATCATTTGTGGCTGAGTTTGGTATATTACTGGAGGTGTAGGTTGATGTGGGTGTTGCTGCTGCTGATGCTGTTGTATGGCTGCTTGATTCAATTGTTGCATGGTAACACCTTGTTGCTGTTGCTGCTGTGGTTGAACAAACTGCGTTGGTACTTGATACGTTATTTGAGTTTGAGTAACTTGAGGTTGATTCTGATTTGGCGGACAAAATAACACCTAAACAAACACAAAAACAAAGTTAAGTTTCCCATTGATGGCATGAAATAAATTTACAGATTGCAAATTATAAAAACCAAACTTTGCTTCACCTGTGGTGCCTGTTGTTGTCCCCCACCAGGTGTATTTGCTCCTTGTATCTGGTATCCAGGTATAACACCTGGATGTCTTACCACCTGTCCTAGCATCTGTGATTGATGTATAACTGACTGCTGCTGTTGTTGTTGTTGTTGTGTTTGTTGTTGTTGACCTGGGTCACTTTCATTGGAAGGTTGTCTGTTAATGTTCATAGCTTGAAGCTGCACTGTCACATCAGGGAACTCCTATTTACAACAATAATAATAATCATGTCTCATTAACAACAAGCACACAACATAACTATATATATATAGCCCTTCATCACTTGTACTGATGAAGGGCTAGTGTTGCCCAAAAGCTCTGCTAACTTTTCTGGCTGTTTTACTTTATCATTTTGATTTAGCTTTTCGCTTTTTTTTGTGTATCTTCATTGAGATCCAGCCACTGATACCCACAGCATTGTCCTTTTTTCAGTAATTTGCCTTTGGATTTATATATATATATATATATATATATATATTATATTGTTTGAAGGTTTGCATGGCGAAATTAAATATTGATATAAAGTTTGCGGTACACCACATATCTTTGTTCTGAAAAGAACTGTTGAGTTTCTATATATATTTTCTTTAACTGTATTTTTACATATACTATAGATGACCAAGTGTAGTCCCATGGGGATTTGAACCTGTGGTCATAATAATCAATGGTGGTTTTTACAAAACGATAGGGACTGGAGGTCTAGTGTACACATCTGGCTCGTGTACACTTTAAAAGAACCAAATTCATTTGTCGGAAGAGAAGAAGGTTACCATGGTCTACTGGTCCATCTCAGCCCCTGTTAGTTAGTTAGTTGCTGTATATATCGTCAGCACCTGTGCGCAATTAAGCCCAGTAGGCTGCAACAAATAACAGGTTATTCCCCCCCACATTTAAATTTTTAAATAAACTTACTCCAGAAGTTTGCTGAGGTAGTTGATGTAGCAAGACAGGTTGGTTGCCATAGACTTGTGATGGTATATGCTGACCAGCAGATGTCATTTGTTGGTTTAGATGTTGTTGATTCTGTAATTGGTTTATGTTTACTGGTGTGGCTGGAATCGGTTGCTGAATCTGTCCTGGGTTTATCATTGACATTTGCACTTGTTGTAAATTCTGGTTTGTTATTGGTTGGTTTGTGGGTACTTGACTTGTCATACCAGGGTGGTACACAAGAGGGCTGCCATCTTGGTTCTGATATGGTGAACCTATTCATTAAAAAACACACACCCATTAATAAACTGAAGAGAGACATAGGTATTTATAAAACATCCATTTTGACATTCAGACCATGCAAAAGTGTTTCAACAAGAATCAATATATTTGTTTGTTTTTTTAAATACTAATTCAAGTAAATAAATGTTTGCCATCATTGAAAAAATCATTAAATAAATGTTTATAAATAATTAGCAATTTCACTTAAGTCTAGTTTTCGAGACGCAGTAGTTTAACAATTAATTGTGTATATACTGCAATTTTTGTGAGTTAAAGTTTCATTTTATTAAATCATTTAGAATTACTTCCAATAAAAGGTATGCAACATGTAATTCACACATCAAAAACACATTTACTACACATCTAATAAATAAAACACATTTACTACACATCTAATAAATAAAACACATTTACTACACATCTAATAAATAAAACACATTTACTACACATCTAATAAAACACATTTACTACACATCTAATAAAACACATTTACTACACATCTAATAAATAAAACACATTTACTACACATCTAATAAATAAAACACATTTACTACACATCTAATAAATAAAACACATTTACTACACATCTAATAAATAAAACACATTTACTACACATCTAATAAATAAAACACATTTACTACACATCTAATAAATAAAACACATTTACTACACATCTAATAAAACACATTTATTACACATCTAATAAATAAAACACATTTACTACACATCTAATAAAACACATTTACTACACATCTAATAAATAAAACACATTTACTACACATCTAATAAAACACATTTACTACACATCTAATAAATAAAACACATTTACTACACATCTAATAAAACACATTTACTACACATCTAATAAATAAAACACATTTACTACACATCTAATAAAACACATTTACTACACATCTAATAAATAAAACACATTTACTACACATCTAATAAATAAAATATTATTCAATACAAAAGAAATAAGCAAGGCTACAGTTCAGGTTTTAGACAGATTCAATTTTGTTTCGTAAAATACTGAAAATTTTAACTTGTTAATCATTTTCTATAAATAACGAGCAATATAGATATTATGTAGAATTTTTTTTAATGTATATATTGTAAATTATGTAAATTTGCTGGAAATTTTTGAAAAAAAAGAATGAAATGATGTTTTTTAAAAATTATCTATTGCTCACCTATCCCTAATATACATACTTATAGCCTTTACTTTGTTACAACATACAAGGCTTGCAACCCACAAAGTTAGCCAATCAAAGCTTCTGTTATCATGCATATAAATATACACAGCACAACAACTGAGCATGCTCAAAAGAAACACACGCACAATACGACATAGGCACTCTACCTGTGTGTGGATTGTACAGTATGCTACCCGCTGGAACAGATTCTATACTGGGGGCGCTATATAATATAGTGGGCGAGGAAATATTACCAGAGGTAAGGATACTGGAATTGGCAGGCATCTGTTGTTGGGTGTGGCCAGTCATGTTGTTATGCTGCCAAGATGAAACCTGCGGCATTGACTGGACTGGTTGATAGGTGAGTTGATGTCCAGGCTGTGTCATAAACTGTTGGTTATAAACTGGAAACTGAGTTGAAGGTCGATACTGCGGACTTCCCGTTCTTTGTTCGCTAGAATCTGAAAAACAAATAGAAATGCGTAACCATTAACAACAAAGATTGACAATATTAAAGCACCTTTATTACAACGTAGATGAACTACAACGGTTAAGATCAAAACAAAACATCACATTCATAATGTAAACATTATATTATTCAAATGTTTTATCATCAATAACCTGAACAAATCATAGTAATTGAAATCAGACAAAATATCTGGTATTTGAAATAAAGTACAAACATTAGCTATTTTGTTAATAGGACTACTAATGATATCACAAAGTGTGATGTGTTTGTGGAAACAGACATGTAGATGTTGTTAGTAGGCTTACAAATAAGCAAATTAAATGTTAGCGAAACTAAGGACATTCAATTAATGTATTCAAACAAACATACTAAATATAAAGCTCTGTCTACACTATCAAAGTTTGACAAAAAAAAGTGTGATGTGCCTAAATATGGTAGTGATATGACATCATCATGTCCATATATGGGCACATCACACTTTTTTGTCACATAAAGTTTGAGCCTTACACACTTGTGAATGATTACAATAAAGAGATGGATTGAGAAGAAAATATCAGATATAAAGGGAAAATATCAGATGAAAAGGAGGAACAGAAAATCTTTGAATAATCTCCTTCATTCTGGCTACATTAATTAATATTCTAAAAATGTATATTTTTGGTGACAGTGAAATTAATAAAAAGGAAGACGTAATAAAGATCAATTTGGGAGTATTACTGTCACAAACCTAGCTCTTCAAATGCACTAATGAATGAGGTACATATAGCAAGAGCAATGTTTAATTAGGGTGAGGAATGTCTTACCTAAGGGCATGTTACAAAGGTCCAATTACCAGTACATCATGTACATGAATAGATAGAAGGGATCCTATGTGTGATTACATCATATTGTATGATTTAGTTTAACAAAATAATAAATCTAATATATATGATAGAAATAACTTCATCATTTATATCAAATTCAATGGCCAGGGACTTGTGCCATTGTTTATGTGTACTTGATGTAATTCTGTTTTTATGTATAGATTGTGTCTATGAGAAAGGAACGACAGTGATGGACTTGATGTAATTCTGTTTTTATGTATAGATTGTGTCTATGAGAAAGGAACGACAGTGATGGACTTGATGTAATTCTGTTTTTACGTATAGATTGTGTCTATGAGAAAGGAACGACAGTGATGGACTTGTTTAATTCTGTTTTTATGTATAGATTGTGTCTATGAGAAAGGGACGACAGTGATGGACTTGATGTAATTCTGTTTTTATGTATAGATTGTGTCTATGAGAAAGGAACGACAGTGATGGACTTGATGTAATTCTGTTTTTATGTATAGATTGTGTCTATGAGAAAGGAACGACAGTGATGGACTTGTTTAATTCTGTTTTTATGTATAGATTGTGTCTATGAGAAAGGGACGACAGTGATGGACTTGATGTAATTCTGTTTTTATGTATAGATTGTGTCTATGAGAAAGGAACGACAGTGATGGACTTGATGTAATTCTGTTTTTATGTATAGATTGAGTCTATGAGAAAGGAACGACAGTGATGGACTTGATGTAATTCTGTTTTTATGTATAGATTGTGTCTATGAGAAAGGGACGACAGTGATGGACTTGATGTAATTCTGTTTTTATGTATAGATTGAGTCTATGAGAAAGGAACGACAGTGATGGACTTGATGTAATTCTGTTTTTATGTATAGATTGAGTCTATGAGAAAGGAACGACAGTGATGGACTTGATGTAATTCTGTTTTTATGTATAGATTGTGTCTATGAGAAAGGAACGACAGTGATGGACTTGATGTAATTCTGTTTTTATGTATAGATTGTGTCTATGAGAAAGGAACGACAGTGATGGACTTGATGTAATTCTGTTTTTATGTATAGATTGTGTCTATGAGAAAGGAACGACAGTGATGGACTTGATGTAATTCTGTTTTTATGTATAGATTGTGTCTATGAGAAAGGAACGACAGTGATGGACTTGTTTAATTCTGTTTTTATGTATAGATTGTGTCTATGAGAAAGGGACGACAGTGATGGACTTGATGTAATTCTGTTTTTATGTATAGATTGTGTCTATGAGAAAGGAACGACAGTGATGGACTTGATGTAATTCTGTTTTTATGTATAGATTGTGTCTATGAGAAAGGGACGACAGTGATGGACTTGATGTAATTCTGTTTTTATGTATAGATTGAGTCTATGAGAAAGGAACGACAGTGATGGACTTGATGTAATTCTGTTTTTATGTATAGATTGTGTCTATGAGAAAGGGACGACAGTGATGGACTTGTTTAATTCTGTTTTTATGTATAGATTGTGTCTATGAGAAAGGGGCGACAGTGATGGACTTTTTTAAGTCTCTATGGCGTCCTTCAACCAAATGATGCTTTTGTTTTATCTGTTTAGTAAATGTACATACGCCGAAGTTTGATTTTGGTCAAAATAAATGTTCAATGAATGAATACGATTAGTATGAAAAACAAACTTTAAAATGCATTTATGATGAAATAAGTATCCCACTTCTACACAGTACACAGTTCTATACAGTTACAGTTCTATACAGTTATATTGTTTCTGGCACAACAATGTCATCTTTCCCAAATTCCTCATTTTATTTTACTTGTGAATTTAAATTCACATTAAATACAATTAAAGTAAGTTTGGCATTCACCTTGGGCAAAAAGTAGATGAGTGGGTGAGTCTAATGCCATTCTAAGAATCATCATCGTAAATATTAAACAACATGATGAACCTAAACACACTTAACACCTTTCTATCTGTATTTTAATTATAAAAAATACTATCTGTGACGCGTAAATTAATAAATAATGTTCTAGATTTAGACGTGAAAAACAATTTTTGATAAAAGTTATTTTAAGAATGATGAAGTGAGTTACTGCACAATGCACTACTTTACTGTAATGTCATGAAAATAACATAAATTATGAATAAGGTAAACAGAGTAACATTAACGTTATTTTACACAATAGAGTAATACTATCAACAGATAATACAAATGATATCAGACAACTATAAACAAACATAGATAATGAACATTAATCACTAATGTGCACATGACTAGTCTCACAGAAATGGACAACTCAAGTTGCACTGAGATTTTTTTATTTATTTAAGTAGAGTATGCGTATGGAACCTGTAATATTTAAGAGGGGTATGGTATATATTCAAGGGAACAAGTGGGCCCTGCAACCTGGTGTAGTTTGCTGATGGTAATAGATTGAATATTTTAAGAAGGGTATGGTATATAGTCAGGGTTCCTGGAACCTGGGGTGGTTTGCTGATAAAATTGAATATTTTAAAGAGTAAGGTAGACAGGGCAGCGATAGACGACAAATCACATCCAACATAACACAACAAGACAAGCAATGTACATTCACTACGATTTTCGGTCACACCTGTTAATAAATAAAGCATTATCATCATTGTACTAAATGTACATCAGCATATAACATGAGCAACAAGTGACAGTATTACAAAGAGTCTATACTACTAAATTATATTGTGATTTATTGTGTTTATATCAGAAAAATAATTTTTTAATATTGCCATTTTTTAAAGTTATTATTTACATTAATAAAAACTTGTTTAGATGCTAAACATCGGGCAATGAAATAATATAAATATTTCAATAATTAAAAAAGGTAAACATAAGTTTAATCTTGGAAGTCTTTACAATAATAATAAATACTGTTTGTAGTTATTATAAAAACTTGTTTCAAATGCTAAACATCGGGCAATGAAATAATAAATATTTCAATAAATGAAAGGTAAATTTTAATAAATACTGGTGTTTTTTTTTTTTTTTAATCTGGACCATATTGAAAACCAATTCAAATGAGATTACTACATTAAAAAGCATATTGCAATTTCTTCCAAGCCAGGAGGAAGATGGAACAATAAGGTCAAAGTATTGCTTTGTGTAGGAACATTTTACGGTTAATATACTCATGCATTTTATAGCAGCATACAAAATAAGAAGATATGCATTTGTTAATGGATATGTATTGTATATGGCACCTACTCAGATGTGTTTGAGTGGGCTAGAAGATGACTTGTGCCCTCGGGTGTTACACCTACTCAGGTGCGCGACGAGTGAGTGGGCTACTATAGTCACGTCTTCAAGACTTATTCGAAGAATAATTGCAACAACCAGCTCGGTACGTTTGTTTACAATTAGTCAATATATTTATTCACCTGGTCAATAACCTGAATAGATCCAGTTTTTCATAATATTTATATATAATAAAGGTTTAGGTTAGCCCATTAATTACTATGTTATGTAAACCAGGTTTAGGTTAGCCCATTAATTACTATGTAAACCAGGTTTAGGTTAGACCATTAATTACTATGTAAACCAGGTTTAGGTTAGCCCATTAATTACTATGTTATGTAAACCAGGTTTAGGTTAGCCCATTAATTGCTATGTAAACCAGGTTTAGGTTAGCCCATTAATTACTATGTAAACCAGGTTTAGGTTAGCCCATTAATTACTATGTAAACCAGGTTTAGGTTAGCCCATTAATTACTATGTTATGTAAACCAGGTTTAGGTTAGCCCATTAATTACTATGTTATGTAATAAACATTTATTTGTCAAACACCCTGCATTATTTATCTTGGCCTATCTACAATTTGTTTTTCTTTTCAATAATTTAAATTCAAAAGTAAAAAAAGAAGAGTAGAAAACGCAAATCACAAACTAAATTAATAATTTCAGATCTTTAACAGCACTAAACCCGAAACATAGTCTGCTATTTATTAAACCGCATACTTCAGCTGGGAAACATTTTTTTTTAGACAAACAAATGTTGGTGGTCAATAATTCTCTGCCACATTTATATTATTGTTGTAACACTTTTTAGTAAAACTGGTCATTCATTTTTCACTATGCAACGTTTAACTGGCTTGTGCATAGGGACATAGCCACCAGTACGGTTGGTGAGTTTTCAACCTGATCACTTTTTCGCAAAGGCCTTTGACAACTCTGTGATATTTATTTCTGGTGGCTACGTCACTGGTCTAGGGTGGTTTTGAATAGAGATTGTATACAAAGTTAGTAGTAAATAAAAGCCTCAAGTAGTAAGGATTCAAGTATCATTCTCATTAAGCATTTGTCATTGCAATATCTCCTTTGGCATCTGGCATTTACAAGATAGATTCACCCCTGCCACTAAACAATACTTAATTGATTATATAAAGAATTTAGACTGATGTTATATTGGATGGCCTGCTACATGGGTACATCAACCTTTAACATGTATCAATCTCCTATCAAACTTTCTGATTGATATTACCTTCAGTTGTTTTACACCCACGCACTTTCTTTATTATGCTATTACACATCAATGCCCAAGCTAAACTCACATGATATTTATGTCATCGATAAATAATGGACAGAAACTTTATAGTATTTACAATTTGAAGTGTTAAAAACAAATAAATCAAGCTTTAATAAATTGGTTGATTGATTGTATGATCACACATCATCCACTGTTTTACTTTTATTAACAGATGATAATTAAAAAATATTATCATAAAAAAAAACATTGTTAAGTGGTACATAGTAGCAATGTATGCATAAAACGTCAAACACAAGTTAACAAGAACTGGTTTAATGGGTTAAACTGGTTTAGCTGGTTGAACTGGTTTAGCTGGTTTAACTGGTTAAAATAGTTTAATTGGTTTAACAGGTTAAACTGGTTAAATCATATTAATGCATCATGCATAACATCAACACCGATTTTAACATCAACTGGTTAGTTGGTACAAGCAATATAATGCATACAATACAAGACAACTAAATCTAAAACATGCACTGGCTGGGTTAAGATGTCGGGTAGAAGGAACATGCATATCATTTAACATTCTTATTTAACAGGGAAAATATAATTCACCTGAGCAACAAGGTTGTTCCAAAATAACTGAAACCAAAATTGAAAAAAAAAAAAGAAATGGTGAAAAGCACACAGCAAAAAGGGTGCATCTTTCCTACATATATAATTTGCAAACTCTTATAAGAAAAGAACAATGAAGGATGATGACAATAGAATCAAAATTCTGAAGAAATAATGACATAAAAGGTCAAAGGTTGTAGTCATAGTAACTGAAAATATAGCTGTTTCTTGAGATCTGTTTTATCAGTCTTTCCAAAGTTTAATGGGGTAAAAAAAATCGACCAATTCTTCTGGTTTACCGAGAAATCTCATCCCCGTATTCTCAATAGTACTCTAGGAATCGTAAGAAATTCTGGTTTTGTTTGAGGTTTTCAGGGAGTTTGTAGTTTAGTTACTGTATATAAATGTTTAAGCATAGGACCCTTAATACACAAGCCATCCTTAGTACTAGTTCTACAACAGAAAGATATAAGAAGAGCTCTTGATTTAGAGAATAAATTTAAAATATTGTCAAACTGGGACAAAAGAAACATGCTAAAAGATTGTCCCAAATTAGGGATGACCTTATATTATAGTATACAAGGATTTCACAGCTATATCCAGGAGGCTAAATATGCACACAGGTCTTCCTCATATTAAATACAGTAGATCCATTACTTTAGGGCACCCCTATTCAGAGGGCCTCTTTATTTGGAGGACACCCTATTCGCACTCCTATTCAGAGGAAACCCCTATTTAGGAGATGTTCTTTGAAATGGATGAGTATTTATCCCCTTAATAGTGTTCTACTGTATTACTTTAGTATACTTTTGTCTTCAATATTATTGAATTAATCTCATCTATTAGAGGTCTAGCCTTTATGACAATTGGTCCTTATGGTTTTTAATCAGAGGGAGACCTGTCTTTTAGTTGCAGATAGATGTGTGTCTAAACTTAGTCACATGTTTTATATAATAAACTTGCAAAGGTGTGGAATGGGATGACTTAAGTGCAGACTTACCAACACGTGCTAACTTTGAAAGACTTCCTCGGTTACTGCTACTGCTACTGCTCGTCCAACTGCTGCTGCTGTCTTTCCTATTAAAACTATTTCTGTTTGTAACGCCAGCAAAACTACTGGCCTTGATTATATGTGCCGGGTGTTGCCTTTCGGAACCACTTGACTCCACGCTACTCCACGGCCGGTCTTCTATCCAACTCCGCATCGACTCGTCGGATGTACCAGAGTCCTGTCTTCTACCAACTAGTAGTCTATTTGGTCTAAATATAATACAATTTTGGCATAAGCATTTGCTAATATCTAACAAAATACCACTGCAGGTGGCATGGTAGTACATTTATGGCCAAGTCTTACAATCACAAATATGAATATTCACAGTAATTAATTTAACTTCAATTCACTTTATTCTCGATTTCACTCACATACAGTATGAACAGTACAGTCAGACAGAGTTGTCACATGTGATTGACCTGGAGGTCACTAACGGCGAATGTAATCACTTTTAATGGGACGTCCCCACAAGCACATATAAATTACATAAATAAAAAAATAATAATTTCTGAAAATATCCGACATTAAAACACAGTTTAGAGACATACCTTTGAATGGCTGTTATTTCTTGCGCTTCCTAAACATAAAAAATAAAATTTTATTTAATTTTTTCATCTATTAATTGTGCTGATATCATTTATTTATTTATTAAAACATATTTATACAGGATATGATGATCTCATATTTTACATATGGGGCCGTTTTGGGCGTTTTCAAATATTTATTCATAAGCTAAACAACAATTTATTATTTTTATTGATTTCCCTTTTGATTCTAATTATTTTTTTCAAATTCTTTATTTTGTTAATATTTATAAATTCTATTTCTTTTAATTTAATTTGTTTAGTTGTCTTCTGTTGTATTTCATGTTTTGTCAAATTTTTATTGTTTTATTGCTTCAACTGGATGGACCCCCTCGTTAAATATTGTTGAAATAAATAAATAAAATAAACTCTATAATAACTGTACATTTTAAATGTGTTTCCATTCCTTGTTTTTTTAATACATAATAGCAAATCAAGTATTTGTAAAGAACTGCTAAATAGACAGGTGCCATGCTTTTTATTCTCAGACATTTCAATTAAAAGACAATGACTTCTCTACGCAGAGGAGGTAGAAACTGGATTTGAATATCCAATATTTATGAGAAAATAATTGGCAACCAAGATTTGCTGCAACAAATAACAACCTCACCTGTCTTCACATGGGTTATAATACTGAATGTCAATCTCAACTATCTCAAAGAATATAATCATTTTAATATATAAATTTTGCAGGGAATTAGATTTATCTATAATATTCACAGATCTTTTTCTTTGATCTTTAGAAAAATGTAAAATTTTGTTTGGGAATAAACCTTACTTTAATAAACATTTTATACCTAAAATAAAATACATAATATGCTTCACATGAAACTGTCAGCTGTTTGTTTCCGTGATATATACCCCAAGAAACATTTCAAGGATATTTTGTCTATTTAAATCTTGTATAAAAATTACGTGTCCTTCGGTTTGTCACAACCCTACGAGGATAATACTACTATCAACTACGAGAGGACCAGTGATACTAATATGTTCTTCTTGTTAAATACAAAGCATTATGTAAACATCCAATTTACATTCAACAGAGCAGAGCCAAGAGATTCTTTATCTGATTTTGCTCGTTAATTCATCTACAGGGTATTATGGTAATTGTAGCGTTGGGTAGATGTGAATGATAGCTTCACTGTGTCTTTAGCAAATCACAGGGGTTTACGCTCCCTTGTTATATTTCACATTTAAGAATAATCAATATTAGCAAGAATTACGAGGAACATGGATTTGACATCGTGTTGAGGCAATAATGAAAATAATATCATTAAAAATAATGTTCCTTTGGAGTTTATAATGAAATTATTATAGCAACAAATGATGTGAAAAAAAATAATATAATTACATTGTTTTCATTGGATATGCTAGCATAATTATGTTAACATTATTAATCTATGTATGTATGTATTGCTGTTTATAAATAACTTTATTGTCATTAGAAAAATCAAATAATTAGTTGATGCTTAGTTTTGAGAGAGTGTGAATTTTTCTGGTAAATATACAAATCTCTGGTTTATGTTAAAGTTACATTTCCCTGGCATTCCTTGTAATCAAGGCCTGATTTTGTGCAATTCATTGTTTTATTGAATTGAATTACAAACTAAATCCTCAAACCTAAAACGATTTAGAAACTGCTCACTGTTTTAGCAGCACAAAAACATTAAATTGGTTTATCCCGTACAATTACTTAGAAACTACTCTCTGTGATACTTGGAAATTGTTTCTTTTGTAATTTATCTCTACTAAAAAGGCGTTGATGCAATAATCAAATCTATCCTTTTATCTTCAATCAACTTTGAAGTTGTACTATTGGTTGCCATTGACAACGAGGATGCAAATAATGAGCAACATTATGTACACTATTGGAACATAAATTAACATTAAGTTCGTAAACTTAGCAGGGTTAATGTACTATTGGTTGCCACTAACAACCTATTAAACATTAGGAAAATTAATATCTTGCTATAGCAAAGAAAATATATTGTAACAAATATTGTTATTGAATGTTTATATTATCACGGACTCCAATAAAAATAGCAATAACAAATGAAATGTAAAAAAAGACCACTTCTTTTCCTTTAATATTAAAACAGAATTTTAGTTAAAATGATATTTTTTTTTAAACTGATAAATTTTTGTTTGTAAATAATTTACTGATGATGAAAGCATATCACGACAATATTTAAGAATAAAATGAAAACTTCAATCACGCTAAGTTGTACAGTATAGAAAACTATGTCTATTGTCACTGACGATTACTATTACCAACAACAAAACCAAAATGAGGACTCATGAGGGTGCATTAATCTGGAGTGTGTACTTATATCTAGATTTAGTTCCAAGAATGGTGTACTAAGTACAAGCTTAAGTATCAGCAACTCTTTCTTGGTAAAATAATGTGTTTTTTGTTTTCTTAAAAACTATGTCTACAATATCAAACTTGATGTGACTAGTTTGACAAAAAAAAAATGTGATGTGCCCATATATGGACACAATGATGATATTACTTCCATATTTGAATCTATCACTACCATATTTGGTTTTTTGTCTTTAGAATCTCACCTTATCACTAAATAGTCTGTTACGTAATTCTTCATAGTTCTCTTTCCTTTCTTCAAATGATTTGTTTTGTTTGTTCATGTCCTTGTCAAAGGGTCGACCCATACTTGAGTAATCTGCACTATGTTCAGCCCTTTTGAGGATCGTTGTTGGAACGGGATCATCTTTGATGTAATCCTGAAATTTCTGATCAGGTCTGAGGAAACAACGATTCAAACGATTATAGACAACGTCTTATATAAGTTAAAGATGCTCTCCAGGTGCAATGCCATCCTAGAATGCCATAGTACATTTAAAAAAAATTAATTTATAAGTAATTGTACTTTCTATGGACCAGAGATTCCGAAATATAAGATTGAATAAATGAATAAATAAGATTATCATGTTTATTCATTATATGTGGTCATCATTAAACCGTTTCCAATTTTCTTTTTGTGGTTTTTTTTTATGTGACTCCATTTTTGCTGTCAAGAAAAAAATGTATTCTCTTTGCTCAATAGAAACAGGTCCTTACATAACATAAAAAACAATAAAGTAAAACTGAAAAGGACATCAATTAAATTTGTAAAACAGCTAACAATAACATTTAAATATATGGTATAATAAGATGATATGTGACTAAAACATTCTAATTTTTTAATATATACCAGAAAGTTACAAGCCAAAATGAAGAAATGTATATTGATTTGAAGCAGCATGTGAAGCATTGATTAATTTCTGACTATGTGAGTAGAATATATCACTGTACTTGTTCCACGAGTCATTTTATATAAATCATTATTTATAAAATATCCGGGCCTCCTACACAAACTTTCTCAATCGATATTAGAATTATGATCACTTATTAAATTTAAAAATCTTTTTCTTCCTTAAATTTCTGTTTGAAAAGTGTAGAATAATATAAAAAGCCAAACTTCTTTATGAAACAAAAGATAGATGAGGCATAAAGCTAGCTGGATTGAAGGAGCTTTAGACACATGTACAATAGATACCCTAAGATTATTTTAATGTGAATCAAGTTAATCCGTTAAAGTTCAAGCTTGATAAATTGATTAGGAAGCCAATGATAACAGTTACTGCATTTTCATTGATAAATTTGTTGGAACTTAAGAAAAGATGTGCTTAATCACATGCTTACGGTAACTGAATAAAAAGTAAGTACATTCTGAGTTGCTCTGCACACTCTATCCATCCCCATCTCCTTTCAACATACCACCCAAAAAATAATCATATTAATCTCTCTCTATGATTAAGAGGTTATATATTCGTTTTTAGTGCGTTGTGTCTTTTTCCTGTAATCGTATTGTGTTCTTTAATTGAAATGGTCTTTACAGCAAGTTTAAATAATTAAGTTTATTAATTGAATGGAAAGCATTTATTTGGAGCAGTCATTAGTTGGTTGTTGAGGTCTGAGAGGGTAATTTTATAGACTATTATTAATGATAAAGAACGGTACATAATGACTGCTCATTATGTTAACATTCCACTGTAGTGAAATAAATACCTTTTAAGTAGCAAGACATTGATTAATACACTTGACGTGGATGTGTGTCCTTTGTAACTAAACAATAGCATTATATGAAAATTACCTTCTGCATAATAACATATTATATTTTAATGACATTATATAGTGATGCAAATCACAAAATGAAAACGAAAATTAAGGGTCAACCAAGTTAAAGGTGAACAAAATTGAATGGCACAACATTCTACACAGGCTTTTGTAGTGAACCACGTCTCATACCATAAAACAAACATCTTGTAGTTTTTGTACCATAATAAAAATATATAAAATATGGAACTAACACTCTCATATGTTGTGTTTTGTTGAGTATTACATAACTCTTTGTGTCATCTACGTTATGTTCTAAGCCAAATAAAACCGCCACTCGATGAAGTAGCATACGTTGGTATGAATTCATTGGGGGAAAATTCTTCTCTTCATCTCTGTAAAAATATAAGAATAAGAAAAATATTAGAAATGTCATACTATGTTTAAAAAAAAAAGTAAAATTGCAAAGGATAAGAGAATTCATTCATTACAAAAGATGTTCTATAATTACACACGTCTTTGGAAGTGGAACTGTTTTTCATAGAAAAAATCCTGACATCTGACATTATTTGAACCCAGTATTGTGGTATCTATAGATGAGCATCTTAAGATAAGATAAGATAAGATAACTTTTATTGATCCTCAAAAAGGAAATTCATTGCTCGTCATAAAACAAAGAAAACACTATAAAAACAAATATAGCATAAAACCATTCATATAAAAACATCTAAAAAATTACAATATAAAATTATCTTCTTGACTTCCTGTTGTACTGGATGATACCGGAGGGAATAAAGGATTTAGCAAATCGATTTGTTTTCACACTGAGGAGCCTCAATCTACCACTTGGATTAAGTTGGTCTATGATCACTTTGTGGAGAGGATGAGAGGCATCCGACACAATGCGTTCGAAATCTTTCTGGAGGTGTTCTAGGTGCACATCGGTAAAGGAAGGCAGTTCCAGACCAATCATTTTACCAGCCCGACGGATGAAAGTTTCAAGGCGTCCTTTATTCCCTCCGGTAACATTACCAGCCCAACAGGAGAGGCAATACGTCCAAACACTACATATAACGGATCTATAGAACGAAAGTAACATCAAATCACAGGAGTTAAATTTATATAAAGTTCTCATACAATACATTCTGGGACTTAATTTTTTGCTGATGAAGTCTATATGGTCTCCCCAACTCAGTTTATCATTGAAAACAATTCCTAGATACTTGTACTGGTCAACAATTTCAATTTCTTTACCTTTGATAGTGATTGGTTGAAAATTAAATTTATGTTTAGTCCTAAAATCAATGATCATCTCCTTTGTTTTTGATGCATTTATTTGGAGATAATTATCGTCACAAAATTTAACAAATCTTTGTATTTCGCTACGATAATTTTCATCATTGTTTGAAACTATGAGACCAATAGTACTAGTGTCATCAGCGAATTTAACAACGGGGCAAAGCTCATCATTTAAAGATCTGTAATCCGCCGTATACAAGGAATATAATTTAGGTGCGTTGACAGTACCCTGAGGAACACCGGTGTCAGAGGTTACGATTTCTGACTTAACACCATTAATATTAACAAATTGTTTTCTATCACAAATGAAATTTAAAACTAAACGAACAATCGGACGGGGAAACTCCATATTCAACATTTTGTCTGCTAAGATATGGGGTTGTATGGTATTAAACGCAGATTGAAAATCAAAATACATGATACGTGCCGAGTGGCCTTTCTTTACATTATCTAGATGTGAATACAATTTATGTAATTTAAAATAAATCGCATCACTGGTACTACGGAGTGATCGGTAAGCAAATTGCAACGGGTCTAACACTTTTTCAGCATAAGGTTGCATAATTTTTAAAATAATACGTTCCAATATTTTCATCGCGACAGACGTGAGTGCAACGGGTCTCAAATCATTCATGCTGTTAATCTTAGGTTTCTTAGGTACCGGTATTATGCATGAAAGTTTCCAAATATCCGGGAACGCATGATAAGAAAGACACATATTGAAAATAAATGTAAATATACCATCAAGGTGAGGAGAGCAGACCTTAAGTACTCGTGGTGGGATTCTATCCGGCCCAGCAGCCTTCGATGAATTGAGTTTCATGAATTCGTTATGTACATCAGAAATGCTTATACTAAATTTGGGATCATCTTCAGTCACCCGACACAAGCTAAATAGAGCCTCTCTTTCTTTTTTAAAATCATGAACATTAAAACGGTTATAAAATTCATTTAACTCATTAACATATTGCACAGTAACATTCGGAATCGAGGTGGGTGTATTACCACCGTTTGTGTAACCACTCATAAGTTTTATACCCTGCCAAACTTGTTTCATATTATTAGACCTGAAGTTATGTTCAACTTTTTTCCTATAAATGTTCTTCTGTTTCATTATTTCAGATTTAATCTCTCTAGTCAATATTTTCATACGATTAGAGTCGCCCATCTTAAAGGCTTTACGTTTCTCACACAACAGTAATTTAACGCCTTTCGTGATCCATGGCTTGTTGTTAGGGTAGATTTTCACTTTTTTAACTGGAACGCATTTATCAATACAAAAGTTTATGTACGAGCTCACTGCATAAGTAATACTATTCAAATCTTCATCCTCCGTAAAAATATCCCAATCGGTAGATTCAAATTCCGCTATCAGGGCTTCCTCGGCTTCAGGAGACCATTTACGTACATTAATAATTTTTGGTTGGCATGTCTTATTTAACGGGCGATATTTAGGACTGAGTAAAATCAAATTATGATCAGATTTGCCCAAGTTTGGTAGTGGGGTCGAAATATAGGCATCCTTCACACTAGAGTAGCATAAATCAAGAATCGCGTTGTCCCTCGTTTTACATGTAACATGCTGATAATAAGTGGCCGTTGTTTTCTTGAGCTTGCATCTGTTGAAATCGCCATTGATAATTACAAGCGCCTCAGGGTGACTACACTCAATACCTTCGATAATTTCTGCGATCTCATTTATAGCAGGCTTTTCAAGCTTTTTGTTAGGTATGTATACCATAACATTGATAACATGCGAGAACTCTCTCGGAAGATAGTAGGGGCGAATACCAACAACCAGCACTTCCGAGTGTGGCGAACATTTATGAAGCTTAAGCGTAGAGTTATTTGGATGACAGTATTTCTCATTAATGTAGAGGCAAAGACCACCACCGCCATCTTTGTTCGCTTCGGCTGTACGATCCCCACTAACAGATTTAAAGCCAACTACTTGAATATGTTGATCGCTATGCTTATCGCTCAGGTGGGTTTCCGTGAATGCAAGTAAGCTGGCATTCCTAAAATCGCTGAAGTGTTCGACGTTTGCTCTGAGTAAATCGACTTTGTTATTCAAAGATCTTACATTTCCAAATATTAAAGATGGTATAAAAGGCTTACATTTCCTTCGTTGTAGTCGCTTTCTGACCCCAGCAGCCTTGCCCCTTTTCCGAAGCCTGCGACGTTGTATCTCAGATGGTAATTCAACGTGTGCCGGTAGCGGTGAGGTCGACCTCTCGCCCATGGAATGCAAATCAGATGACGTGTACGCAATTCCACCGCCCGGCTTACTCAATCCACACAGTAAGAACAGCCAAAATATCAGCAAAAAATACAGAAATTTCAAAACTTTCACATACAACATAATGTATAAATCAAATGACTTCTTCCACAATACAATACAGTCCAAATATACGAAAATAACGTCAAAAAATGAGTAACAATAGAGACAATGAGACGAGCTGTGTCGCCGTGTTGCACAGCGCCACTTATTATTATTATGCAATAGAGCTCCACTGACATGACATTTAGATTGAAGGTTAATAATTTAAGTATGTAAGGAAAGTAACAATCTAATTCACTTTAAAAACAACTTGGCGTACTCTGTACTCGATTAGATTAAAATAGGTTTTTCATTACCGTGTTACCATAACATTATATAACAAAGTGTATTCAACTTTCTATTTTAATGAACAGCTTACTAAAATACATTGCTGAACTTGACAAACAAAAGGTTATGTAAGTTTGCAATATTAATATATATATTAATGGGTACAACATGTGCATAAGAATATGTGAAGTACTCCAGCTTTCTGACTGGTAATAATGGGTACAACTTATGCCTAAGATTATTATGTATTTAAGTAGCTTTACTGACTCAAAATGTTACATTTAAAATAATTATGTATGTTTAGTACGGCAGTTACTTGAAGGCACAGCTGTGTGTTTGCTATGGAAATCTGCTGGTGTGGAAATGGTATCCCAAGTGTATGCCAAAAGTGTATTACAATATTTAAAATTAGGCTAATTTATTTCAAATGTTAAAGGTTACTATTAAGGTTACTACTTTAATGGAAATATTATTTTAAAACAACACTTTAATGTCAAAGTTATACTGAATTGATGAAAACAAAATTGTTATTATATTAATCAAATCCATCCATTATATAACATCTATTAATACTTTGAATTATTATTATCAATATTTATAACTATCTAATTGTTATTTTAGATTTGTTTAAATGTTAAAACTAAATATAAACTATTTCTAAATATAAATTAAACTGACTATCAACTAGATATATTATTAGCACAGCAGATTATTACACTATGAAAAAAAAAAATAGTTTATTGTATACATTTCTTTATAGCACCATACACACTCAGTTATAAACCCCAATGATTGTTCAGTGCTTAGAGGCATTTTATTGAATTGAACATTATTACAATTACAATAAGATCATTTTTTTAATTACAAAAGAATATCTTTTTTGAAACACTAAGGTATTATATGAGGACACTTTTCCATGAAATAAAGAAGGAAAATGTATTATTAGATTTTAAAATACTGCCAACTCTAATTCAGGGGAAACCCCTATTCGGTGGAAACCTCTATTCAGTGGAAACCCCTATTATTTTGTTATGTCCCGATAATGTGCCATCCTTATTGCTTTATTCAGTTTTAGATTGGACAATCTACTACTACAAATATCCATATAAATGGTCAAATGGTCAAGTAGTTAAGGCAGAGGCGTCTTTTACCGTACCTAAAGAGACAATATCTACATGGGTTTGAGGCCGACTCGGTCCTAATTCTGGTGGTGGTGGTCTTCTCGGTTAAGGACTATATAAACCATAGGTATAGCCATAGGTGCACTTTAGTTCATCATTTGAGATGAGTAGGGGGTTATCCCGGTAAACTTGTTCACAAAATAGCCCCTGTATCAGAGGGTTACCACCTATCTGATAGGACAGTGATTAATGTACTATTGGTAATCCTTGAATTAAAAAAAATAATGGATTTGTTCTATGCTATCTTTCAAGCAAAATTTCAAAATGATAAACAGAGTTGAATCAGCAAACCACAGTGAACATGTGATGAGTAAAGACATATTCCCAACAGAACAAAAAGGTTTTATCTAATTCCTTCACTTCTATCTTATTTCTTGGAATCTACATTGTGAATTTAAATGCAATCTGAGATAAAATGAACTGAACAGCTTTGTGCTACTGAATATCACTTGATATATTGTATGTTGTTGAATATTAATTTACGGGGTAAATGCCCCAAACAATTATTCTCAAGAAGCAATGAAATCAAAATGTGTTAATTATTTCCTGAAAAAATAATTTGCTTTTCATTTATGGAAATATCTAGTTTTCGGAATAGATTTAAGAAAACATTTTTTATTTGTGACATTATTAATGAACGGAATTTCTCGAATTTTAATAGGTATGTTCTGTGTAAGTATATACCTATACATTGAAAAATTCAGAATGATAACTTGAAAATTGTAGGCGCTGTCGTGATAACAAACAAACCAAACAAGAAACAATTTTACTCGCAAATATGTTTATAGAACTTGAAATTTATTCAAATTGTTTGGATTAAAAGAAAATTATAGTGAAACAATGCAATGATTATAAATTCAAAGACTTGGATTGTTGAAAATATTGACGGAAAAACCTTCTCACACTCAAAGACAGCATAAATCTATCAATGATTTTACACGGCTTATAAAGGCTTTATCAGGATTTGATAAGTTGTCGAGATAAACGTTATAATACAGTGAGAGAAAGGTAAAGAAAGAGCAAGACAAGTCCATGCCAAATTTGTAAAATATTCACTTAATTTAACTACTGAGCCTGCAATTGTCATCAGCTGTACTCCATCATCCGGACCACTTACTTTTTTTTCTTAAACAACTTTGCGTTGTGCGTTTTTAACAACAACCCTGAGCCACTGTAGAAGCAAAGATAGGTTTATTGCAAATAGCTTGATTTCACGAGCAATGTCATTTCACAATGCATGATGGAAAGGGTTTGAGAGCAAATGTCACGATGCGTACGTACAAACAACAAATCATGTACATGCACGTCGTGACGTTTGCTCCCAAATCTTTCCCACCATGCTTCGCGCACGCTATTTGCGATAAACCTTATAAACGATCTCAAAATATATATAATTAAATTTATTTAGCCTCCCCAAACTACTAAATGTATAAAGGCAATATATTTACCCCGATTCCATGAACTCTAAAACATCTCTCTCAAAATCAAGAAGGTGTTTCCTGTCTTTTTGTGTCTGGAGAGCTTTTATTATAAACTGCAAGACATCTGTACCGGTTGAGTCTATCGGACGATGACTTTGTTCATCCATACTTGAATCTATGATAAAACACAACTTCAACAAACTCTGGACTATACTAAAAATTATAAAAACACAACTTCATATTGCAAAATGAGTACAAACTCTGGACTATACTAAAAATTATAAAAACACAACTTTATATTGCAAAATGAGTACAAACTCTGGACTATACTAAAAATGATAAAAACAGAACTTTATATTGCAAAATGAGTACAAACTCTGGACTATACTAAAAATTATAAAAACACAACTTTATATTCTATATAGTGCAAATTCCAGATTACTGTGTACGTCCAAAATATTTAACCAGATACTACTTTCATTCAAATCAAGAATCCATTAAACATGTTACATATCATATTACAAGTGAATCTAACAATAACATGGACCCTGCTCACCTAAAAATAGAGGGGAGGTGGCATCATTTGAAATGATCCTAAATGTTGATAGCAAAAAGGGGGTATGAAAACAGAGCATATCTAATAACAATAAGAAATGTGTATGTTACCTCTGGATAGAGCTGGTTCACTTCTGGTGCCACTGTGTTGCCTCACAATCCTAGGTGATGGGTAATCAGAGCTCTCTGCCTTCAACTTAAGACGTGGTGGAACTTCATTACCCTAAATAGATTCAAATCGTAATCATTATTATTAGCGTAACCGTGTATTTTCTGATTAAAATACTGTAAATAAACAACAAAATAAGATAACATTAGGTTGTTTATTTAATTCCCAAAATAAATAGATTTATCAGTGTTGTAATTTTAGCAACAGGAATTAGAAGCTTAAATTTAAATCAAAATGTACATGTTGAATTCTTGAAGCTTTGTCTACCTTATCAAACTGCCATGTGCCCATATATGGACATGATGATGTCATATCACTACCATATTTATTCAAATTATCATCATAATCTGTGTTCTTAATTTTTATAAAAAGTGGCCGAATTTAATTGTTATTCTTAATTTCTGTTTTGTATCAATATATTATATCATACTGGAAATTTATTATCATAAATATTTATTTTATTCTTTGATAAATTCAGTGTTCTATTTTATACAAAGTGGCAGAATTGATTTAGATTTATACTACAGTACATTCTGTTTTGTAAATACAATATACTGGTTATTATAATACAGTATACTTAGGATTTACTCAACCGTGACCAATTTTACCCTATTCAACATACAATACTGTAGATAGCTAAGATTGTATTCTCAACCTCCAAATATATTTTTGTTTATACATTTTTTTTGCTACTGCACGCATTCATACACTAAAAATGACTGCAATTGTACTGGTAAGGTTTTAAATTACATTTGAACACCACCATGGAAGGTGTGTGAGGAGGGAGAACTGTCCTGGGGCAGGGAAACTGTCCTGGGGCAGGGGAACTGTCACAGGGCTGCTACTAATTATATTCAAAAACTTTAAACTAACTATCCATCTCATAATTTATTCTATGTTTATTTACAAACACATTAAAATATTGTTAAATAATAAATAATAATAATAATAAATAAATACAAAGGTCAACAGTTATAGTTGATGCAGGAATGTCTTTGTCACTAACTATTAATAAATTTAATTTTAGATCAACTTAAAAATTAATCACCTGAAAAAAAATTAAATTTTTTTGTTGGACATATTTTTGGTTAAATTTAACAGATTACTTCGTCTATTTATAAATGAAATCATTATTTTTGTTTTATTTTCTATGGAACTGAAAATGGTATAATACAAAGTCTTATTTTATCTTAATTTTCATGACAATACATTTTTAACATGAAAAATTGGATTTTTTATCTGAAACAAATGTACACTACTTTATTAGTAATGTTAGAACACTTACAACCTCACTAGTTTAATATTTTCAGTAAAAATAATTTTTTAGTTTTAAATGACTGAGTGAGTGTAGCACTGGCAGAAGATAAGGGAAACTATTAAATTGTTTTAATAGAGTAATTTATTAATCATGACTATAATAATAAATTTGCATTTTTAAATTAAGATGATTAGTTTTTCTGATGTACATGTAATGACCAATTGTAAATAGATATATTTCAAATGACAAACCTCATTTTTTAATGATCTAAAATTAGCTTTTAAAATTAAACTTCAAGTAACATTTATTTCTTCTTTCTTTCAAATAAAATTTAAACATTTGACAAAAATAAAGGATTAAAAATAAATAATTAAAATACTTTTGCTTAACACTTTGACTGCCAGAGGTTTTTTTTAATAGCCCAATTCGATGTTTTTATTAAAGCTGATTGAAACTATGTATGTGATCTGATTTACATGTAATTTAGACTAAAATAATCATAAAGATTTTAGCTTTACAATGGTACCAAGAACGATTTTCAAATCGCAATATGTAAATCGTAATAGTAAAATGAAAGTAACCCACTTTTTGAGTTTTTCGTAGTTTCGCGCAAGAAAGTCGAGATATTCGCGATTTTGTGCAAGACATCACAATATGAAAATATCGCCCGGTGAGATCAACAAACAACAAAAAAGTTACTTACACGGCACCGGTAGGCCTATAAAAACAAGTTATCACTATCGAAAAATGTATTAGGCCTACATTTTATAAATCATAAATCTTACATCAATGTTTCGCCAAAATCCACATAGTAAAGACACCAGGCCTAGTTAACTTGGCCTAAAGTTGGTCCGGAACCGTTTTACGACTAGGCCTAGACTATAGCCTAGCCTAGTACTACTAGCCTAGCTAGTAAACTGATGATAATATTCATACCATTTCTAAAGTTTGTTGCGTAAAACTCGGCCACTTACAGTGAAAAACCAAAACAATTTAGGGTATACATACAATAATAAAATTAAAGACTTCATATTGAAAATTCATCCATTATTTTTTATTCAGATAACAAACAAACATGCCAATCCACTTAAACCTTTGTAATGCTTCGGCGGCATAGCTAGCGTGCGACCGATACACAATGCGCCAAACCATCGCTGTACGCGCTACTGTGATGCGCGGTGTATGTTATTTCGACAGATACCATTTTGACAATCGTTCGTAACCAGATTAGTTACTTTCAAAAAGTAAAATATTCACGGTCCAGACCGAATATAGTGTCCATATTTATAGTATATACCAATAATTAACCTATCTACCGGATTTCTATTGATTAATTAATAATACAGTTAATTAATTATTTTTATTATTATAAACTTAATTTCTACACAGAATGTTGTCTCGCTCACAGGGTATTTATCTACCAGGACCCGTTTGTTTATTACTCATGTCTGTATTTATTTTGCCAAACGCAATTAAATTCTATTCCCTAACTTAAAAAATAATAATGATCATGAATGATAAATGTTTATATTGTACTGTTCAATGAAAATTAATTTTTTTAAATGGTAGTACAGGTATGCAATTTATGATTTAAAAATCATTTCTACTCTAAAAATGTTATTAACACTAACAGAAAATTGTCAATAAAAAAATATGACATTATTCTAGGTAAATGAGATTTCAGACGCTATCACATGATAGTTTACATTAATAAATTGATATTAATGCTAAACAATATACGTCAATATAAACAAGCATGTGTTTTTATAAATGACGTTCTACATTATGCAAAATGTTGGCAAACTTCAATGCCTCCAGCACTTTTAAGTTAACATGTATGCTTTATCAATAATATTATTAGTAAAATTCAAATAATGGCGAGAAAAAAGTAAATAAATAAATGCATTATAAAAAATAGACTTATTTGAATTTGATAACCATGGCAACATTTGACAATTTTGCTGCAATTTAAATTCCGTTGAAAATACTGAAGGTAAGTCCAATGAGTACAGTAAATGGAAAACTCAAATAGAATCGAAGCTCATAATTTCTCTAATTCATAGAATATTCCCTAAAGCTCTGTCTACAACAATATCAAACTAGTTTGACAAAAAAAGTGTGATGTGCCCAAACATAGTAGTGATAATATACCCAAATATGGTAGTGATATGACATCATCGTGTACATACGGGCACATTACATTTTGTCACATAAAGTTTGATAGTGTAGATAAAGCTTTACAATATGACCTTTACTTTCCAGCCAATCAGATGCCAGTTTATAGTCCTGCAACTTTTCATTCATACCACACATTTTTAGTGATTTTCCAATATTTTAAGAATACTTTTTGGCTTTATACAAAAAAAATGTATAGGCCTTAAGGGGTATGTGGAAAGGTGATATTTTTTTATAATTAATTGACTAACCTGAGATGTAATATCATAAATGTCTTTATCAACAGCTTTACTCCGTACAAGCCTCTTAGCGTTTGACGACCGACGAGGTTGTGCATCGCCTTCTCGTGATCCCTGCCTGCGTAATCCGTTATCGTGCCTATATTCTTCAGACTTACTTTTAACTAACGAACCTCTACGCGTTTTTGCAGTTTCATGCTTTTTGTGTTCATATTTTTTACTTTGAGCATCGAGCGATCTTGATTCCCGCTTGCTAAATTCTAAACGTTCCTTTTTACTATCACCTCGTTCGCGTTTATCACCTTTCTCGCGTCCATTATCATTCTTTATATCTGTTTTTGAAGTTGACCCTGCGCTTCCTTTCTTCTCATTTTTAACTGTACTTTCACTAGTTTCCTGTGTTTGTTCTGGACTAGGTAAATCTACGCTCTGTGGCGTTTCCGTGGAAACCTCAACCGCTGCTGGATCTGGAGTAGCTGCCATCTTTTTGTAACTATATTTTCATAAATCTATGGGAAAACAACATATATTATTAGATTACAAAACACCACATTTTCCTTTTATCATTCCATTTGGTGTATCATCATTCCAGAGCTCATTGCTGTCAAGGTGGATTAAGATGTCAAATTTTCAACTATATTTTTCTTAGTGGTAGCATTTCAGATGCTCTCGTCTGTGATAGTGTAAACTTTTTAAACCGGGGTAACCCCTACCTGTCGGGGTAACTCCTACCTGTCGGGGTAACCCCTACCTGTCGGGGTAACTCCTACCTGTCGGGGTAACTCCTACCTGTCGGGGTAACCCCTACCTGTCGGGGTAACTCCTAACTGTCGGGGTAACTCCTACTTATTCTGAAAGACGTACTAGGTTCTTGAAATGAAGGTGCACATTTTGTGTACACTGGACCTATGGCTTACATTCCATATCCAACAAGATTTGTCACATTTTCAGATTCATGGAAGAATGGACTTTGAAATTTGGTGGAGTTGACCCAATATCATACATGTAGATAGGACATAGATCTTAAGAAGATAGTGTAACGAAGTAAGATGATAGAACCAACTTTTCCAAGAGAAGTAGGAACAGCATCACCACTTTGCTCATGAATGCAAAACTTAATGTAAGAATGTAATGTTTTAAAACTGAACTGCTTTCTATCCAACTACGCCTATCTGATAAAATATCATTTTAATGATAATGATATGCATACATTTTAATTGTCATTATATACTGTATGGTTATTAATTAAGTAAACACTTACTTTAACTATAAGCACATGCAATTCTATCCAGCAGATCAACAACAATGCATTAGCCTAAAATTGGTTACTGCTTACATCCTCAATCGAGTTCCTGTAAAACATAAAAATAATAATGGTGTTTACACATACATATTTAATCTTAAGTAAACCATAACAGGTTAAGTTAACAACTTACAATTTATACATACACATTTTATGCATGATATAATATGTTTATGTATGCTTATTTGTTGCTAAAATTAAATAAACATAACTTGGTTGGATCATGACTTTTTGTCAGTACTCTAACTTAGTATTTGATGCAAGGAACAAGCCTACACACTATCCTTGATAAAATTATCATTATGTGTGTCCAATTCGATCCTCAATTTATTTTTGTATTTTAACTCAATGAATTTAGCTCTTGAAACTGAGATAGGGTTTCATCATTTTCATAGCTATTATCTCAGGTCAATGTTAAAATAATAACCCAGTTCATATCACACTTAGGGCGTGATAAATTTACTAGATTAGCAAGATGATTTCGTCGCCATAACTTTGATGTGAACAAGTTATTATGGCGAGATGAAGGAAATGCCTTGACTACGGTCAGTGTCTTCTCGACTGAATAGTAAATCCACTGACTAAGTTGTTTTATCAGATCCAGTGAACATACTTTATAGGTTAATGTACAGGAATTGGCTCTGATCTAGTAAATGCATAGCTTAGTAGCGACTGTTGTACAATGGCCTAGATCAGATTCAGCGAAAGAACAACTTTATCGGTTAATTCAAAGAAACTGCTTAGTTCTAGTAAATGTATCTTATTAATATTAGCTTAATGTTGGACAATAGTCTAGATCACATCCAGTAAAGACATACTCTACGAAATTCAGTAAAAAATATATAGAATATTTTGTTGTGAAATAATAGTTCATATTCAGTGGAAGCATAACGTCTGAGGCTATTACTAAAAAATAGTTCAGTTGAAAAATAATAAATTTGCGAGATGTATAGATTAAATGAGGTATGAATGTGTGTGATATGACGTACATCACAAGGTCATAATCACCTTGATAGTATAGATAGCATTCATAAGCTGTATTGCAATGACATCAGACAGAGTTGTAAAGAAACTGTATTCACAACATATTTTATTATTAGCATAATAGTGACAAGAAAAATAAACAAACAAGTGACTGATTACATAAAATGATGCAAGCAAAAACATTCTTTAAAATCAATATTTCAAGTCAAACAATAAGGGATTAAAAATATAATAATAGACTTGTGAGGATTAAAAGTATATTACACATGAATTTACAGAATATGTTGTACATCCATCCTCTTAAACTGTTATTTTTTTATGGAAATAAAAGTGATTTTATTTCAAACGAACATACAGGGTACATAGGATTAAAAACAAAACACAGGATTAAGCCCATACTCCACATGGGATCAACAAATATTACACATGGGATTAAACCATAGAGATATTATAGTGAACTATAATATCTCTATGATTAAACGTATATTACACATAGGATTAAAAGTATATTTCACAATGGATTAAAAACATACTGCACATGGGTCTTAACATAATATTGCCTAATCCGTAGTCGTTTCATTATTTATATACAGATAATACAGTAATTAACCAAGCCCTATATCAAAACAATTTTGATTAATAATGTATTTAGTAGACCTATAAATGTAGTGATAACTATCATATCTAATTAAAGTCATTGGATTTGCAAATTTGTTTGAAAGGTTATTTCTTACAGAAATTAATGATTGTGTTTTTAAAAGTTTAAAAAGCTCTTACAATGGTCGTTTCACACCAGAGAAACTCTGCAATAAACTATCCAAATGTCAATGACTTAGACGAATGCTAAGGTGAGAAGAAACTAATAAAATACACAAAGTTGGTGTTGCTAGTCTGCTCAGTGGCGGATCTAGGGGGGGGGGGGGGTTTGAATAGGGTGGCTAGCCAACCCCCACCTTAATTCTAAAAAAAAAAGGAAAAATGGATGCAATCAACTCGCGACCGCGTCGCTAGACGTAGATTCGACGCACCTGACTCTTTTAATTAAGAAGAGTAGGCTAGGCCTAGAGCTAGGGTAGCATTATAGATGTGTAAATTGGCCTACATAGTGAAAGAGCTAAAAGAGTTTAATTACTATTTATGAATTCAAGAGTTTAAAAAGAAAACGCAATTTAAAATCTTTGGAAAATACGCACAACCGAGTTATTTTCAAAACACACACACTTCCTCCTACTACCAGCATCACGTTGTCTAGCTCGCTCCTTGTGTGAATGCTGACGTCATCACTCTAAAAAAATACACCATTTTTTATTTCAGTTAATTATCGCCATAATCCGTGTGTGCAAGCGTTAGCGCGTGGAATATCTACACCCCTGTACAGAGTGGAGTGTATTATCGTGAACTTTCTTCTTGTGTATGAAGGTTTTTTATATAATAAATGGTATGCAGTATAAACAATAAAAATAAACAAGAAACATGGTGTTCTTTTATTATTTTATAGGCTTAAAATAAACATGAAATAAAGTGTGTGGCGTATTTGGCGTTTATTGATTTGTGTTATAGACAGGGCGATTACTGCAATCATTGTATATTATTAATTAAATTACATTGAGTTATTCACCCGGCTGTAGGGTATATATCTGCGGTTAACAGACCACCAAAACACAACAGTACACAACAAGCACTATCGAGGCATTTTCGGAGTACCGCATTACCAAATGTTCATTTCGTTTGAAGTGTTTTTCGATCAAAGTTTATTATTAGTTTGTCAAAAAAGATCCGTACAGTATTTAGGAAGGATTAATTTAAATTTACATTATGTAACATGTGTTATTAAATGTAATGGAAGCAGTTGCTCTAGCCTATTAAACAGTGTGTAAGCATCTATTTTTTCAAAAATTTTCTGAGGCTACTGGCAACTCCTAAAGAGGTTTTCCTCAAGTAGCTGACCAAGCCCCAAATAGTCTTTTTCATTCTTGGAGAAGGTAAGGCTGATCCAGGTAAGCTAGGCACATAATAGATTACGTGGGGGTGGCAGGGATGTTCCACTAAAAATTCTTTTTCTATTTGTCTATTGGGGAAAGGGCTAATATCGGTTTATCCATGTACACTAGATACAAATTAGACAAAAAAGATAAAGTTGTATACCGGCAGTGGAAATAGTATGGTAGATAAAGTAGAATTTATTGAGTGAAGGTAAGATTTATCTTAAGGTTTAAATTACATAGAGAGTTAGGCAAGTGATTAGTGGCCTGACATATTTGAACACATGGTGACCACATCATCACTATATTGTTTGCTAAATAAACAATGACAGCTACAACATCACATGAAGTGTATTCTGGCATTACAGTGACTTTCAATTTAATTCTGTATATTATTTTATGTGGTAGTTTTGTGTAGAAAACAAGAAAAGTTTGATTTTAAAAAACCCACTCCATTTATTACTGCTTGTAAATGTATATAAATAAATATATGTGTTGTATAATTAATTTAAGGCCAAGGACAAGAAACATGTTTGAAGGCTTGGGTGAAAGTCATTGCAAAGATTACTATATCCAAGTTCAGCTTGGTTCTCATGTTGGCGTAACACAAGCGTGTAAAGTGAGCCGCAACTCATTTGACCAATTACGACGCGATGGTTCATCTGAACTGTCACTTATGATTGGTCAACTCGTCTGGGTTGTACCTACGTCTGTACGTAGGTACAACTAAGCTTTAACACTAAAATCAAAATAATAGGAAAGTATAGGGGTAAAGGATGGTACTTGGTAGTTCATTGTCAACTGAAAACAGATTTTAGTATCTAAAGCACATACTTTATCTTGCTCAATAGCAGACAGATATTATTATTTATGTTCTTTAAAATAGCCAAAAGCAATTTTTATTAGTATCAATAATTATTAGTATTCATCAATGTCAAGATTAACAAACATGATACCTAATAGTTGACTTGACATTTAGACAATGCAGCCATGTTTTTCTTGACATACATAAACAATTCTCTAAAGGCATTTACTGTTGAGTACAAAATAAACCATTCTCTGAAGGCATTGCCTGTAGGTACAACATTTCTGTGTTTTTATGTTTTGTTTGCTTTTGAATGTTTTGTTTTGGCGTCCCTGACACAAGCTTTTGCTTTCTTGGTGACGCCACCATTTTGGAAATAAATATTAATTTTGAATTGAAAACCATTCACTAAGGCATTTTACTGTAGGTACAACAATAATCCTAGCGGTTTATACTACTAGTACTATGGATAATAATCTCAAAATACACATGAAATGATGTTCCAGGGATTATCTGAACAAGAATATAACACTGACGACATGTGTATTCTTAATCTTGTTTCTTCTAATTTATTTATACGGTATGGCTGATTATAGTACCAGGAGCTTGTACACAAAATTTGGCCAAATTTAGGGGTGTGATAATACTCACATAAACGTAAATTTAATCAGTGGATTCGCACAAAGTATTTGGCCTGAAATTAGCCTATTATTTCCAAGCATGCGTCAAATGCAATAAAATTTGTAATATGGATGAATTGAATCAGGAATACACTGTTATTTTATTTATCTAAATTATTTTTAAGGTATAAAAGTGAAATATATAATTTATACCTATTAATTTATCTGTATTAAAATTATTATAATATGCAATAACATAGTTGTTTGTATCAGGTTTTTCTTTTGGTAAAGAATATTTATGATAAATAGTGAATATGAACACATTCAATCACACACAGCAGCTCATACTGTGGCCATATATTGACTATGTTATTGTTATACAGTGTGTACACATATCATTATCTACAGCATTCATTGTACAACACTTTGATGCTATAAAAGATGACAGAATGCAGAGTTAGTAGATTCCAAGAAAAATAACAACAACACTCTGATAATAATATTATACTGTAACTGTTGTTTATTTATAAAATAATATTTTGAATTGGAATGTGTTCCTTTTTTTATGTAAATATATGAATAGATAACATAACATTATTGTCATGGTAAAATAATGTAAACTTTTTGAGTGACATAATCATATAATATAATTTAGTGCTGCCGGGGAGGTGGGAGGGAGAGGTGGGAGGGAGAGGTCGATGTACGAAATGTAGGTGTGTGATAATACTTTATTGCATTAAAATATTACATTTTAATAATGGATTTGCCAAAATTTAATTTGAATTGGTAATGTTTACTTTTGAATGTAAAATGCAGTACATGAATAAAAGACCAAAGAAAACACTATGAAATATTGTCAAGTGGTAAAATAATGTCTCTTTTTAGTGACATTTCCATATCGCTTTATTTAACTCTTTTCTCATGATTCACATAACAATAGAATTAACTGAGTGTAATGTAAACACAGCAATTCTGGTTTTACTGGATATCATTAATAAACCAGACATATAGCAACCCACTCATATTTAGTCATACAAATATGTAAAACAAGTATAAATTCATTAACGTCAAGTATTTATAATGCATAAATTGTATTAAATTTCAATATTAAACCCTACAATATAAGACTACTAGTGTAATCATAAAACAAAATTGCAACACAGCAAATTTTAGTAGAAGTTCATTGAAAAGAAAGAAAATAGGTGGCATTGTGTTTTGCCTCCCTTTTATATATTTAATACTAAAATCCAAGGCTACTACTACTACAAAACGTATGCCATGAATCTAAAATGGTTTATGAATTCATTGTAGTATCACAGACAGCTCAGTGAAAGAAATCATCATTTTTTTTTTATCCTAACAAACATTATTTTCTATGCATAAAGTATTAAGTAGCAATCGCAGTGAATTCACTATACAATTATACTACTAACTGTACTGTAATAACAAAATCAGACCATTTCAAAGGATTTTTAATCAGTTTAATATTTGTTGCTTGAGGGCCTACTTCTGATTGCTAGCGAAAAAACTGTTTATTTCAATAAATAATTTTCTAATATAATATAATAATTTCTGCTCTCAAATAACCATTTAATTTAGGTGTTGGTCTTAACATTTACAGCAAAATGCAATATTATCAGGTGGTCAAATGTTAAAAATAGGAAAAGGAATTGTGATAATTTATTTACACTGTT
The DNA here is from genome assembly GCF_964355755.1 of Antedon mediterranea. Taxonomy (NCBI): domain Eukaryota; kingdom Metazoa; phylum Echinodermata; class Crinoidea; order Comatulida; family Antedonidae; genus Antedon; species Antedon mediterranea. The sequence goes on from NC_092671.1 coordinate 935,404, forward strand.
ATTATTAATCAGTTATTTTTTTGCAGCAGAAACAGGACATAGCAGTGTACAATGAACTAAAAAGATTACTGGTCTATCCTAATTACATCATCATTATTATTATTATTATGTTGACCTCAATAGGAAAGAGATATATACGGCTGGAGATCATGGAATGAAGTTATGGTTAAAGCTAGAAACAGAACTGACTGAAGCGAGCATCTTGTAGGCTTATTGGACTTGGCCTGAAGAGGAAAGGTACGGTAAGTAAGTGACCCCATTTAGGTAATATGCATTACGGTTTGTACACTAACTTACTAACAGTATCTCAGAATACACTTTTGATTTTGTCGTTGTACAGTACATGTTTAACCAGAAATCATTCAACATCAATGCAATGTGGCAAATCTTAACAAAAAAGGGGTAGTGAATGGGGCACAAACAGAGATTGGGTTGTTTTTGGGAATATTTCATCTGCAAAAATAACGGGCAGAACACGGAACACAATCATTGCAAGATAAGGTCAATTTCTTAATAGCGTTTTAAAGTTTAATTTATTTTTAAAAAGAAACGAAAAAGTTGGTTTTCCTGTTTTAGTTTGTTCGTGAGAAATAACAGATGGTACAGTAGTTGTCAGATGATGTGGTTAACTGTACTAGTCCCATGATATACATATGGTGTGTCAAGCTGTAACCAATGCTTTACAGATAAGGAACCTTAAGGGGGGTGGGGGGATATACAGTAAACTATACAAAAAATAGTTCTCCTCATTATAAAATCTTTGGTAAAGCTCTGTCTACCTCATCAAATTTTATGTGATAAAAAAAGTGATGTGGTCATATATGGACATGATGATGTCATATCATTATCAATACCATATTTGGGAATTTCACTAACATATTTTGGCACATCACAACCAAACTAGATTGATAGTGTAGACAGAGGAGCTTAAGATACTTAATATTACTTTCTGCAATATAATGGGAAATACCTGCCATAGAAAACACATCATAGAGTTCAAAATATTATACCCAAAGACCCATTATGTGCATGACACGAATAGTAGTAATTCATATCTAGTGCAAAGAAAAACCTAGATTACAATGTATTATTAATATGATATTAATCTGAAAATGACTTACCGTGTTCTGTGCAAGCCAAACAGAAACAATAACCCTAACGTACATACAGAGCAGAATGTATGAATAGCAGCAGCAGAGTATAGGCAGCGGCTGATGTGTTTAATCAATACACAGCTAGAAATGTACTGACATTTCACAGTCTCTCAACCACTCCGCTATTCTGCCACCCACACTCTATCTCTGATTTTGGATATACAAATTAAGCCAGCTTTTAACAAAATTGCCAGAGTTGAATTTCTTAGTTTCAACTCCCACACATTGCTTATTGTGATCTTAATGTCAGTTATTATTCCATTACATGCAAGGCGGGTGACTTAAGTTCTCCACTTTATTTATTTAAGGCAAATTCAGCCAGGTATTTAGATATTGTATTAAAATAAATTGTTTTCTGAGAACATGTTTATTATGTTTAATGTGATTGGATTATTTACAAGAATAAGATTATTTTATAAAAGTTCCTAAAAATGGTGTATGCTGAATACACTACATCAAAGCAGGAAAGAATTCTAAATAATTCCTCCATGATCACTGTATATGATTCAATAGATAGTAAATACCACTGATATAATTATTAGTATTATTAGTTTAATTAATTTTTTTAATTTTTTTTTAAACCATATTTAATGAGGGTGATCCATCCACCTATTGCTGATCATTAGGGACCCTCAGAGGTTCACAAGACAAACATATACACAAGATGCTCTACATAAACAAAGTCTTATTACAAGTCTTTGGGAGTGGAGTAATTTGGTCCTTAGAGAAAATCCCGACATGTGACGGGACTTGAACCCAGGACCCTTGGAGTGGTAGCCAAGCATCATAACCACCAAGCCACAACTCCACTCAATTTGATTAATGTGTACTTTTCTTTCAGACATGTTACCACTACTATGCCTGAAAAAGAAATGATGGTGGTATGTCCATGGAATGAACCATTATCTGATAATTAGGGTGTGAAATATGAATTTCTATGTATTTGAGGCCAATGTCGATTTATCCAGGTTAGCTAGGCACGAATACTATTTAGCAATTTCTAACATTACATTTTTAATATTCTTACTAATACTTAAATTTAGGAATAAAAATAGAAAATTAAAACAATTATTTTATTAACAATACATATGTGAATACTAATTTAACACATATTTTGAAATAAATTTGTCACCCTGGTAAAATAAAGTGAATAAATAATAAAATATAACACTTTTAAAGAATGTGGCAGCATGTACTATTTTATTTATATATTTTGTATCCTGAAATTGGTGCTGGAGCTGGAGCTGTTATTGACATTTTTGCAAGGAAACAGTATGCTATTTTAGAGGATGTTTGTTGTGATACCAGTTTACTTCAAGAAAGTTTAGAAGCCCTACTTAAGTAAATAAATCACATTTACCAGTATAGTTTTTAATAATGCTATTAACATGTTTAAACATTGTTTAACCTTATAAATTGGTAATATTGATTTTCATGTTGCTTATTATTTTATTTTTTCATTTAAGGATCGTTATACTTCTATTAATCTAAATCTGTAAAAAAGCACTCTGTATTTATTTTATAATTTGCATGCACAAATGTTTGCATTATCTTGTTTTGTTTAATGAATATTTTAAAATAAATGTTAAATGAAATAAAATGATAACTATTATTGAAGATGTTTAATTAATTTTGTTTCCAAAAGGTACCGGTACAGAATATAAATCCATAACACTTTGCCTCCTGGTCGAATTGTTATTTATCACCATAGAAACATATTGCTTAAATTTTGTCCTTTAGTTCATACTTCATAATAGGAAACACAACGTCAAGTCACCGTTTCAATGAACTGTTGCCATGGTGATTTATCACAATGGTTGGCTCATTGTTAGATATCAAATCACATATCAGCATATTATGTTACAGTATATGGATATGAATTGAGTTTCAACTGTTTATCTATGGACAAATAATGTTCTATAATAATCAAGCAGAAAAAGCAGTTTTGTAATATTTTTTACAATGTTTGCACAGCCAATACACTAATGGATGGTGATGGCGATACACATACAGTAAACCAGGGCCTTACAGTAGTTGGCATAAGGCAGACGAGGCTAATAAAATAAGGGAATTTTACATTGCTAATTAAAATAAGCACGCACTAAATTCTAATCTAGCTTCTGATATGTTAAAATACGTCAACATAGTTTGGTGTTTGTTATTACATCCTAAAAAAGCTATCCTACAGAAACATATTCTAATTTCTATTCTATAAACTTCCGTTATAAGTATTGCCAGCATTGATAATGTTAACAAATTATTCTAAAGAGCAATATTAAACCGCATCATTCCGTATCAAGTCATCCCACTTAAGTCATCAGTAGATTCTAGTTAAATCAAAAAAAGTCGAATTTATGTGCGGATGCTTGGTTGTAAAAGGTACAATGTTTAATTATGACTGCTGATTCAATGTTTACAATAGTGTGTGTACATACTGTACAACATACACTGGTTACCGTTGACAACAAAGTGTGCAATGAATAAAGATCATTAAGTGATTTGCACTCCTTTATCATTCAATTTTAATAAAAAAAGCCAAAACAAACCAAAATTGTAATTTTTTTCTAAATCATTACTTTACCGAAATGATGAAGTGCGTGGTTGATTTTAAAGGTCGAAATTGATATATAGTACAGCATATACAGTAGTACGTAAAGCTTAGTTGGCAAAATTGTGACAAAATTATGATTCATTATATATCTACTGTCAAGACCTTATAATATTTCCATAAAAATATGTAAATTTATTTTCTAATTCATAATATTCTAATTCATAACTTTACAATCATCTATTTCATATAGTCAAAAACAGTCAATATAATTACTATGATTTAAATGGAAACTTCAGACATATGGCCATCGTGCATTTTCCTGTGCAGCACCCATTTTGTGGAATAAACTGCCAATCGACATAAAGACATCTGAAAACATCAACACTTTCAAAACACGACTAAAAACCCATTTTTACACAGAGGCATTTCCTGCTTAACATTGTCAAGCGCCTTTGAACATTATTATGGATACTGGCGCTATATAAATCTGATTGATTGATTGAAATGCTATGTAAAAATAGAAGAGCACCAATATCGGACAGTGTCCTATAAAATATCATAGGAAATAAAGAATTTCTTCCTAAATTCACAAACGATTTGTTGTTTACTGAATTCTGTTGATAAGATATCTACAAAGTAATCTTTGCCATATTCTAATACAAAATAATCCATTCATTATTGCAGATGGTTCACTACTGCTGCAATCCCTTGACGTTTTGTGTATAGTGGGTATACAGTAGTCATCTGATTAATGGTTTTAACAAACTGCGTACTTAGTTCATGGTTCAGGTTGAATTTAACTTGGCATATTCTTAGTATACATAGTAGTATGGCGACGATGTTCATGTCTTCTTTACAGTAATTAGTAAAATAGTAATACTGTAAACAACTCCTACTCTACCTAGAAACACTAAATCTAGAAATCCTAGTTAAGGTGCTATTTTCTCAGATCTTCAATATAAAAATTAATTTTTAAGCAATAAAATTACCAAGTCAGCCTCCTTCCACCAATCCACTCAGAAAATGGAATTTTGTCAACTTTCAGGGTGACATGCGGACCAAATGTAATATGCGGACCAAATGTAATATTTTGGTGGTTTTAATGTTGCATCAATATAGCATCACACTATTAAACAGGCACATCACACTGAACAGGCACATCACACTGAACAGGCACATCACACTATTAAACAGGCACATCACACTGAACAGGCACATCACACTGAACAGGCACATCACACTGAACAGGCACATCACACTGAACAGGCACATCACACTGAACAGGCACATCACACTGAACAGGCACATCACACTATTAAACAGGCACATCACACTATTAAACAGGCACATCACACTGAACAGGCACATCACACTGAACAGGCACATCACACTGAACAGGCACATCACACTGAACAGGCACATCACACTGAACAGGCATATCACACTAAACAGGCACATCACACTAAACAGGCACATCACACTGAACAGGCACATCACACTAAACAGGCACATCACACTGAACAGGCACATCACACTGAACAGGCACATCACACTGAACAGGCACATCACACTGAACAGGCACATCACACTGAACAGGCACATCACACTGAACAGGCACATCACACTAAACAGGCACATCACACTGAACAGGCACATCACACTGAACAGGCACATCACACTGAACAGGCACATCACACTGAACAGGCACATCACACTAAACAGGCACATCACACTAAACAGGCACATCACACTAAACAGGCACATCACACTAAACAGGCACATCACACTAAACAGGCACATCACACTAAACAGGCACATCACACTAAACAGGCACATCACACTGAACAGGCACATCACACTGAACAGGCACATCACACTAAACAGGCACATCACACTAAACAGGCACATCACACTAAACAGGCACATCACACTAAACAGGCACATCACACTAAACAGGCACATCACACTAAACAGGCACATCACACTAAACAGGCACATCACACTTAACAGGCACATCACACTTAACATAACCTCATTTGTTATGTCAACATTTTGTATTATTTTCCTTTATTTTTTAGTTAAATTATTAATTAAATGTATTGTTACTATCAGTATTTACTCACAAGCCTTTCATATATTCACATACAATAGGATGCCTAGCCTTATAATTTACTTACTATCAGTATTTACTCACAATGAAAGACCACTTTCATATATTCACATATGATACCTAGCCTTATAATTTAGGGCATACATACATACTGTAGGATTTTTAAAATCTGTCTGTGGAATTGCACTGCTTGCTAGCATTGATTTTCTATTATGTCATTTTGAAACATTTCAAACATCAAGTGGTTAAAGCCTTAACATTCTAAATTATCTATCGGAACAAAATTGTACACTGGAGAATAAAGTGGGTTCTATGAAGTGAGCAGCATCCTACAGTATCTGTCAAATGTCATTCATGTTGTATATTCATGTACTTCATTCATGTGGGTGTTTTTGCTCTAGGTATTGACATTCAAAACCATGCTTAGCATAATTATTAATTTTAATTAAATCATATTTGAAAAAGATGGTCTTAAACCAGCCCACGAAATTCAGAAAAAAGAAGGTCGGCAAAAAATTGCCGACCTTAAATTCGCCAAGGTCGGCAGTCTCGGCAGTTCTAAAAATAGAAAATTCACCCCAACCAAGGCCTAAACCTCTTGCTAACCTAAAAGGCCTAGCTAGGCCTAGCCTCCCTAGCTATATGTTATGCAAAAAGAACTAGCAAAATTAACTAAAATATAAAAACCTAACACTAAAATCTACAAGATAAATTCTATTTGATAATTAATTGCTGAACATCATGGTTCTGGAGCTAGCCGTACACAGAGCATAGTTGCTTGCTTGGCATGACAGGGTATTCCCCTACACAGGTCTGTGGCGCGCAGCGCTGTGCCCAGCAGCCAGCTTGGTTGATAGGAAAGCATGCAGCTCACACACAAAATGATGTAATGGTTGAGTGAATTCAGGGATCATCTTAATTCCATGGTTTGTTAACTAAACACAACATGGTGGTGAATATGCCTGTTAAAATTTCAATGATACGATCCCTTAAAGTACCATGTTGTTGCTAGGAGGCTTGAAAGGAGGGATCTAGCCTAGTTTCTAGGTCGGCAATCTCTTGCCGTCCTCTGACAATTTAAGGTCGGCAATAAGGTCGGCAATTGCCGATTGCCGACGTGAAATTCGTGGGCTGTTAAACTGAATCGCTGAGGATTAACTCTGAACTAAATTTCTGAGAATACGATGGTGTTAAATTGAATCACTAAATCCACTAAACAGGTGGGTTACAAAGCCCCATCATATTATCTTCAAAAACAATTTTTCTAATTTGGAAAATTAAGCTCCTACAGTTCTCATGGTTTTTTTAAAAAGAAAAACCTCAAAACTCACCAAAGTAGTGATAATATATTTTGTATATTAGTCGAATCTGTTCTTTCTTTGGAAAGGTATTTTCTATATATTTATCAAATCATTTTTTATTTAAAAAAAAAAGACAATGGTACATTCCCGGTCACAGCTTGGAGGACCAAGCTTACACAGGGTTATGGTTTCAAAAAAGATATTTTATCATAATAAAAAATTTACAATTTTATAGTCAGGGAAAAAAAAGTTATTATTTGTTAATTAATTATTAATATTTACTTTCCTAAAATAAAATTGTGAGAAACATTTGATTTGCTAGATACTCCCACATTTATTTGGATAGTTTGCTGGTCAATGGTAGTTTGCTGGTCAATGGTAGTTGGCTGGTCAATGGTAGTTGGCTGGTCAATGGTAGTTGGCTGGAAGAGTAAGTAAATTTCTTATGATTCACATAAAATGCATGCTGTAGTCTGATAAAGTGATTCAGACATAGACTTTAATTTGCTCATGTTGGGGATAAAATACTCAACATAGGGGGATTTCCCCTCATAATTACTGGTTGATCAGCATAAAATAATCAATAAAGTGCTCTGTGGATAATTGTTAACCAGGATGTGCATCAATGCCTTATTGTAATATTTAAGTCAATTTTTGTTGGTATTCATCAATGTTCTTGGAATTGCTATTAAAATACAAAGAAAATCCATGCCGCAGGCCTTTTCTCCTTTTTTTGTTAGGAATATCATTACAGCTTCAATACACCAATATTACGAATGGAGAATACAGAGATTTAAATATTAATGTTCAGATTAGGTTTGAGCACTAAGCTATACTGTAGCTCTGTCTACACTATCAAACTTTATGTGACAACAAAATGTGATGTGCCTATAGACATGATGATGTCATATCACTACCATATTTGGGCATAGTATCACTACCATATTTGTGCACACACTTGTTTTTGTTTGTTTGATACAATGATAGTGTAGAGCATTAGATACCAAAAACACTAGTTTACAAACAATGCACCAGTACCGGAAAAACAAAAGCTTAATGTTTAATCCAAAGGATCAAGTAAGGATGTTTTCTAAAACAATTAACAAGAACGGTCGTAAACCCAAATCAAGATTTAATGTCCAAAAAACCTTTATACAGTTAGAGCTACAATGTGAAATCGAAAATTCAGTAGAATAGAAGCCAAGGAAGAATATCAATTCAAATGAAAACTAAGGTCTGATGTAATAACTAAATTACTGTATGGTCTGAACATCCTAAAGGAATTTCTATGATCTGACACGATGATCCCTCCCCCACCTCCTTCCCCACAGTAATCAAACAAAGAGCTTATAACTATCAGAAAGTACAACAAGATTAGTTATCAAATCCTAAGTTTTAACAGGAAATTCAAAGGTAAAGATAGGCCTAAGTTAGATGACTTTAAAGCATCTTATATTATACACGTTTTAGGACATGATGGATCTAGGTGTCTAAACAAGATATGCTGGATTAAGGCTCTGTGATGGGAGAAGGGCAGTGATTGATTTCAGTATTTAAGATGTTTGTTTCAAATATTAAAGGACTTATTTTATAATGTTTTCATTTCATGTTTTACCGAGTCACCTTTCTGGTTCCCACTTGGACGCAACGCAACAACAGAGCGAGTTGACCAATCACAAGCTAGTTTGAATGTTTCAATGCGTCATGATTGGCCAATATTTTACTTTAACCATATTATTGATACAGTAATAGGATTAATTGAAATATCAGTTTTCTATTAATGTACCACAGATAAAATGTAATTGGATTAATTATGCAGAACTGGATACAGCATCTCTTCAATTACCCAAATATAATCCATTGCTTAAGTATAATCAAACACCCCCTAATTTAGGATAAATATGGACATAAGATTTTGATCAATTTCATGTAATCCAAGTATAAAGCTCTCTCTACTCTATCAAACTTTATGTGACAACAAATGTGATGTGCCCAAATATGGACATATTTGAGTATACCATATTTTTTTTTGTCTAGTTTGATATTATAGACAGAGCTTAAGGCACCTTCCCATTTCCGCAAAATGTCATACTCAGAAGAGTATAGCTGAACTGAATGCTTGTCAGTATACCATACAACAGTGATGTGACACTTTGTAATTGTTTTTGTTAGTTTTTCATTTATCTGTTTTTGTATATACAAACAAAATTTCTATGTATATTTTATATGCAAATGACAATAAATGGAAGTAATTTTCCACTGATGAATGAAAATATAAAGTTGCTTGAACAGCTCTTCATCATTGTTGTTATTTAGATACTTGGCTTTAAACTGAAATAAAGTATTGTAGTGAAGTTCCATAAACTAGGTAAACTTAAAAAATAAGTTTTGATGACAATGTCTAAAGCTCTGTCTACACTATCAATGACATCATCATGTTCATATATGGGCACATCACATTTGTTGTCACAAAGTTTGATAGTATAGACAGGGCTTAGGTAAACAAGTGAGCAACAGGTTTTACAATCATCACAAGTAGACTGATTGATTCTTAGTAGCTTGATCTAAATACACTGTTTTTAAGCAATTCATTAAAATTCATCAGGTTTCCTAGAAATAAATTGCATGGCAGTTGAATAGATTTAATTACGGGTAAAACCAATTGGTTTGACATGCCAAGTTCCCATCGCTGATTTGATCACTGAAACTAAGAAAACTGGGGCAGTCATCACATTAGATTGTTGTTCTACTCTAAGGGTCTGTTTCTGCTGCATAACGCAATTTAACCGGTTATTTTAAAATAGATTAAAAATAGATAACAATAACAAGACCGCGTTTCTGCTCAATTTGTGCTCCGAAATAACCGGTTAAATCTATGGGTGGTCGTCGAGCAAAACGTCATCATTACCCAAAATGCAATACACTCAGACGGAAGTAGTAAGTTGGCTGTTTGTTTACATCGACGTCGTCAATAAACACGTGTGTATATCGCCGAACATCTCAAACATGTTAAAATAATAAAATGTTGTCTACAGGTCTACAAGTTTTGTTTTTTGTAAAGCCTACTTACTGATCGCTAATAAAATTAATTCTCATGGCGCCTTCAATAACATGGGGAGGGTCGTGCAGCGCCCGATCGCCTAGGATAATTTTTATCTAGCCTAAAATTCCTCTTGAACAAAGGCGATGATGATACGGCCCTTCCCACGTGAACGACTGTTGTCTTTCGCGAGCGCGGTCCTACAAAAAACCAAACGGAAACAAAAACGAGACTTAGAATGTTGCAGTACCTACCAAACGAGAGTAGATAATTGTTAATTAATTATGAAACCCTAACTTTTATAGCAACAATCGTCCGAATTTATGTTAAAAACGACGATTTTAGCCACAAAAACTTAAATCAAACGAGAGTATCCAAGTCATAGAATATCGCACGCACATAGTGCCTTTAATAGAATAATGAGTATTAAACATTGTTTCGTATATTTATGTAAATAAAAATCATATTTAATATATTATCAAATGCTCTCATAACCTTTGTTTTCGGTCAATGTGATGTTTTTCTAAAAAAATTATATAAAACGATCAAATTAAGATTGTTCATTGTTCTCCTATTAAAGGCACTAAGGGCGTGCCATAAATACGCTCGTTTGGATTAAGTTTTTGTTGCTAAATTCATCGTTTATAACATAAATTCGGATGATTTTTGCTATAAAATTTGGGTTTTCATAATTAATTAACCATTATCTACTATCGTTTGGTAGGTATTTGCAACATTCTGAGTCCCTTTTGTTTCCGTTTTGGTGTTAATATAGGACCATCCATACCCTTCGCAAGCGTGTACTAACGCCTCAAATTGCTTAGCTTGGGTAGTCCCCGGAACTCCACCCCAAATTCCTCTTTTACTTTCGCAAAAATGTTCTTATTTATTATCTGTGATTCTTTTCTATTGCCTGCCATCCTTCCCCGTACTTTCTCTCCCCCCACAACTGAATAACATATCTTGTGATTTCATTCATCCACATACATGTTCACTTCTTCGTTCGACTGTCAAAACCACGAGGAAAACACGCACCGTATGCGACGGTATCTGACCCGGGGTCACAACTGTCAATCAAATAACCGTTATTTCGTGTTGCAGCTAAGAATTGCTCAGCGATAACCGGTTAAACGGCGTTCTAACACCGATTTAAATTGGTGTTTTAACCGCTGCCTTTTAACCGGTTACCACAAATGTGTCCTGTTTCTGCTGCCAAGAAAATGGAGTTAATTTATTCACACCGATTTTAATTTATTCACACCGATTTTAACCGGTTATTTTTTATGCAGCAGAAACAGGCCCTAATAGACTAGTTGCAAAAAAAAAACCAATAATTAACAGCAGCCTGAGTAAACTCCATTGCAAAAGTCTTTGGCTAAACCTAGCAGTACTATAGTTGCAAAATAGCCTGTGTTTTTAAGTTGCAAACAGTGCTGTGTACAATAAACCTATGTAACCTAGTCTGTGGGTAAAACCCATGCAAACTAGCATAGTATGCAATTTAAACTGACTGTTGTGAAACTATTTGAAACTGACTGGTAAACCCTATTGGAAAGTGACTGTGGTAAAACCCATTGGAAACAGTCTGTGGGGAAAACCCACTGGAAACAGTCTGTGGATAATAAAACCCACTGGAAACAGTCTGGGTAAAACCCACTGGGAATAGTCTGTGGGTAAAACCCACTAGAAACAGTGTGTGGATAAACCCCATTTTGAACAGTAGCATTTTGTTAATTTCCCCCTCTGTAAACTTATCTCATAAGAAATCAATATTTGGGTGAACTTAAAGTTGGCTATAGTATGAGACTGAAGAAGATACATTTCATATTTGTTAATCATCTCTTTGATGCTTATAGAAAATCTCTAATTACCTCTGTCTATTCATTTATTGATTTTCACTAGAAGCTAGTTAGTAAAGTTCCTATAATTATGAATAATAATCAAAATGGCTGATTTAATTATTTTCCAGATAGATCTGTCATATAATTTACAATAAAAGATTAGTTGACGATAGAAGTGAAATTCAATTTTGTTTTACGACTAATGTATTCAATTAAACATGCAACATGCATTAAAGTTTGTGTATGCAATGTATAAAGCTACTGTATTATAGTAGCCATCACTATTTTCTTATTTTACTTTTATTTCTACAACAATCCAATTCAACAAAAGGCAATGTGTTTGCATACAGTATTCAGTGGAATAAGTACCTATTGTTGTTCAATATGTATCATTAACAAAGATGCTCCTACAGCATAATCCATAAGGACCATTACACCTCACAAGCTTGTTGAAAAACTATGCCTTTGTAACAAAATTAACATTTTTTTTTAAACATACGATAATGTTGTGCAACATCTAAAAACCTGGAACCAATATAACCTTGTAACTCGTATTCTCAAAAATCTTATTTTGCACCGTAAAAAAGGAGGCACATTGACACAGATGAGCACCATGAAATAATATGTAATAATATGTTCTTGTTGTGAGTTTTTAATATTGGTATTGCAGGGAATAATTTCGCCAGTGTAGCATAGCAAAAAGCTATACAAAACAACCTTATTGCTACACATTTCGCCAGTGTAGCATAGCAAAAAGCTATACAAAACAACCTTAATGCTACACATTTCTACAATTGTGTAGCAAAAAATACAATACAAAACTATATGTTTCTGGACTCAAAAATCAGTTTGATTAGCAATATTGCTAAACAAAATTTTAAAATGAAATCTTCCCCTGTATTGTTGTATTGTCATGTTATTTTATATATGAGTCAAAATATGCTAAGGTGTTACATAAAATGCCATTTTAATTTGTATTTATAAAAAATATTATATACTATACACTAATATGTGTAGGGAATTAATAGATAGTTTAACATGCAACGGTATAACTTACACAGTTTCATTTCACTTCACCCACTATTTTTTTTTTAAATTTCAAATTTGTTGTGATAATGGCCTATTCTCACACCATGAATTTGTAACATTTTGAGTGTCACTTCATAATCCAATTTATATTTGATAATTGTGAAGTATAATAAAAAATATTGATTGGGATATTGGAAGTACATGTATAAACAATAAATAAAATCAATATATTGACACCACAATATTTTATTTTTGTATAATAAATTAATATCTTTGCTTGTGCTGACGTGCGTTACTGTGTCCGTCAACAATCAAGTTTGACTAGGCCTAGGCTGGGTTAGGCCTAGAACAACGGCAATACGAAAACCAAAATGTTAAACAATTCAAGGATATGTTTACTCTATATAATGCATCAGATTTTAAATGTTATGTAATTTAATTGTATATAAATCCCGATTTAAAAAAAATGTCACCATTGTCTGTCAAAAACTAACGCACGCAATGTTTTCCTGTCATTACCGCCGAGAATGAGCAAACAGACGATACTACATGGCAGCCTACAAATATAGCTCCCGCGATGGCTTCCCGCTGCAAAAATTCTTCACAGAATGTAAACTTGCGTCGCTAAACAACGAAAACTAGTATCTGTCAAAAATATAACGCACGCAAGATATAACGCACGTAAGTACTTAACATTATTAGAAATCATAAATAAATACATTTAGAACATAAATACATAGTTTAGGCTTTATATATTTAATTCTAATGGTATTTTAGGCCTAATAATTACCTCGGTACGGCTATTAGGGCGAACTGTCTCAAGCGACAGCGATAGGCACACGCCTAGGCTAATTTGCTCAGTGTTTTGACTGACCTTTCTAAATCGTGCGTTATATTTGACAGATATTTCTTCCGTGCGTTAGGCCTTGACATATTTATTGGTTAGATTTTAGTTAATTTTAATATCATGGAATGTTCTTTTCAAGTTTTAATACATGTAATTCCTAGGTTTTATAACTAGGCCTAAGCCTATACTTCAAACAAGTAGCAATCGCTGGTATTCCGTCTCCGGAGGAGCGCTGGCGAACACGTGCGTTATATTTGACGGACGGCGGCCGTGTATATAAGGATTTGGCAGATCGTGTATTTCATTTCAATTACAAATAGCGTATTTTAATAGCTTTTATACTTCATAAAAAAAAATATTTAATGGAATTAAACAATTTAGTTTCATTTTGTGTGTTGATGATTAGCATGGTAAAATAATTTTGAAGTATAACATTTATTCCAATATAATTATAAATAAATAGATACTATATATTAATACCTATAATAAAAATATAGTTAAGTAACTAACAGGCTATTTAATTAGTATTAACTCAATAATAATTAAGTATACTAAATTAAAACAAATAGAAATAAAACAAATTAAAATATAAAAGAATAAATCAAATGTAGGCCTACTAACATAAATAAAAATATTTAAAGAAATATTAAATAAATAAAACATATAGATTTACTAATATAATAAATAAAAATATTAATAAAATAAATACAAAATTAATATTTTTTTCTGTACTTGCTGTATTTTCAGAATGGTTTTAAAAATAAAAGTAAAAATGGAAGAGATAAATAAGGGCTCACCAACCCCGAAAACTAATTCAAGAGGTGCCGTCCATTCAAAATTGTATAGAGAAAGATGTTCTATTTATGCATCATGCACGTTTTCATGTTGACTGTATAATAATTAGGCAATTAAGATAATTGTTTCAGATTAATTTTCAATTTAAATATTTCAAACCATTTTGATGACATGTTTAGTTGTGTTTTTATACATGCAAGTATTGTATACCGGTAGTTGAATTTGCCAAGTGAAAATTACTGTATGTCGGAGATTACATAACGGTATTTGGATTTTATTAAAATATTGGTAATTTTTAATAAATAGCCAACCTTCACACCTAAAGTGTACTCTTATCATTTTTTTTCTCAAACTACATGCCCAATAGTGTTTTCCAGACAACACACACACCCACACCCACAGCTTCGTCTGTCAAACTAACACACGCAAGCGTAGTGTCTGTCAAACTAACACACGCAAGTACACCTCAAATAATGTCATTATTTTCAAAGATATGCCATTTGATATTATTTTTCCTCATAAAACATTTTGCCATTATGACTTTCTGCCATTCTATCAAGAATAGTTAATAACCAAAGGATTTACAGTGATTAAAGTACAATTAAAACGGCGTAATAAATTTTCACCAATTGCATGCTAATTTTTTAAAGACAAAAACACTTTTATGTGATTATTGAGAAATTTTTTTCCGCATTTATACTTTGAAATGTAGTATATTAAACATAATTAAATAAATTATAAGACATAGTTATGATAATTTTATTATTTGTTCAAGAAAAACAACAAAATTTTGTCCGTCAAAACTAACACACGCAATTGCTACACCAATTAAATTAAAATACATTTTTTGAAGTTCATGTTCAGTGACTTATCTTTTTTTTAGTATTGCCTGAAAGATATGTTTTTACTCAACAATTTCAGGTTATAAAAAAAAAAAAAGGTTAAAGATGAAAAATTGACCTCTGTGTTACAGTTTTATAACACTTTAGCATATTTTGAGTCATATTGTAATTATGATGTATTTGAAGACGAGCAATGTAATTTTCTCCTTGTGGGAACGAATAAAGATTATACTTATACTTATACAATGAATTAAATAATGCAGTAAAAAGTCCTAGCTGATGATATACTACAATATGATGTCGAGCAATAAAGCAAGGCAATAGACCACAGAGTTATGATGCTTGGCTACCACTCCAAGGGTCCTAAATTCAAGTCCAGTCACATGTCAGGATTTATTTTTCTAAGGACAAAATTACAACTCCAATCCCAAAGACTTGTAATAAGACTTTGTTCATGTAGAGCATCTTGTGTATATGTTTGTCTTGTGAACCTCTGAGGGTCCCTAATGATCAGCAATAGGTGGATGGATCACCCTCTTAATATGGTGTAAAAAAAAAACTATGTTTCTCATGTCAATGAAAATTAGTAGTTACAGTTAATACAACACAGTTATTATGCATGGGAAGCAGCTGTATGCTGTATACTATATTGCTTTAACACTGTATGCTGTATACTATATTGCTTTACCACTGTATGCTGTATACTATATTGCTTTAACACTGTATGCTGTATAACTATATTGCTTTACCACTGTATGCTGTATACTATATTGCTTTACCACTGTATGCTGTATACTATATTGCTTTACCACTGTATGCTGTATACTATAATATTGCTTTACCACTGTATGCTGTATACTATATTGCTTTACCACTGTATGCTGTATACTATAATATTGCTTTACCACTGTATGCTGTATACTATATTGCTTTACCACTGTATTTGCTTAGTTCTTTACACAGGTAAGTGATTTGGTTCCAACCAACCCAACCCAAGTTAGCAATAGCTGTGCATGTGTAAATATCTAAGCCTGAACGGGATAAATACTAAATTGGGATAAAAGATGAACAAATATTTACCAAATACAATGGGTCATGTTGGTGGTTGTTTATGACTAACTCTTAAACGCCAATGCACTCTCACCAATCACAGCATCTGATTACTAAAAATGCCTGCAAAAAGAGAGAGAGAGATGTAGTTAAAAATATTTATTAAATATAATTTATAACGTACTATAAGACAACATGGCTGCAACAACAGTCCATCAACAGAAGTACTAGTTAAAAAAAAAGTGCTGAGGAGAGTTAAAAGCAGAAGATCCACTATCACCGGGAAATCGTGTGACCCTCCAACTCTGTCGTGCAATGTATTAAAGTTAACCAAATTATTAATCTCCCTTTTTCTTTTCTGCATTGCTTACAGGGGCCTGCATAATAGCAGTATTCAGTGAGGCCTAGGGGCCTGCATAATGACAGTATTCATTACAACAAATTAAATATCAGCATTATCTTGCCGGATTATATAATAATTATGTACCATAAAACAATTGAACTTTGACATCTGCATTGTTTTATTCTTATGTGATTATGTGATTATGTAGGATGGTGTAGAGCAGATTTTGAATGACAAGCCAGGCTTATTATGATTTTGAGTAAGTCTTTCAATTTAGAGAGTGGGGTTTGTATAAAAAAATAAAATAATGTCACAGAAATATACAAAGTTTCCATGGCATTTTAGAGGTTGAACTTACTGATTATTGTAGATCATTTTTTTAACTGGCCCGACTTTCATTTTAACTGGCCCGAATTTCATTTTTACTGGCCATCAATAATGTTATTTTATCATCTACAGTATGGAGATTTTACTGCTCAAAAACAGGCAAGTTACAGGGATGGAGGTTTTACAAACTCGTTGTTCTGGGTTTTACTAGACATACCATACACTAATGCCATAAAGGCAACCACTGAAACGTGACTTAAGCTGCTTCTCAATTTTGACTTCTCATAGTAATTTGTATAATATAAATAAGATCATGAATTCATGGTAGTAATCAGCGAACCGTAACTAATCAGAACAGAAGTGAAATATCGAGATGAGTATTGGTATCTATATATTACATTATTATAATCCAGAAAGCTTTGTCAACTTCCTAAAGGTACTACTGTTCTTCTATTTCTATCTTTCTTTCTGTCAATTATTATTCTTTCAGCCATGATAAACACATTGCAATTAGACAATAAATCAATTTTTAGCAACACCCTACCAAGCTACAGGATCACTATGCGATCTTTGTACTGTTTTGGTTTTTTTTCTTA
The DNA here is from genome assembly GCF_964355755.1 of Antedon mediterranea. Lineage (NCBI taxonomy): Eukaryota > Metazoa > Echinodermata > Crinoidea > Comatulida > Antedonidae > Antedon > Antedon mediterranea. The sequence continues at coordinate 953,230 of NC_092671.1, forward strand.
GCTGCAGACTAAAATCACATAGCAAAAGGAAAAAAGTATAAAATTCATCTACAAAAATATGAAAATAACTTTGGAAAGGTCAGTCTCGAAATGTGTGGTGAAAAATCAATAAAACTAACACATACTGTGGCTGATTGATTAGTTTATACAGTATGTCTATGGTGTTAAACTTATTCTACACTGTGGTTTCAATTCATCATTATACCAAATAGAATTTTCAATTATCCAAATTGTATTAAGGCATCATTAAATAGATTACCAAATTTAAGTTCTCAATAAGGAAAAGGTTAATTGTATAATAGAATGCGTTGAATACAACATGAGAATATGGCTTAAAAACTAGTATCTCTTAATATCAACAAGACAGCCAAACATTTGAAATCTCCAGCAAGCTATAATACATTATCAAACTTTATGTGACAAAAAAAATGTGATGTGCCCATATATTATATGGAAACGATGATGTCATATTACTACTATATTTGGGCACATCACACTTTTTTTGTCAAGGTGAATGGAAAATGCAGTCAAAAGACAGGATCTAGGATTCTTTCTCTGTGACAACAATCACAACTTATAACAGATTTGTTAAATGTTAAATTCAATGAACCTTTCTTTCAAATATGCTTTAGTAATTGTTTGTAGCCCAAGCTATTAAGTATTGTTGAATACCAAGAAACTGGTTTTGTGTACCCAGCAGAAGACTTTATAGCATAATCCCTACAAAATGCTTTGTTGTTGTCATATAAAATGAACATTGTGTATTTATAGTAAACTTTAGTATTGATGCATATCACAAGGAAACCATCACAAAATATTAATTTAAAAATGATTTAACATTTGAATTAAACTGAACATAATCATATATACTGTACATTGTCAGAATGAATGTTATTATGTCATACAATTCAAGCAGGACAGACTCATCAAATACAAAAAAAAAACAAATCTTATTCCAGTATAGGACCTGTACAGTATACTATATACATATTTGTTGGATTTTGTAAAATAAATCTACTTTATCATTTTAAATTAATTTGGATAAAAAGAACACCTAATTTTACGTCACTGACAAAATCGATCTTGCATTTTAAAAATAAATACAGTAGTTTATTAAACAAAATTAAATTATCTGTTAGTATACAGTAATATATATAAATTAATAAAATTATATTATCAAATTACAAAAGTTAATCCATACAACAGAAACAATTGAAATCAATCAAGTAATATGTTGATTAGTCTTGTGTTATTAAATTTAATACAAAAGCTACAGTAATAATATAATCTGACAAAAGAAATAAATTTTATTCTTATTATGAATAATTAATTGTAATTTACGCTTACATTATGCTAAAGCCTCAGTACATGGTTTGAAATATGCACTGTAATAATTGCAAAATTCTTATTTACTAACTAAGTACATTCTAAAAATAAAATATACAGTAATTAATGCTAGTTGAACATTTAAACAACTAGCTGTTCTGCAAAATAATTACTTTTCAAATTTTAGTCTATAAAAAAACATATACAGTTTAAGGATTTTTCCAATTTAGCCCATGAATTCAAATGCTGTGTAAATAAATGTATGCTTGCTAGTTTATTAGTGGGTTACTCATTTTGCTAGTCAGATTTGTACAAATAACAAGGATTTGCCACCAGTGGATAAAAAGGCACATTTTTCTAGCCTTGTTTGCGATGTACTTTGTTAGTTTAGTAGTGCCCTTATTATTTTTCTACATCATTTATTTCTTATGTTTAGATGAGATTTAATGTAGGTTACATGTTATAACTAGAACAAAAACTGCACATGTAGCAGAATCTAATTAGATCATGCATGTATGGTAGTAGCAAACGACGACGGCGGTGAGTGTATATTCTTAGTGAAGATTGCGTGACAATATAATCAATACAACTGCTAAATAAACCACAACAGTAATTCAGCATACTGCAGCGTATCTTTAAGAACACGTATTGATTTTATTTACTGGCACAGTGGTCAGCGTCGCCCTCGGTGGTGATGAAGCTTTTGGACCGAGACTAATGCTCTAGTTGCTCATCAGCAATAAAATCATACGAAAAAAAAAATTGTTCATTTTGTTTTTTAGTGAAGCATACATAATATATGAGTTGGCCAATAATAATAATTTAATAGTATAACAATAACAACTATATATTCTTTACTAGTATAGTAGTCAAGGTAAATATTTAATACTAGTTTGCTACGTACTATAAATACTGTAATAATTAGTTTGAAAGATTATTTTTATTATATAACTTGCGATAACGCAAAACCAAATCAATGAATTTAAAACCATAATATCCATATTCGTAATGTACGCATTAAAATACTTAAAAGCCAATTTGCGTTAAATCCTTCAAATTCTATTTTTAAAACAAACTTTAATCTTCTTTTACTACATTAATGTGATATTGCAATAATTTATATGAAAGCAAATAAATTATAACATTAATGTATTAGAAGACAACATAACTGAATGTTTAGGCTACAAAAGGATATCTAACCTGGTACTGTACCTTGATCAGTTTTGATCATTTTAAACTAACATTACAATACAATGTTCTGCAAACTACATACTGATCTTGCCAAAAATATGTGTACAGGAAAACATACAAAATGCAATTGATTTGTGTGGTTAAAGTTGCTATGTAATGACAAATCCTGTAAGTGTGTTGTGTACGTTTTAAAGGGAAAACCCTGGGCTGCCTGCCCTGATTTTTTTCAGCACAATTTTTACTCTCTAAAAACAAAAATACAATGTAATTTCCGGGGACCTAGTGATATAACACTACTAAAATGTTTACAGAAATCAAAATAAATCCTGACATTTATCATGTGAGCGCTAACAATTTGTTTTTCTTCACAACAACAGATGACAATGAAAGAATTATCCTGCTTCTTCAGATTTTAATCTGCATGATTTAATGAGGCATAGAATTTAAACCACCATTAGCTGATGAAAAATCTATGCAGCAGCATCATTAGGCCTAGACGGTACTAGCTGCTCTATGCTGATAGCCTGCCCTATTCACCAATCATACTATCCACTTATAATATTACAATATCCTAGATTACATAAACTACAATATTAACTACTTGCTGCTACACAACAGAACAGGATAATAATTAATGTGTAATTCTACAATAGCTTTGTATACTTACTGAACTAATAATTCACAGAGCTATTTCATGAAACATCATTCACATTTCATCTTATTATAATTTAATAGGTTAAAGACCAAGGGTTAAAGTGCACCATGATTAACCTACAGACTTAAGAATAATAGAGAGTAAGTCTGTACTCGAATAAATAAACCTCATTCATTACAAATTTTTAATGTTAAAGGATATTTAATTATGAAGCATGTAGCTATATTTATTCTGTAATACATAGCGTATTGGATTTGAAAAGGATTGTGATAGGATGCTATGGCCTATTCTAAAGAAATTTAAACCTGATAATCACTGAAGCATAAAATTATCTTGGATTTTTTATTAATATGGTCAAAGAATGATTAACATAATGCTTTAGTATAGTGAAATTCAACATGCTAATTAGATGTCAATAAAGAATTACATGGTGTCAAAGTTCATGTCGTGTGGAGGTGGTAGCTTTTGAGCATCCACGCATATTAAGTAGGTCACTTTTTAACATAGGATTCAGCCCACGAAATTCAGAAAAAAGAAGGTCGGCAAAAAATTGCCGACCTTAAATTCGCCAAGGTCGGCAGTCTCGGCAGTTCTAAAAATAGAAATTTCACCAAGGCCTAACCTCTTGCTAACCTAAGGCCTAGCCAGGCCTAGCCTCCCTAGCTATATGTTATGCAAAAAGAACTAGCAAAATTAACTAAAATATAAAAACCTAACACTAAAATTTACAAGATAAATTCTATTTGATAACTGCTGAACGATGTTCAGCCAGGGAGAAACATCGTGGTTATGGAGCTAGCCGTACACAGAGAGCATAGTTGTTTACTTGACATAACAGGGTATTCCCCTACACAGGTCTCGCGCTGTGCCCAGAGATAGAAAGCATGCAGCTCACACAAAATAATGCATGATGCAATGGTTGAGTGAATTCAGGGATCATCTTAATTCCATGGTTTGTTAACTAAACACCACATGGTGGTGAATATGGGTGTTAAAAGTCTCAATGATACGATCCCTTAATGTACCATGTTGTTGCTAGGAGGCTTGAAAGAAATTTCTAGGTCGGCAAGAGAATGCCGTCCTCTGACAATTTAAGGTCGGCAATTGCCGATTGCCGACGTGAAATTCGTGGGCTGAGGATTTTTATACCATAAATCAGATATTCTAAATTATTTTACCTACAGTATAAAAATAAATGAGTATTCTACTGTGTTGGTTTAGATTATGGAAACTAAGTATTGTATAGTAATTAGTAAAAATTAAAACCTGATGGTTTTGTTGCATGCTGTAGCCTACTGTACACAAGCCCAATCCTGATAGTATACAGTACTGTAGGTTGTTTTAGCTTTCTGGTATCCACTACAGGTACCTTACAGTAACAATTACTACTGAAAAATTCAATCATCTAAATGGCTTAAAATAAATTTTCAATTTTAATTATGAGAATATTGTATGAATATCAATTATGGTGAATATTAAAGAATAAATTAAATCCTGATTTGAGTTCATTTATGGACAAATACAATGTGGCCGCATGGTTTAGTTACATACTGTACTATAATTTGGAAATCTAGGCGTCTTCTCAATATTGAAATCCAATTAAAGTAGATGAGTCTCTTAGTTTGGTGGAATCCCTTCTCCACCCCTCCTCCCCAATCCAAGCATTTATGGGCAACCTAAAAGCTTGTTGTGTATTTTGCATTCAACTGTTTTTGCAACAAAATATCTTTTTAGTCTAACATAGTTTTGTATGAATGTTTTGCTATGCAATTTTCTAAATGTCAGTAGTTTTGCTATGCTACACAGTACACTGGACAAAATTATTATTTAACTAGGTAAAATTTTTTTTACACCTCGAATCAAAGTATACACTTGACTGGCACTTATGATAAATCTCACAAGATTAAGAAGATATGCTACAAAATCTGATGTCCATCATGTATGAATGAATATGTTGATCTGATCATAGCTCTTCTAAATCTGTTAGGATTAGCTGTACATACTACAGTTCATGGTAGCACTAACTACACATGGGAAATGGTTTGTGAGTCGGATTGATTATAAGCCCGTAGCCAGAGGGGGTTCAAGGGTTTGAATGAACCCTTTTTTCCTGAAGCATGCCATTTTTAGACTAGATATTAAATGAAAGTATGGTATATAGGCTTAACTAGATAGGATCATGAGCCCCTTTTTCGGTAAAAAGGAACTTCCTTGCGGGCTTAAATGAAGTTGTGGTATACTGTAGATACAGTTACTCAACTCACAGTTTGTCTAGACCATAATATTTATATGTCCTTCTATGACACTACATTTGTGTAAGAATTCAATATTTTACAGATAATTACAAATTTGCATTTAGTATTATTTAAAGCAACGTGGCATATGAACCTGCTTTGTAAACGATTCTTACGCAGGTTTAAGTAATTCTGAATCACCTGATCGTTCTAATATACTGTTGTAATAAATTACCATTCCCTAACATATAGAGTAACATAGTATTTACATGAACATTCTAGAATAAGATGTTTTGATTTAATAAACCATGTATAATTAATAAGAACAATCAAGAACATTCCAGAAGTGCTATTAATAGAAACTGTAATCATGTAATAATGAGAAGTATAAAGAATGATCTAGAAGGATAGGAGCATCTTGTATATAAAGGGATGTAAACTATTGTAAGGTTGTTGGATTAGAGGTTGGATTAGAGGTTGGATGTTATATTGTAAAGTCATTGTGAAGCTGTTGTTTAAAGTGCTTACTGGATTGTTGAAAGTTGAAGTTGATTGAAATTAAAGCTTTGTTTTTGAGTTATTTTACAACTTTGTGGATTTTGTGTGTATACTTTTATGTCACAAGGGAGTTCCTAAAGTATTTTCAACCGCTCGGAAACATACGTGAGAGGAGTTCGTGACATAATTTGGTGGCAGCGGTGTTCAGCCTAATTTGGTGGCAGCGGTTATTTCGATCTACTGTTCGACTTAACTGTGTATTTATCTACAGTACTGTTGTGATATTTTGTGGTAGCAGTTTGATCTACTGTATTTTGCCATAGATTGGTGGCTGTTTAGGATCAACTGTACTTTTATTGATATTTTGAGGAAGTGGTACTTACGATACTGAGATATTTTACGGAAGCCGTGGTGCTACGTTTTGTTTAATCGTAAGTACACAAACATTGTTTTAAGAACAGTACATTATTTATTTGGAACAGTAGACTTGTGAACGTCTCGGTAACTACGATTAACTAGTAACAAGACCCTCATCCAGATTTAAAAAATGGCTGATAAACAATCAACAACAAGATCCGGTAGAGAATACAGCGGCGGCGATGAAACTGATTCGGATGTAGAATCAGTTCAATCAATTCAACCTGAACAACAGGCAGAAGAGTCTGGACCAACCAGTGGACATAACCCTACAGGGGCTGACTCATTTTCAAAAGACTTTTTGTTGTTGATGCAGCAGCAAATGCAACAGCAGAATATTATGATGCAGCAGATGATGAAACAACAAGAACGTTCACGTCAAGAAGATAATGAAAGACGTCGGGAAGATATAGAGAAACAAGAACGTTTACGCAAGGAAGATATAGAGAAACAAGAACGTTTACGCAAAGAAGATATGGAAAGACAAGAACGTTTACGTAGGGAAGATATGGAGAAACAGCAAGCATTAGTAATGGCGTTAATGGACAAGCAAAAGGACAGTGAGGAGAAACGATTAAAAGACATAATGAGATTGAAGGAAGTTCAGATTGCAAAGCTTTCTGATAGTGATGATATTGAAAATTATCTCACTACGTTTGAACGTATTGCTAACACCTATGAGTGGCGAAAAGAACACTGGGTAGTAAAACTAATACCTCATTTGACAGGCAAAGCAAGAGCAGCCTATGCATCACTACCAGTGACAGAAAGTAACCAGTACGACATAGTGAAGAAAGCAATATTACAAAGGTATGACATAACTGAAGAGACATATAGGCAAAGGTTTAGGTCAATTAAAAAGAAAAGTGAAGAAAGTTATAGAGAAATGTATGTTAGGTTAAAAGATTTATTTACTAAGTGGGCTAGGCCTGCTGATAAAAGCAAAGATGATTTAGCTGAAATTGTTATTTTAGAGCAATTGATAGATATTATGCCCACAGGGGTACAAATTTGGGTTAAAGAACATAAACCAGATTCGGGATTAAATGCTGCGGAATTAGCAGATAATTATTTTCAAGCTAGAAAAGGTATCGATTTTGAGAAAAAGTTTCAAAATAGAAAACACGAAAATAGAAACAACCAGGAGAAAACAGTGAAAGGCACTCCTGAAGTTGACAGTAAGGGTAATAATAATCCCCCTGATAACTTTCATAAATCACAATCTGACGCTAGACAACCTCTCGTTTGTAGACGGTGCAAAAAAGTAGGCCACATAGAACGATTTTGTCGAAGTAAGGATGGCTTTTTGTCGACAAAGACAGATACTGTTTCAAAACCATGTACACCTTACATTTGTAGAGGCCTAGTTGAAGGATGTGATTGTGAAATTTTGATAGACTCTGGATGTGATATGACACTTGTTCATTCTGATTTAGTAGCGGCTAAGAAAATTAATCGCGCGGAGCAAGCTAAAATTACATGCAGGTGCGTCCATGACCATGTCCAAGCCTATCCTACTGCATTCGTCAATATTAAGATTAATAACGAAGACCATAATTTGTTGGTTGGCGTTTGCAGCGATTTACCAAGAGATGTAATTCTTGGTAGGGACTTTCCTAAATTTGGAGACTTATTAGGAAAGAGGGATAAGAATCATGATAGGCATAGTTTTGTTGCCACTAGAGATCATGCTAGAAAAGAAAAACTAAGAGAGGAAAACGAATTAAAGTCGGAAAAAGCTTCTGGGGTTATTTCACATCAGTTAGATGATGTGGTTAATTTTCAAGAAGAATTTGGACATTTAGATGGCCAACTACTCAGTAACAACCCTCCCAAGGAAAAAGTTCATAAAACCAGAAGTGAGAAACGAAAAGTTAGGAAAGAGTTTGCAAAAACAAAGGAAGCTCAATCTAGCCAAGATAGTGAATTAGACATTTTAGATATTGGCAGAGATAAAATTAAGGATTATCAGGTTAAGGATAGAACTTTAATTTCACTTCGAGAACAGATGTTAGTACAGAAGGATGATGACACTATAAAGATAGTCTGTAAGGATGGAATTTTATTTAGGCAGGTTTTCACTAAACACCAGACAGAACCAATAGAGCAATTAGTAGTTCCATACCCTTGCCGTAATAGTGTATTGAAAGTCTCACATGATATTCCTTTGGCAGGTCATTTAGGTAGGAAAAAGACATTAGATAGGATAAAGCAGAGATTCTTTTGGCCTGGTATTAGAAAGGATGTGACCGAATATTGTAACACTTGTGAAAATTGTCAGAAAACTTCAAAGTATAAAACTAAATTGAAGGCCCCGATGATTCCTTTGCCAATAATCAGTGAACCATTCCGCCGAATCGCTATGGACATTGTTGGTCCACTAGCACGGAGTAAGACAGGAAATAAATATGTCTTGGTTATATGTGATTATGCAACTCGATATCCGGAGGCTATCCCACTGAGAAGTATTGAAGCTCCAAAGATAGCGGATGAGTTGATTAAATTATTTTCCAGGGTAGGGGTACCAACAGAAATTTTAACCGATCAAGGCTCTAACTTTACCTCTAAGTTGTTGAGTCAAATTTATAAGTTACTTTCAATTAAGGGCTTGACTACTTCTCCCTACCATCCACAAACCGATGGATTAGTGGAAAGATTTAATGGCACCCTCAAGGCTATGATTAGAAAATTTGTTCAGGATGATCCCCGAGAATGGGATAAATTGCTTCCGTACCTATTATTTGCTTATAGGGAGGTACCGCAGGAGTCAACTGGGTTCTCTCCATTTGAATTATTGTATGGTTGGAAGGTACGAGGTCCACTTGATATAATGAAAGAAATGTGGACAGGCACGGTGACAGGTCCTCAAAGTGTGGTTTCACACGTTGTTAAAATGAGAGATAGGTTAACTTCAATGAAAGATCTAGTCCAGGAAAACATTGAACTATCCCAAACAAGGCAAAAACAAAAATATGATCAGAAATCTGTTTGTAGAGAATTTAGTCCAGGTGATGAAGTCCTATTACTCTTACCATCTAGTAACGATGCATTAGAGGCAAAATGGCAAGGTCCTTACAAGGTTTTAAGGAAACTAGGTCCAGTAAACTATGAGGTGGAAACTAATGATAAACGGAAAAAGTCAAAAGTCTACCACATAAATCTTTTAAAACAATTTCATCGTAGAACTATTGAGGTTATGCTGGCTATAAATGATGTAACTGGACAAGACGAGGGTCAGGATAAGGACATTTCTTGGTCAAATATTTCTAGTTCCAATTTAACCTTAGATTCTGGTGAAGGATTAGATGAATCTCAGCTTTCAGATTTAGCGGAGGTGTTTTCTGAATTTGACTCAGTGTTACAGGACAAGCCAGGGAAAACTACTGTAATAAAGCATGATATTGAAATGAACCTAGGGGTACACCCAGTTAGATTAAGAGCTTATCCAATTCCTCAGGCTAAGTTAGGCAAAGTAAAAGAAGAGATAGAATCTATGTTGGAACTTGGGGTAATAGAAGAGTCTCACAGTCCCTGGTCCTCTCCTTATATCATGGTACCAAAGCCGGACGGTACAGCTCGCTTTTGCGTAAATTACAAAAAAGTGAATAGCTTGAGCAAGTTTGATGCATATCCAATGCCTCGAATAGACGAAATAATAGGCAGGGTTGGTCCTGCTAAATTTATAACAAAGTTAGATTTATGTAAAGGTTACTGGCAGGTTCCATTAACTGAACGGTCAAAACCATATACAGCTTTTTCAACACCAATGGGTTTGTACCAATTTAAGTATTTACCATTTGGCTTGCATGGGGCTCCTGCAACGTTTCAAAGAATGATGGATCAACTGTTGCGCAAGAAAGAATCTTATGCAGCAGCTTATATGGATGATCTGGTAATATTTAGTCCAGACTGGGAAAGTCATATCCATCATCTTAGGGACATTTTTCAGACCCTCAAGCAAGCTAATCTGACAGTCAAACCTGCAAAATGTAGTTTCGCACATAGTAAAGTGCATTATTTAGGGTATGTAGTTGGAGAGGGAATGATACGTCCTCAAAAGACTAAGGTAGAAGCGGTAGTACAATGGGAAAAACCTAAAACTAAGAAGGATGTTAAATCTTTTCTTGGCCTGACAGGATACTACCGAAAGTTTATTCCTAATTATGCTGACATCGCAGCACCTCTAACTGATCTGACGGGGAAAAAACATCCAGATAAAATCAAATGGACGCCTGAGTGCGAAGATGCACTTGTAAAGTTAAAACAGGCGTTATGTTCAGACCCTGTGTTACGAAACCCAGATTTTAATGCAGAGTTTATACTGCAAACAGATGCGTCAGATCGAGGGTTAGGTGCAGTACTTAGTCAACTAGGTCCTGATGGTACTGACCATCCAGTATTGTATCTTAGTCGTAAGATGTTCCCAAGAGAACAGAATTATGCAACTATAGAGAAAGAGTGTTTAGCTATAAAATGGGCTGTCGAAAGTCTGCGATATTATCTACTAGGCAGAAAATTTAAGATAGTTACTGACCATCAACCACTCAAATGGTTGGTTGAAATGAAAGAGACAAACAAAAGACTAACTAGATGGAGTCTTGATTTACAACCTTATTGCTTTACTGTTGTACATAGAAGGGGTATTTCTAATGGTAATGCTGACGGATTGTCACGAAAACCATTAACTTAAGGGTTACTTTACAAATAGACAAAATAGGTTTTAATGTTTATAAGTTACTTGTTTCTTACATTTTGTTTGTAATGAGAATTTGGTTTTCACGTAATGTAGTTTGAATTTATATTCATATATTAAACAGGGTTTCTAGGTCGGAAATGTTATATTTTGCCACGTCCGTGTATACTTTCCCCTCAAAACTCCAAGAAAGAGTTTTGAGCTCAGAAAGAGGGGGGAGTGTAATAAATTACCATTCCCTAACATATAGAGTAACATAGTATTTACATGAACATTCTAGAATAAGATGTTTTGATTTAATAAACCATGTATAATTAATAAGAACAATCAAGAACATTCCAGAAGTGCTATTAATAGAAACTGTAATCATGTAATAATGAGAAGTATAAAGAATGATCTAGAAGGATAGGAGCATCTTGTATATAAAGGGATGTAAACTATTGTAAGGTTGTTGGATTAGAGGTTGGATTAGAGGTTGGATGTTATATTGTAAAGTCATTGTGAAGCTGTTGTTTAAAGTGCTTACTGGATTGTTGAAAGTTGAAGTTGATTGAAATTAAAGCTTTGTTTTTGAGTTATTTTACAACTTTGTGGATTTTGTGTGTATACTTTTATGTCACAAGGGAGTTCCTAAAGTATTTTCAACCGCTCGGAAACATACGTGAGAGGAGTTCGTGACAACTGTATCAATTTGTGGAAAAAAAAAATCTCCTTAAAACGCTCGAAACATGACATTAATAGGGTAATCAAAATTGTACATTGCAAATAAATAAAAGTTTTCTGGGCCAACTAAACGCATTTAAAACCATTTATTTAAATGTCAAACAAAATCTGTTTTTTAAATGAAATTATATCACCTCTTGAGAAGTACTGTACCTTAAAGTATCAATAACATATTGAAAGTCAAAAGTAAAAAAAAGATAAACATTGAATTATATAATAAAGTCACACTATAATACAGTAGTAGTGATATCTGAAAGGGCAGATTTTATATATTATTATAAATGTGTAATTTCTACTACTAATAAACCAAACTACAAATCACACAATTGCCAAAAGCATTATCCTGACATTTAAATATCAGGAGGAGTAATTTCAAATGTCATATAAAGCAAACCAGATTATTTTCAAAATTGACTAATAGATTCAACTTTTGATTGGCTTAAAATCATTGGCAAACTGAACCAACATTTTAAATTTAAGTTAAATGACCAATCAGGATCAAGCAATGTTATTATTTACAAAATTTACATACATACAGTACTTCATGTTTAAAAGCTATGTTGTTTGTCATGGTGATAAAATGACAATGCCAACATGTTTTTTATATATTACAAAATATACCTATTTTGAAATAATAATGGGTCATGTTGATAGTCATGTGATGGCTAAGTTGGGTTAATGAAAAATGAAAAAAGATTTAGGCAAAAATTAACTTTTCAGATATTACTGAAATAAATACCATACCAATCGATCAATCAATTTAATAAGATTTTTTTTTTGTAAGATTTGCTAAGCGTTTTAGGAAACTAATCCATGAAACTAAAAGCTACCAAATCCAGATCAACACCCACATACAGTGCTTCTTCTTCTTCTTCAATACTTTACAAACAACACATTTGATCTTCATTCATGGATGCTGTTGCTAATGCTAAGTACGAACTTCTGCATTCCGTTGGAATTGAACATACTGTTGTAAAGGAGTTAAATTACCAAATTGGCATTCACAAAATTATTGTACTGATGTGAATTCTAAACATTTGAAGTATAAGACATTAACTAATCTACAATTCTTCATCAAACCTGATGACAACAAACCGATTATATTTATAGACATTTTGGTGTGTCCTCTGGCTCTGATAAAATCTTTAACTGTAGGCTACGCTTTGCAGTAATGTGCTTTTGAACTATTGGGCCCTTTCAAACAGCATTTCCTCATGGCTCTGAATAAATGAAAATAATGAAGACTTAGCTAACAATAGACACACAGCAAACAGCCTACCCACATTGTCTTCTTCTTCTTTATCATCATTAGGCAATTATTAAGAGAAAACAATTTTAAAAAGCAGAAGAGTTGAAAAATTGTTAGTCTATAATAAAACTAATGTTAAACATTATATAATAGAGGGCGATATAAAAATAAATATTATATTAAAAACACCAACAATATGTAACTGAAGTGAAACACTAATTAAATCAATTTAACAAGCTATTAATTAGTAAAATAAACTCAGCTATGACCATTTATAACTTTATTTCACAATAAAATGATATAAAACGATATGGTTGTTTAATGATTTTTTAATGTATTTTTGTAGCGCTCTTCTCAAAGAGAAATAGGCCAATGTCAGTTTATCCAGGTAAGCTAGGCATGAAACAGACAATGATAGGTTTGAAGGCCACTTTTTACTTTTAATAACATTAACAAGCTACTTGAAATCATCATTTTTCATAATTAAGCCAATACATATTTAATTTTTTTAATACAATTTTAAACATACAGTAATGGCATACACATCACAGCATGAGAAGATATCCCCTCGGCTCTAATAATTATTGATTTGATAGTTACATATCTAGCAGTGTACTAAACTTACTCAGGTATTTAATACAGTTTTAGTAACCATCGTATTCTCTGATCCGCTGTAGTTTGATATTACAGTAGTTAGCAGTATACAGTAACTATTAATACAATATTAATTTAAAACAGTTAATAGTAACTCCCATTTTCTGTAAAACATACCCACTTTTGGTTCTTTAAAAATTCATTTTAAATCATTTTATTCAGCAGATGCCATATATACAGAAAGGTATGGTAAATCCACAATTAGCACGAATCTATTTAATATGTTCATTTCTTTTTCGTTTATTATTTTTTTCGTAATCCAACCGTTTCAGCTTTGGATGTTTGTTTGAATTTGATGTTTTTATACCTGAATAAGTAATTAAATAAAATTTACAATGCACTTTTGATATTTTTTTTGATTTTTGAGAATTGACAAACAGTAAATATAAATATTATTATTTTTCACAATCTGACTGTAGACTGCAGTGAAACATTGTTATTGTATGTAGCTTTCCTCCTTCTACTAGTAGTAATATTATTACGATTCATTCTACTAGTAGTAATATTATTACGATTCATTCATGTGATGATTATTTATGCAATTGATCATGTACGTACGTAACTCTGATAATATTTCAGTGTCCTTGCGGATGAAACTAGACTACAAGTAAAGCTAAGTGAAAACAATACAATATTGTGTCTTAATTGTCAAAATAATACACAAACACAATACAATATGTAAAATCAATGTGTTCAATAATATATCACTGTAAATTATTTGTGTTCTTTTTATTATATAAACCATGCTTGTAATTTATTCTCTTATTATTTTGAGGCGATGAAGAAAATGTTTTAGACATTAAAGTTAACAATACAGAATACTGTAGGCAGTGATACACATTGCAGGGATATAAATATTTAAAACACGAAAGTGGGATTAATAAACAGAAGCAGAAGAATACTAGAAGATATTAATACTGAGTGGGAAGAGCAGGTTGGGAGTAGAACAGTATAAACAATCCTGTTTCATATTCTTAATGATAATACTGGTACAAAAAAACAGGCAATATAATACTGTGTAATCTATTTATTCTGTATGAAATATATTAATATCAATACCGTGTCCTACACAGTAAGATATTCATTCAAGTGGATATATTATCTGAATGCATTTTTAATTGAAAAGTTTATCGAACGTATTATTCGTAATGCACTATAAGAATTTGAATAAAAGCAATACATTGTGAAATAGCAGTAGGTTCTGTCAATGGTTAAGGGTGTACTTTTTGAAAAATTAAATATTGACACAAATTTGTTGAACACAATACAAACGTTATCAAATGAGGGAGGATCATACACTGACAGTGAACATTAACATGGACCTCACTTAACATTAAAATGGACCCCACTTAACATTAACATTAACATGGACCCCACTTAACATTAACATTAACATGGACCCCACTTAACATAACCATTCACATGGACCCCACTTAACATTCACATGGACCCCACTTAACATTAACATGGACCTCACTTAACATTAAAATGGACCCCACTTAACATTAACATTAACATGGACCCCACTTAACATTAACATTAACATGGACCCCACTTAACATTAACATTCACATGGACCCCACTTAACATTCACATGGACCCCACTTAACATTCACATGGACCCCACTTAACATTAACATGGACCCCACTTAACATTAACATGGACCCCACTTAACATTAACATTAACATGGACCCCACTTTAAGAAAGAAAAATGTTCATATTCAACAGTACAGTAGAATTCATTGTTGTTTTACGCGATAGACAAGCTTTAAGCGTGGTTCCCACTAGCGACGCAACGCAAGGACGTAACGCAACGCAAATGAATTGACCAATCACAATCGATGGCTTATTTGCTTGTGATTGCTAACTGTCTATAACTTCGCTTGTCATTGGTTAAAACGCTTGCGTTGCGTTTACGTCCTTGCGTTACGTTCTAGTGGGAACCAAGCCTTAATTATTATAATTTTTAGGCGGATAAAGTAACTTTAGAAAAACAACAAAGTAACTGTGAATTGATTACGGACATGTTTCAACAGGGTACTGGATTTCTTTAGTATCATTAATGTTCAGTTTAAAAAATATACTGTACTGTAATTCTATGAAAATGTTGTTGCTCTAGAAATGTCCTTCAGCCATTGAGTTGATCCCCTCTAGAATATTATACAGATAATATTAAGCCTGCATTTGATATCAACTATGTTAGGATAACATTACCATACCTTGTTAAATCAGTATAAATTGACTCTAATGTTTGAAAATGGGTGTGATTACAGATAGCTGTCTAAGACTTGCACACAGAAAACAGTATACAAATTGTATACCTAGTTTAGAAATTATTAAAAATCATTTTTGACTGAATATGGAATGAGAATGTATGGTGTAGTTTAATCAAAATCCCAGAGATACTTTAATTAAATGCGACAGTCATAATATGGAATTACAATGCTGGCAATGAACACATCCAAACATTTTGAAATTAAGCGCATTAAAGAGTTCAATGAATATTTAAGGTTCTCTCTACACTGTCAACCGAATTTGAAAAAAAAACTTGTGATGTAACCAAATATGATAGTGATATGCCCAAATATGGTAGTGATAATGACATCATCATGTCTATTTATTTTTTGTCACTTAAAGTTTGATAGTGTAGACATACTGTAGCTTAACATGGGGTATGAACTATGATGAAAAAATATATACGTGGACTTTAATGTAGGCCTGGAATGGGATACCTACTAACCAAGACATGTTTGCTTTGGCAAAATACAAATTATGCAAATGTTATCTAGTATTGTATTGAAATAATTACCACACTCTCATTCACCTATAATGGCGTTCCTCTTTTTATTGGATAAATTCAAAAGAATATATCAATTGAAACCAGAAGACAGAGCTGAAAGAATCAGGTGATGATAATAGTTCTGAATTGTGGTTTGGCATAATTAAAATGAAACAATTTCCAGATTTTGTTTTGGTCAGTTGCTATTTTTTTTAAATCTATATTTAAGAATACTACCTGTATGTGGCAAACAATTACTTATTTCCTATTGTCTATTAACCATGGAGCAACAACAGTTAATTGTTTTTGCTCCATTTCTTACCTTACTAGAGGGCCTTATGTAATACAAGTCTATCAAGTAAAATATTGTTTGTTTGTAGTCCTATTTAAAAACATTATTCAAATTTCAATGAAAATTTAATGCAACTTCAGAAATGATCATTACTACTTGTAGGCCTCCAGTACTACTGAGATTGCTGTATTATTTACTAGTAAAACAAGAGACAGCAAGTAGGCTAGTTAGGCTATAAAATGGATGGTTCCAAAACCAAAGACCAATTTGTTTTATTTAATTAGAAATATTCTACTACACTTGCCTAATTGTATATTTTAGTTTTCATATAATTTAAATCAAGATATAAATCATTCATTTTGAAGCCCATTGCATCGAAGTTTAAAATACCACCACCAGTATTCACTGTTGTTTTCAGCACACAAGTCTGTGTCGCCTGAATGGGGCTGGGCGGATAATAGCGGGCGGACACACATAATAATCGGGCCTAACGAAATGAAGTAGGCCTAGCCTAGCTTCTCCATCTTCATCCTCGGAAAATGGATACAAAACTTAAATAGATTTATTTCTAAAACAAGCTATAACATATCAATATATATAAATACCTGAAAAGATGTGTTTCTAATGTGTAAGGCAGTTTGTCTTGGCAGAATTTACTGTGTAAACGGCTAGCAAGCAAGTTATCAATTTACCACCATCATCGTCCAAAAATGATAAACTGCAAATGATGACGTCACACTTTTGCACATGCGTGATTTCATTGGTCAAATAAGGTATTATACCGGTCATTTACTTGAAACAAAACATTTTTTCTGGTATTTTTTCAATTCCGATACAAAAGTACAACATCTATTATTGTAATTTTTACGTATTTTTAAATTTGTCCATATCAATTTGATCCAAACTTCAGTCAACAACAAACTTTCTTTATTACCGGTCAAGATAGACCCACACTATTAAACAAGCCAAATGTTGACCAGGTCCCACTCCTCTCTAATTAAAACATTGGTAAATTCTGGACTTGGAAATAGTGAAACCATTTCATAAGTAATATATAAAATTATGTAAACGCACTCCTCGTCACAACAGAAAAAATATCAAAAAGTGTATAATATAAACTTGCTATAATATATTTACATTTTACATAGTATGTAGTGATTTGATCATACATTTATACAACAGATATTACAGTTCTTCAAATTAATGTATTGTACATGGATATAACTCTGCCATTGTTCCACATATATGAAATAAATTCTTTCAATAATAATATTACATTATATGTCTTTTCTTTTTAGAGGCTCTAAAGACTTATACAATATTAATATTATAGATTTTTTTAAAATGAAACAGGGGCAAGGTAGTTTAGCTACAAGCCCAAAATGCAGATTTAAGGTAATATTTATGCAACTAATGAATTCTAACATTTTTCTAATTTATTGTACATGTATGAACTTTAACATTTTTCAATCTGTTGGGAGAATTTAACTTTATGAATCCTCTTGTATCTTACTGTTTGAATGTCGGCTGTATATTTTTGTATTGTTTTAAGAGGGCCTCTTCAAGTCAGCTGTACTGCTGTAGTACAGCTGTTAGAGATACCCTTGTAAAAAAAAGTTGATTAAATGACCTGGGACAAGATGAGGAGGCAGCAACAGCTAATACTGGCTTGCGAGTATCATGCGATGGTCACATTGCATGGCTGGAGTTGTTGGATGCGTTTGAAACATATCTAAGTTCTGCTTTTGTTCATTTCATTCAGTTTATTGTTGTACAATTGGCATACTATATTGTAAAGACAAGTCCTCTTGTAGAAGAAGAAAATGAACAAGACGATTATCAACAATATCTGAAATAAACATTGAAACAAGCAATAAAACAGTTGAATTTAAAATAAAGCTGTATTCAACAATCACACTTAAATGAGATATTTCCTTTAAATATTAAGTGTTTCACTTGATTCAATAAATATTTAAGTATTTCCCTTAAATTTTATTCTCTTAGATTGGAAATTTTTGTAATTTTAAGGGTTTCCCTAGTGTGAATGGTGAATACAGCCACGAGTTTCTCAATATTTGGAATGGTTGTTTTAGCAGTCTTTAGTAGATTTATCACCCCTCCCACACAATGTGGTGTCCATTCAAATAAAAAAAGTCCAAATGATAATTTTTTAAATGCAACTTACTACAAATAATCTTTTGTGGATTTAGTTGTAGACCAGAAAAAAATGTCTGAAACCTCTTAATATCAATTTTGGCTCCAAACATTTCATCTTTATTTCTTGTTGAAACAGACGGTTCATCATCTGTAAAAAAACAAAAACAAAACAAGAGAAATGGTTTATTGGAGGTATGACCAGTGCCATATTGTCTGTGTTTTTTAATACCTTTTAACAGTTAAAAATAAGAGACTTAACAAACAAAAAAAGTTAAAAAGAACATACCAAAGTATTGAACTTGCAATGATTTAAAATGTGTGGAGACTGTGGCCATTTGACTTTCAACTTTTAATGTCATATCTCCATTTTGATTGGCTGAAAGTTCCTATGACAAATCAAACAATCATTTCCAATTATAAACACAGTATTTTTGTGCATTCATACTATATTCACAAATAAGGTCCATTTATACTAAGACAATAACAATGAATGATATCTAGATAAATATGCATTTTGCTTACATAGTGCCATCCACACTTAATCTGATCTTGCAAGTTTGGTTTTCTCTGGGAGGTAATGCAAGGTTGTACATTTAATGCAAGTAACTTCAACAATTTTAACAACAAAAATGACAGATCATCCAAACTGTCACTAATGATTTGTAAAATACACCTTTGCATTCATTGAACTTCTTTTATCATAACTCACCAGATAACTTCCAATATTCTTCATTCTTTCCACAACGTTTTTGAGGAATTTTAGAGATGGCATATTAATGCTTACCTATAACAAATATTAAAACACATGTAAATTTATCAAAAACACATAGAGTAGAACCTCTTTAGGACCGTTCAAAGTTTTCTCTTAAAGGGGAGGTTGGCTGTAGTGCTAACAAAAATTCCACCTCATTCACTTCCTGTTAATATGGATGTACTAAAAGGGATATTCTACTGTCTAAGCCTTAAGCTTTGTCTAAATTGTATGTGACAAAATAATGTGCCCATATATGGACATGATGACATCATATCACTACCATATTTGGGCACACTAGTATGATAGTGTAGAAAGAGCATAAAAGATTGTGCTGGTATTTATGTACTAATTACTTTTACATTACAATTATAAATTGATTAATTGGGTACATTCTCTATTGTATCATGTATAAAAGATAACATTAATGAATTTAATAATGTTGATTTTGAGAGTAATTTACTTAAAATATTTGATAGATTACATCAAAATCCGGAATAGTTGGTTCCTGAAAATCATCCCACAGACGTTTTGGTATAACATTAACAGGAACATCATGATTCACATTTCTGCTATGTCCACTTACTGAACACTAAAGCAAAAAAAAAGAAGATAAATTGGTTCATTCACTGAATAAGCTGTGTGTTTTAATGTTATTCTAATTTTCTTCTACAGCCAATATTAATAGATTTGACATTTGAAAGTACTGTAAATAATAATACATTGTTCTTATATAGCTGCACTTAATGCACAAAGTAATTGATAAAAAAAAAAATTAGTCAAAGAAATAAATCAATGATGAATAAGACAAAAGATAAAACAAAATGATATTTAAATTGAAAAATACATACCAGCTCAACAAAAAATGTGAGACATGGACTTAATTTTTTAGTGAGCTTTATTTTGAGAGATTTAGCAAATTGTGCTGTTTTGGCAGCTCTGACTAAATCATCTGGGGTAACTTCAAGGTAGATTTCATTTGCATCTGAAGATACTCCCTCCATATTGAATTCATCAAAAAAATTACTCTGAAAAGAAGAACACTTTACAACATTATTACATATTATCATTAGTAATAATAATTATTACATACAATATTACAGTGCCATATTGATTAATTGTTTGCATTATTAAAGGGGGGTATAATCACAACATGAACGATGTACAGTATTGAAGGTCGACTCGACCTACCGGAATTGTATAGATGATAATAATAGCTCGAATGAGAGAGTTGGAATATTTGTATACATAAGTATTGCTAATTTTAACAAGTGTAGCCTATAGTAAAAGGCCTGGTAGTATCAATTCGTATAGGGTCTACTACACTAGCTAGCTCACTTGGTTGTTGTTTGACAAGGGAGAGAGATGTAAATTAGTTGACAACACAACGTACATGACGTCAGAGTTTGGAATCCACTGCTGATGACATGATTTTGTGGATATCTCATGATTATTAATGAGCTTCCCTAAGCTGCTGAAAAACAGACTTTCCATGAATTTACCCTAAAATGTATATGAAATTTAATTTTTTTTATTTCTCGTTATTACTTCTTCATTCTGACATGTCTATATTGTTATATTTTTTATTTAATAAATAAACGATATTTAAAAACAATTTTAAACCCAGAATCCCCCTTTAAGGGCATGTGACGCAGTGTGTTACTAGATACTTTACTTACATTTGCCTCTCTCCACCCAGGTGTACAAAAGATCAAGACACAATTTTGTGCTGATTACTATCTGCATGCATTTGGGAGTATGTTTCCAGGCGTGTTTAATTAAAAATAATAATAATATGTACACCACTTAGAACATTTCACAACATTAGGCACATCTAGGATATTTATTATTATTATTATTATTAAACATGGTGAATAAACACTACTGTACTACTAGATAAACTTAACTATGTTAAATGTGTTTCACCATGCAATGTGCATACTTACAGCTGTTACTTCGCACCAGATATTACCCTTGCATACATTATCATTGAGGATGAAAAACATTTTATCTTCTGTTATCCGCAAGACACAAAGGTGTGTCATTTTTGCTATTGTTGTCAAAACTCCTACCAACAACAAAAAATGAATAATATTAATAGGCTATTTTATTAATTAAAAAAAAGGTATATTTATACTATAATTTATAAATTAATAAATTAGGCCTCTTCTATATAGGTAGTAAGCTTAACTATGTATGGCTAAAAGAGTCCTAATAAATGTAGTCAAATTAATGTTTTTCCTTTCCGTAGGTTAGCTAGGCCTAGGCCTCATTCATTGACGTAGCACTCACACGCTGCTGCCGCCGCAGACACTGTCACTCCACTCTCTCTCTCTCTCCCCCTGCTGGCCCTGATGAGGAACATGTCATCGGTCCGTCGGGACGATTCAGCCCATTCGACTAGGCCTAGCTGGGTAGCTATGTCTTGAGGGCCTATATCATGTAATATATTAGGTTTATGACTTACGGATAAATCGATCTATGCATGCTACATCAACAACTTTAGCTCTAAATTTCATATTTTTGCTCTTTCTCAGCTAAGCTCAGGCCTACAACATCAAACTTGCCGCCGCGATGTGCGATTTGTAATGTTAATTTGGTTGTGAGTAACATACGAATTAAAGGATATGACGGATTCGATAACTCCGATTTACTTCAATCAATCTTTGGTCAAAATTGTCTTAAAAAGTAAGAAAAATAATAAATATAAATCAATCATAATAATAATAATATTGTTAAAGTAAGTTATTAGATATTATATAATATTGGATATTTTGTTTGAATGACATTAACGAGAGTTTGTGTGTAGTATCATATTTTACACCATGCATACATTTTGTTCAAGAACTCTTTCTATATCGATCCTCGAAAACTGTATTATTTTTAAGTTTCACGACCAACTATAGCCAAAAATAATCTAATTTTGTTATTGATAATATATAATGAAATTTGCACAAATTTAACAAAAATATTTGTTTTTAAAAAGACTATCATTGTCAGATGTTAATTTACAGTACCTAGTGGTTAAGTAGATATGTTATTAGTTTCCCATGATGCCCGACCCTGTGGCCTAATGGATAAGGCGTCAGCCTCCGGAGCTGAAGATTGTGGGTTCGAGTCCCATCAGGGTCGATATTTTTTTTTCATTTTACTTTCTCATTGATAAAATTGTGGAACTCTTATTAAAAAAAACCAATAAATAGCATCCAATTCTTTTTTATTTAAAAATATCCATTAAACTTGCTTCAATCCTTGGCACACTCAAAGTTTAGGTATTTTTTTAATGTTGCTAAAATTAATAAAATAAAATAAATAATAAATAACAACAAAACACTGGATTCTAAACGAGTTACAGTCTCAGCTCATTCAATCCTGCTTGATCTGGGGGCGTAGGTGTCCTGGGGGCATACAAGATAAACTAATGAGAGATGAAACGTACGTGGGAATAGCCATTGAATTTATTTAACATTCTTTGTGTACATTAGTAAATTTAATCATCATTTTTGCATAATAAATATTCTTTATGGTCGAAGGTTTACAATACATCGCCATCTATAAACACACGCACACACATAATTGTTTTAAGCTAAGTTGGATTTGGTTTGGCCTATGAACGAACTAAACAAGTTTGTTTCTCAAGTTCAGCATCTTGTACTTGTTGACAGATTAAAAAGTAATACAGCGACACTACATTTATTCCACAATGTACCAATTCTCTGCTGAATTTGCAAAATAAAATCTGTAATACAGTAAACAATAATGCTACAGTAGGACAACCTCTCACCAAAAATGTGTCCAGTTTTCTCTAGTGGGAACCATGCCCTAAATATGAATTAATTTATCATTAAAGAAAACTACAAGAGAAAGTGGTGCTTGAATACAACATAGGTATCAGCATACCTGCACAAGAACATTGTACTGGTTTGGAAGACTAACATCATTGTCCACTATTATATAAATAGCAACAGAAAATAAAGGTCTGTAATGCTGTGGCATGTGTACAGATACAAATAAAGGTCTGTAATGCTGTGGCATGTGTACAGATACAAATAAAGGTCTGTAATGCTGTGGCATGTGTACAGATACAAATAAAGGTCTGTAATGCTGTGGCATGTGTACAGATACAAATAAAGGTCTGTAATGCTGTGGCATGTGTACAGATACAAATAAAGGTCTGTAATACTGTGGCATGTGTACAGATACAAATAAAGGTCTGTAATGCTGTGGCATGTGTACAGATACAAATAAAGGTCTGTAATACTGTGGCATGTGTACAGATACAAATAAAGGTCTGTAATGCTGTGGCATGTGTACAGATACAAATAAAGGTCTGTAATGCTGTGGCATGTGTACAGATACAAATAAAGGTCTGTAATGCTGTGGCATGTGTACAGATACAAATAAAGGTCTGTAATGCTGTGGCATGTGTACAGATACAAATAAAGGTCTGTAATGCTGTGGCATGTGTACAGATACAAATATTCGACAGTATGGTGCAGTATAGCTGTCATTAATAATCTATAAGTAAAATATATTTATGATGTATAGTACATTAATTAATTTATTTCTAGCAAAGATTTACTGTTAGAAATACACAATATACAATGGAAAAATAGTGCAGATTGAGCATATATTATTTCAGTATAAGGCGGGGAATGTTTAAATGTGTTGAGACGCTACAAGGGGGTGACTTATGATTTCACCCGAATAAAGATGAAAAAAATTTTTTAAATATATGTCTCTGTTAAAACATTTATTACTTTGAAGGGAGGTAATGGAAGAGAAAGGATTAGGAAGAGAATAGAGGGAGGGGAGAGGAGAACTGAAGGAAAGAATGGGAAGAATTGAGATGAAACCATTAGTTTGTTATCAAATTAATTCATTACAACCTTTCTGAGACATAACCCAAATCCATGTTAATATTACTGTACGTGTAAAACAAATGCCATTCCTCCAAACACAATTATAAATCAAGAATTTCATCTATGGAAACAAATAGTATGAATAAACTATTGTTACTAAAATGTATTCTTTCAGTAATTATTATGTGTACACCTTTTAATTACGATTCTACACCAGTTTTCAACCAGAAATAATCAATACACGAGTTGATATATATATATATTATATAGACACATACACATATATTTATACAGTTCATCACAAAAATAGGTATCTGAAAAGTGCAATAACTCACATACTTCTGGTTAAACAATATCTACATTATTTGGTTCAATTTAAAACGATGATTTAAGTTAGAAAATAACTGTTATTTAAAACCAATTTATGAGGAATTTAATATATTGCTACCGAGACGTTCCCTCCTGCCAAACTATAATACAAACATATTAAACAAATACATAAAGGTAATTAAGTCATTTTAATATAAAATATCAATAAACATGCAGTCGATTATATTGAGGTAAAAAAATGAAGATTTATTATATAAAAGTTAATTTGATGGGATGCCAGTAAATCAACAAGTAAAATGATAAAGTATAGTTTTATTATTACGGTATTCAACCAAACAATATATTTTGAAACTGAAAATAGTAAATACTGTGAAATACACTGAAGATAACTCCATCTTATGTACATGTTACAAATGCATAGTGTCAAGTTTACATTTTTTGGTCAACAAAAAAATAAATTTACTTTTAGTTACAATTATAACGTAAATTGTATTAACCTGAATAAATCTAAAATTTGATTAGTTAAATAATCACTTGTATTTCTTGTGCCCTGATTGGATAAACTTTCATTTTGCAGAAAAATGTTTCATAATTAGAATTGATTTCATTGGAATTGTACCAGTTTGGTCATGATATGAATAATATAAATAATTTGTCAGCACATTATAAAATAATTGTTTTATGTATCTCTTTTTGTCTAATATAGTAGGCTAAATATAGTTCATAATTGTAATAATCTGATAACAATACATAGCACATGGTTTCTATGACAACATGGCTAAATATCTATCTTCATCACATGACCAACAATATATTACCACAACTTTGTTACATCACAAACATTGCAATATTTATACCAATTAAACTATGTTAATATATATTTCATTTGTTAAGTGTATTCCATCACCAATAATCAAACTTATTACTGTTAACTATTACTCATAAAATATAATATGCCTGTAGAACGATATCCTAAGTGTCATTTTATATACAATGTACGTAATTCAGACCGAATTTGGCAGGAATTGAAATTTCGTTTAGAAGTACCGACGATGGGTTGTATGGAAATGTTACTGGAATTTGATGTCGAGCGTCGATCAGAAGCTGAGCTTCACGTTTCGCGTCTCCACGGTTCTTTAATTTTTGCTGAACTTGTCGAATGAAAGATATTTCTGTCCTTGATTCGTATTCATCTGGTGTGTACAGGCTCAAGATTTTGACGATCTATAATAATATTAAAATGTAAACACTATTAACAGAAAACAGTTTCAGTAATGATTCGACTTTGCATACATTTTGGTGCTGAATTCACTTTTCAAATAAAAGGAAATAAAGTAAACTTGTGATGTTGTGGCTATGATACAACAAACAAATAATATTTGAATATGGCATCATTATTTCAATTTAATTTAGAGAGAGTAACCCTACCAGCTGAATCGGCAGGCCCTCTTTAAAATGATAAAATAAAAACATTTATACCAAATTAAACTCTTTACAAAATAAAGTACAATATAAAAATCAAACAATTTACAATAGAATATGTTTTCTAAACTAAAATTTAAAGGAATTCATATTGGAAGACTCTTTTAAAACAGCTCAACAAAAACTAATGATTGAAACCTACCTGAGTGGTTGTCAGCATGCTACATGTATCACAGATCAACTTGACGTCATCATCTGTACGTTTCTTGACCTGTAGTAGCTGGGCTACCTGGACGAGTGGTTCTAGTATGTTCTCCATCCCTTGGTCAAACATGTTGTTTGTTCGTAACCACTCTTCCAATTCACTCAAATTGTAGCGGATTTGAACGCCCTTTGACCAGTGACACATTTCTTTGCGTAGCAACAGGTTGTTTATTGTTGTTGAGGTAACAAGGTAGAATGTCTAAATAAGAACAAGAAAAAAGGAGATATTTGATCACAAAAAAACTTTCATTCTTATATTTTTCAAAACATTAATGATATTCTCTGCTTTATAAATGGTAAATGCAGTACATGGATCCCACAACATAACATAAGATAAATGAACATGAAATTTCATTTCCTTGATGCTTATCATAGGTCATTGGTAAAAAATGTTTTAAAAATTAAGGTAAATTGTATCTACATTTTCGTATATTAACTAATGAAAAAAAACTGTAAATAACAATGGTAACATTACCTGTTTCATAACTTGTCGTATGAGTTGAGGGTCCACTCCATGGGAATTCATAACAGCAAGGTAGATTGACAACTAAAAACAAAAAACAAAATATGATTATTTGTATTTGATAAGGTTTAAGTAAAGAGTGCTATTTCTTTCCATAGATGAGTTTACAGAGCCAGTTCACATTGATCCCGGATACCGGTCTAGTGGCCGTTCACACTAACTCATTAATCTTACCTGTTTTATAATTGATTCAATGGAAACATTCCTCATTTCTTGTTGTGGATTATTAACACTACTTGAACTTCGACCTCTCATTCCTGTTGGCTTGTTGGCTGTTAATCCAGCACTGTCACTTTCTAACATTGCAGGAACTAAATAAACAAAATAATATTCGTACCAATTAGAAAAATAGGGAATCATAGTTCAATCAACCAATAGATAGAGGTTGGCTATCCAAAGATAAACATATGGATTATTCTAAATGTAGCTGGTTACATACCTATCATTGGTTGCACTTGGTTTTCAATGATCCTTACTAACATTTGATAGATATGTACAGCTAGATCATTCAATACACGACGATACTCAGACAAGTCAAAGTTCCGTAAGCAGTGCTCATTCTGGAAGTCTGAATTTTGTGACGAAAAACTCTATACACGCACAAGAACAATTATTAGATCATTAAATCATGAAGAAGTAAATAACATTATTGTGAATTTATGACTGTGTAGAAGGTTGTGAGACATTTGTAGCAAAAGCACATGATCTTAATTATCAAAATAAATGTTTAATAATAAATGTAGTATAGATATGTAGTTCAGAAAACTAGCATGTAGTCATATCAAAAGCACCAACCGACACTTTCACCTCACAAGTGTAGACAAGTAGGCCTTTAAAACACAAGGATAAAGGTCAAAGGTGAATATATTACCTGTTCTCCGCTGTATTGCTTAAGGTTATGGAGCAAACGACATGTATTTGTCAACCAGAAAGAAACATACTCAAATTCTTCAAAATGTTTCTATATTGAATAAATCATATACAACATTTAAAAAATTTACATTACGACATTTAAGGTGTTGAGAATTTGTCAAATAAAAGATTTGGAGAGCTATTCACATATAACATATAAAAACCAGTTTGTTCTTTCCTACCAAAGTAGTGCAATTTGTATCATCATAATAATGAACCAACTGATCAAAATTGGATAAAATTAATAAATTACAGTACTGTGTTGGGAATGCTGCTAAATATCAGATATAATGTTGAATCTTACTTTGACTGTCTTCTTAATTCCATTAATGACCCCAGTAAGTAACATCTTAATTTTGTTGTCATTGTTAATGTAGTCAGCATGCCTGACGCACATGAATATAATGTAGGCTGGTAGACCAGGTAGATAGCCATCCGCCATCTTGGGCTTGAAATCTGACAAATAAAATATACATACATTCCGTGTTAAAGTATCTACAAAGCTGAGTTTATCAATAGAGCTCTTGAAGGGGTGTCCCCTAAATAGGGCTGTCTCAAAGAAGGGTTATACTGTAACTGTCTATTCTGATATAAGTGTCTAGTAGAATTATGCAACAGTAAAGCAAGCTCCCACGCTCATAACCAAACTTACCTATAATAATATTTTTGATTAGCCTTGGTTGATCATCTGCCTGGTACTCAATAATTCCCATCAGGTCACGTTCTTTGTGGCGTACTGCTGGGCCATGATTTGGTGTGCCCATGTCATGGTGATTTGCTAAAATTGACACCGGCGAGTCTGTTGTAGGCGTAAGACCAGGAGCTGCAAAATAAGTAATTTAAATGTTACTTAAAAATTGATATTTTATATCTTTTGAGAGTCTAATGATTTCTAAAGCCCTTTCTACACTATCAAACTAGTTTGAAAGTGTGATGTGCCCAAATATGGTAGTTATATGCTCAAATATGATAATGATATGATATCATGTTCACATATGGGCATGTTACATTTTTTTGTCATATAAAGTTTGATAGTGTAGACAGAACTTTATATTCTGTTCACACACAAATATCTTTACTTACATGGTTCGCCAACTGACGTCAGTTTCTTGTGAGCTGCCTTCAACTGTTTCTTCAATTTCTTCACATTCTTTTCTAGATATTCATTTTGTTCCATCAAATCCTGAAATAAAAAAATGAATAATGAAAATTTTAATAATGTAATCAAATGAATTTAAAAAATATTTTCTTATTCGCAGGTTCAGCTGGAAGGGCTCTCTAAATAAAGTGAAAATAAATTCTTTATAAGGGCTATTTACGATACCATAAGTTAATGCAAAATAAATATCAGTTATGCACCTAAAATAGTTGTATTCTGTTTAATACTTCTTTTCTCCATTAATGTAATACTTTGAATTGAACAGATACAATGGAATTGATTCTAAATTCATAATAAATATCCCTGTCACATCATCTAATTAAACTTTGGAAAGATGAAGCACACACAATTGTATGCCCTTAAGCATTAGACAGAAAACAACAGCAATATGACATGTTCATTTTGTTAGTAAAAGAACTCTTTTGGATGAAAGATGTATGAAGAAGATTCAGGAAAAGGTGTGAATAGAAAGAGCTTTAATTTTATTTAAACTAAAGGAAGGTAAGAACATTGAGCGCAGGATGTGGTGTTTTTTGCGGTCAGTCTTGCAGCTTTTATGGAAAAGGGGCAGGTAGAGGAAAAGGGCAAACATCATGTGTGGTACTTTGCTTGGCTGGAATAAGTGGAAAGTCCTGTTATAGAAGGATTTTTCACATTAATATTTAACAAATTCTACTCAATTAAAAACAAAGATATCTAAGCAACATAAATATAATAATATATAAGTATTAACAATCAATAATTAATATTGATTAATAATATGTTTATATATCATTGCACTGAAATGTAGCATTTGATAATGATAATAATGACGATGATGATTGTTTTATTTAAAAAAATGTTAAAATTGAATAATGTAGAAAGGCAGCAAATGTGTTTCACATCAAAACCTTGGATAGGGCATTAAAATGTTAAACACAAATTGAGAGACAAACATCTAAAAGCGGTATATAACTATAAACACTTAACATAATTGGAATCTATTACTTAAAGATGTTCTGGGTTTAGAGTGTATCTGTGCTTTAAAGCTTTTTCTACACTATCAAACCTTTTTTGACAAAAACATGTGATGTGCCCATATAACATGTACATAATTATCATATTTGGGCAAATCACACTTTTTTGTCAAACTAGTTTGATAGTGTAGACACAGCTTAAAGTAATGCAAGGTTTATTTTCAACAAAAAAAGCTAATAATTAAAACGTAATTGATCTAAGTTGACATGTTCTGTATTCAAATCATTATAGACAATGTGTTAGGTACCGACTACTCTAGATATTTGATTACTAAACAATCTCCACATGTTACACAATATATAAATGTTTACAATGTCATACCAAATTCTCCCTAACACAAAGACGCATATGCTAAGGTAAAAAAACAAAGTTAAATACTGTATATTATATGTAATCATGCAATCATATCTAGTGGTTAAATATATAATAATATGATTTTTACAAATTGTTAAATATAACAAATACATTCACATGATATATAGGCTATTGAGTTAGTTAGGCCTATTATTTACCATCCCTTCCAGTGCTGTTGAAACTGTTCATATACTGTACATATCATATACTACTGTATGTAATGTTAGCCTGGAGTGGTGTATGTACTAACAGTAGTATGTAAAAGGCAGCAGCAGAATGCTATGACTTGATACTATTTATTAAATGTCATTAACACATTACTCATAAACAAATATAGAATATTACTCTTTCACATCAAAACCTTGGAGTTTTCACACACCAGAGTACGAGTTGACGCCCCAGTGTGTGAAAACGTCATAGAGTTTTCACACACCAGAGCACGGGTTGACGCCCAAGTGTGTGAAAACGTCATAGAGTTTTCACACACCAGAGTACGGGTTGACGCCCCAGTGTGTGAAAACGTCATAGAGTTTTCACACACCAGAGTACGGGTTGACGCCCCAGTGTGTGAAAACGTCAGAGTTTTCACACACCAGAGTACGGGTTGACGCCCCAGTGTGTGAAAACGTCATAGTTTTGTTAGGGGTAAACGAACAACATTATAATATAAGCTAAAACTACATATATTATAGATACCTAAATGAAATAACAATACTGTATTGACACAATTTCTAATCTAACATTTGTTTGATACGTACCATATTTTCTGTCGTCAACCGTGTGATCTCGTGTTGCGCAATGGCATTCACACGATCCTCTGGTTTCAATTTCAAATTCTGTGGACGAAATTTTAGAATGTTTTTTTAAAGTTATGATGATAATGGTAATGATAAAGCCGACATCATGGTGATGATAATGGTGATGACTTTGATGATGATAATAAAGACAATACTTGTCTTCTGTGACAACAACTTTATGATTCTTACCTCTCCAATAATTTCTTGTTGTCTGTCATTGTCTTTCATTACTTTCTTCACTTCTTCTTTCAATTCCTTTACTTCATGTTCGTGGTTCTTTGTCTGTGCTTGTAACTCTTTTTCAAGAATTCTAAAAAAAATGCAAAACATTTTTATAAAAAAGTCACTTTTGTCACCATAAATAACATTTATGGAGAGTGATGGAAAATACTTGATGATGATGATTATTAACCTACAATAGAATAAAAACCATACTGATATGAGGTGAAACAATGCTTAATGTAATTGTTCAAATATTATGTATTTCTTACAATGAATTTAAATTAAATAATATATATATTGATAATAGAAACATTTTTAAAAGGCATAAATCATGTAATAGTATAGCAACATCCAAAAGACATTCTTAAGATGCATTGTACCAGTTGACTACTTAAGTCAGTCATAAAGTTAAGTACGAAAGTAGATGTAACAGAATCCCTAGAATCAAATTATTAGAGTGCATGCAACATGCATTCTATACAAACAAGATATGCCCTTTATGTAGATTGTCTTATTTGCATAAATGCAAATGCTATTTTTGGAGGTTTACACCTTCATACATTACTTAAGGTACTTATAATATTAAAACCCTTATGAATATGATAAATATGTAATTTACATATTCTTATTATCTAATAGTAATACCAGATAACCAGATAATATCAGATCATTGACTATTCATACTGGATGTAACACCTGTACTATGTTCAAATGCAAATACTTATTATAGAACAAAACAGCATGCATATAAAATAATTTCCATTGTTAAAGTAAACACCAACTACACTGTTGCTATTTCACCCTCTCTCAATAAAATTATATATTTTAGAAACCGAAATGTAATTTTAATTAGCAAAACAAAACAAGCTTAATTGAATGAAAGTAGTTAAGTTAGTGCTAAGAACGGTGCTAAGCTATCCTATTGGTGAAATGCAAGAGATTGAGTGCGCTGAAAACAAGCTGAAAGAGGAAGAAACGTGATTGGATGATGAGTAAACCAATAGGTGGAGGTTACTCACAATTTTTGAATCAAAAGATCATTTTGTATTTCAGCTAGATCTCCGTATTTATGTACAGTGTCATGTAAGCTGGACTGACTGACTGATAGTGCTGTGATTAAACTAACAGGACAAAAACACACACATTTAACAGTAGGTTGTGAGTAGGGGTGTAGGGTAACTAGGGTGTAGGGTAACTAGGGGTTGAGTAGGGATATAGGGCAGTTAGGGTATAGGGCAGTTAGGGTGTAGGGTAGCTAGGGTGTAGAGAAGCAGGGGATAAGAGTAGAGTGTGAATATTTGGCAAGGATGATTAAAAACATAAATCAAGTAGGGGTTATATGATGAGAGAAGACTAAGCTTGGTTCCAACTTAGACACAACGTAACAAATGGTTACTTGACCAATCATGATGCGATGGCTCATCCAAACTGTTGCTTGGGATTGGTCAACTCACTTGCATTGTACCTGCATCATTGCATTACGTCCAAGTGAGAACCAAATTTTACATTTCACTTCTATTTTATAGAGAGCGATAGAAGGTTTGGTGTCCATTTATATATGGAAACTGGTTTTTTCATGTTGAAATTGTTAGAAGAAAATGTAAATGTGAAGAAATGGGACAAGTGACAAGATATTAATGTGACAAGTGACAGAGTGGCATGGAATGTCACTGAGACAGGAAGGTACATTCAAAGTGCGAGGGGAAGAGATTATTGGGGAAAAGGTAAATATACATTAACATACAACAAACAACTTTTTATATTTACAAAACAACATTGAACATTAGTTAGGTTTATACCTATTAGCTTACTTAATATATCAACACTACGTCTTTGTTAAATAATAATAATAATATAAATATTAAATATATTTCAATATCAAAATGCATTTTTTGCATGCAATAATAAAAACACCAATATTTAGTTTAGTTTTTATTTAAATTCATGCTGTAATATTCATTTTTCTTTGAGTAAACACCTAAAGAACCACTGCTGAAGAAAATTTGCATTGCTGTATTTTTGTGAAGTCTAGATAAATATCATACAATCCAACTTTATTAAGAAAAAAATAAATTGATTTGATCCACAGAGACAAGCAAAATTTGTGTATGAATACCAGGGAGTTGTTATTCCCTGTGAATACATACATCTAGAAATACATACTGTTCACATACATTAATGTGTACAATTGAAATACATACTGTTCACATACATTAATGTGTACAATTGAAATTCATTAGTTATTTGAGGCAGCGTTTGTTCTTATGACTTACTAAATATTTTAGTTTTACCATAACCCAGTGAATAATCTCAGTTCTTTGTATGAAGAATGAATGGATAACAAAATATGCTTCTTATAAAACAGTTAAAATGAAACAAAATATAACCTACCAAGTTGTCATCAGTAATTTGCTGTTAACATTTATACAAACCCTCAATATATCACTACGCATACACACACCACCACGCGCATATACCTACCACCAATATTTTTGTATTTTTTATATTTTGTACTGTTTGAGCTTGTCAACAACAAAAAATAGTTTGGACCAATAACTAACAGTATTCTGTAAACACTTACTGATTGGTCATTTTCAACGACTGGTACGCCATCTCCAAGTCACCATCTTTATTCAAATCTTCAGCTGCTTGGTCCACATACAACTGACGGTCAGTGTTAGTTCCAGCGTCCACGACATCTGGTGTGGCCACTTCTCGATGAACTATTTGCTCAGTCTTTAATTTAATGATTTCATCACGATGTTTTTCATTTTCAAGATTCAATACTTCAATCTGCTGGTTGAAGACTTTGATGACTTGAGATCCATCACCTTCAGATGCTTTTTCTAAAGACTCTTTGTACATTTCTACTTCTTCTCTTAGTTTATTATTATCTTCTTTTAGTCGCTGCATCTGTAAATGTAATTCATTTTAAATAATAATGAAAAGTGTCCTCGGTTTCAAAATATTATTTTTCTGGGTCTTCTTCTGGCTTATGCTTTATAGAGCTTCATTGATGTTATGTTGAACAAATAAATAAAATTATTATTACCGATCTCAACCTCTTTGTTGTTATATCACTCATGACCAAAAGCTAAATGTTTCAGCCAAAAGAATTTACCTGTAGGTTTGTGGTGTGAATTTCTTTCTCTAAACCATTGGAA
Source organism: Antedon mediterranea (assembly GCF_964355755.1). NCBI lineage: Eukaryota > Metazoa > Echinodermata > Crinoidea > Comatulida > Antedonidae > Antedon > Antedon mediterranea. Next base: position 987,877 of record NC_092671.1, read on the forward strand.
CGCTCTTTGTTAACATCATCCTTCTTTTCTAAATCAACCTCTAACTGCTTCTTTTCTTTTTCTAAATCTTTTAATCGTTTTTGCAATTTTAAGAAGATACTCATATCCATACTGGCCTTTTCTTCGCCTTGTTCCTAAAATGATACAATTATTTTAGGTTTAAAAATGTATGACAACTTGATAAAATTTGAGCTAAAATTTAATTGTGTAAGTGTAAATAAATTAATAAGAAATAAATAATAAAATGCTGTGCTCATGCATAAATATTTGTATAAATTATTTTTGTTTATCTCCGCCTGCTAGTGGAATTTTTTTTTAAATCTCTGTTGGCTGTGAACTGAAAAAAAACATACCTCAATTTCTCTATCTACAGTGTCGGTGTCATCTAAATCAGTAGTGCTTAGCGTACCATACCCAGATTCACTTCCCTCCTTCACATCTATCACAATTTGCCTTTCTACTGGATGCGATTCTATCGTTTTTACTTCCGTTTCTAAACTTTTCACTTCATCTTCCAGGTTTTGTTTTCGTTGTTCTAGCCGCGTGTAATCTTGTACCAGTTTTTGATGATTGTATCGTTCATCTTCTAGATCTTTACGAAGACCCGCAGTTTCATCTTCAACTTGTTTTTTAATTTCACCTAAAATAATATCAATTTGTCTAATGTTTACCATGTTTCCTAATTTTAATTTCTCTATAGCTTTGTGACTTTATGTGACAAAAAATGTGATGTGCCCATATATGGACATGATGATGTCAAAACACTAACATATTTGGGCATATCACTACCATATTTAGAAAGCATACTGTATGTGTGTAGATATGTATATAATTTAACACTGTTAGTGACATTGGTACGTACCTTCCATTCTCTCGCCTTGTTCTTTAAGTATATTTTCTTTTTCAAGAACATCTTTCCTTAACTTCTCACTTTCTGCTTCTAATAATTTTTTCTCCTAATAAAAAAAAAAAAAAAAATTAACAAGAGTTGTAGATCAATTTCTTTAAACAATGGAAAACACATTTGATTTAGAAAAAAATTCAAAATTGACAATTTTTCACTGTATTCATCATTAACGATCAATGATTAGTTCCCATTCCCTGTGAAGTTTTTGAGTTGTGCGTAGCATATACATTTTCCAAATGCAGTTGACTTATTAAATATAATTGTAGCAAAGTACTAATAATAGCTCGCATACAACAAATATCTTCTCCAATCACAAACAAACAATCTCATATAAGCTCGCAATCAACTATCCAATGTATTTCCAATCACACACAAACAATCTCATATAAGCTCGCAATCAACTATCCAATGTATTTCCAATCACACACAAACAATCTCATATAAGCTCGCAATCAACTATCCAATGTATTTCCAATCACACACAAATAATCTCATATAAGCTCGCAATCGACTATCCAATGTATTTCCAATCACACACAAACAATCTCATATAAGCTCGCAATCAACTATCCAATGTATTTCCAATCACACACAACACAAAAAATCTCAACTTTGATCCTCTCAATAATTTCCTGCAATAAACTCCAAGAGTGGATAAGTATAATGATAAATACTGAATACTGGTAAAACATTTCAGTCCTGTAAAGGTAAAACAAGACTCAAGTAAGTCTCAACAATGACAATAATGATAACGTTGATTTTGATAAATGATCAATTATAATTAATTGATGACACCTTCTTCTGTTGAAAATTAATTTCAAAATGACAACAATGTGGAAAACAAACAAAAAACAAGATAAAAACAAGATGGTCTGTCCTTGCATCCTTTATTGCCAACAGAATTAAAAACTAATAATTTGATAAAATAATTATATTTTTTAAATATTGTACTGACTCTAGTATAAGGTAAGGACCAACATTTTCATAAAATAAGATGAAAATAACTTGGTGGATGGACTTAGACTGAGACCAAGGAAGAGTGAAATTACAATGATGTCACTCTTCTCGGCTGAGACAGTACAGTATTAATTAATAATAAAACATAATGTTCTAATTTTAAAACAAAGGGTCAGGATAAACAAAGACAGACCACATAACAAACAAAACATAAACAAATAAACAAGACAGTATCTAGACCAAGCACTAATGATTGTTCCACAGGCCTAGGAATACCCGTAAAGATTAGGCCAAGAACTTTGTGAGATATCTTGTAAATTGGACAACAAATAACAGGTGAAAATATACCTTCCTAAAGGTCTGTCTACACTACCAAACTTTATGTGACAAAAAAATGTGATGTGTTTATATATGGACACGATGATCTTATATCTCTACCATATTTATGCATATCATTACCATATATGGGCAGATCACACTTTTTTGTTTGATAGTGTAGACAGGGCTTTAGTGGAGATAACGATAAACTTTTAATATTACATAAAATGTAAATACAGTATGTTTACAAGGTATGTAACTAATGAAGTCTTCATATTGCACATTTTAGAAAGAAATATGAAATTACTGTGAAAAATTGTTTCCTAATTTTAAACATACTATTTGTGTAAATTCACTAATTATTTCTACTTGTTTGAAATACTATAAAAATGCCTGCACTTTATTTACATTTCATGATTTTAAAAGTTTTAAGCTGAATGCAAAATAAGTAATAATTTTATGGTTTCTATTTTTAAAAATGGTAATATTTTAAAAAGTTTATGTGTTTTATACTTAATTAAATATATATTATATAGATTATATTAATTAAACTAAATATATTTATAATTAAAATGTATTACTGTTTGATTGAGTATAGAGAACTAAGTACATTTGCCCGAACTTGGTGGCTTATGCTCTATTTAACACTGGATGTGGCAAAGTGGGATTGTACAGGAGTTATTAGTAAGTTAGTTTGGTATATAACTGGCTTATTAATGATAAAAACGTAGTGATTGTTAGTATACTAGCACTGTGAATGTATTAGTGAACAATACACAAATATCAATAAAAGTTACTTTATTATTGAATTTGTAATATACAGCCTACCAATAATAGTATTATTGCATTCAATGTATGTATGTTATTTTTAAGCTGTGATATTAGAATGAATATTAGTATGTTAGTTTTGTAATACTTTTCACATTGTTTATGTATTAATTCAGTTTTAATATAATTTAATTATTATATATTAGTATTAATATCAATTTATTATGTAAACTGAATATTTATAATAGATAGATAAATTTGTGAAAATATGATATGGCATATTATGTATATATTTTATATAAATATTGCTGTAATAATGCAGTCTCAAACTCTGTATAATACTCTGAAATCCACAAATTCTCCCAACATTTAAATAAAATTGTCCAAAGGATCTCAAAGGAACTCCTCCCAACTAAAGTAATTGAATCATCAATTCAGACCCAGTTGATTGGTGTCCAATATTGAAAAAGTGTAAATCTAATATATAAAATATAAACAGCTTTGCATAGATATATAAATGATTTCAGCGGTGCAATTGTAGGGTGTGATTTTTTTTTTTTGAGCATTTTTTTTTTCCATTGAAATGTCAAATAATATGCTGAATTTAATGTTTTGCAATATACTTAAACAAATTTAGAAGATAGAGGAGCCAAGCCACGTAGGCCGCACCTGGATAAGCCTATGACTAGCTATCATGGACATATGGAAGACGGAAACATTGAGGTGAGATTTACAGAATCACTCAAGTTATCAACCACTCAACACAAAATATCATGTCACAACCTCATAAAAACGCTCTCGCATCACATTATATAATATTAGCCTGGCAGCAAATTTTGTTTCAAGATTAGCTTATGAAGACACCACAACTGCTATTAGTATATTGTTAATATACGCACAACCCTAAATGGAATGTTATTAGCTGAAATATAAGTTATGTTAATAATAAAATATATAAAAATATATAAAATAGCACCTTTAAATGAAAGTTTTGCACATTAAAACAATATATATATATAGTCAACAATTAGTAGCTAACTACTGCAGAAGTATTAAACAGGAAAGGGATTTTTGAAAGGCAATTTGGATGGAATGATACAAGGTGTTCTTTTTATTATTGTACAAACTACTTTAGTTTCCATGCTAAAATATCATTAAAATAAAGGAATGAGAAATGAGGTTACTAATCCTTATCAAGGTGTTGTAAGACTGTTGCCATGATCTTGGCAAAACTTAAGTACATTCTGTAAACCTGTCTACTATCTAATCTAAAATAAGGCTTCACCTGATTAAACTGTTCTTGTGCAGCTTTCATATCTAATAAGAGTTTGTCTCTTTCGGTTCTCGTCTCGTCTAACTCGCGTCTCAACTTTGTAAGTTCGTCTTCCATCTCTACCTTCTTTTTCTGCAGCACGTCAACTTCTCCTCCGCGGCTTTCCATTTCTTTAACTTTTGTTTCTAGTTTTATTATAACTTCCTCTTTTTCTTTATTCATTGATGACACCTTTGCCTAGAAAAATAAACATATATTATCAATTAATGGGGAGAAAACAGAAAATTAATTTCAGTATTCTACTATCCGTTTTTTAGTTTTCAATCCTGATTTGAATAACATAATTTAAAATATATTTATTGCAAACAAAAGTAGAAATATGAATATATTATGTAGTTTTAATTTACTCTTAAAAATAAATAAAAAGAAGCTAATATAATGGAAGAAGCAGAGATGTCCCTGAGTAGAATACAGTATCTCATGCTAATACCAGGGAGTTGTTAACAACACCCGGGTAATACCATAGAGATCTCTATGGTATTACCAGGGACTTGTTAACAACACCCTGGTAATACCATAGAGATCTCTATGGTAATACAAGGGAGTTGTTAACAACACCCTGGTAATACCATAAAGATCTCTATGGTAATACAAGGGAGTTGTTAACAACACCCTGGTAATACCATAGAGATCTCTATGGTAATACAAGGGAGTTGTTAACAACACCCTGGTAATACCATAGAGATCTCTATGGTAATACAAGGGAGTTGTTAACAACACCCTGGTAATACCATAGAGATCTCTATGGTAATACAAGGGAGTTGTTAACAACACCCTGGTAATACCATAGAGATCTCTATGGTAATACAAAGTTCAAGATAACTCTTACAATATTTGGTTTGGAAACTTTATAGCACCTACCTGTTGATTAAGTTTCTGTTGAAGTTCAATGATTTTATTTTCCATTCCTATATTTAGTTTCTTAAAATGTTCAACAGACTTGGCTTCAATCTATAAGAAAAGTGAATTATTTCAATGTGTTGATATGCTTCAGTGAACAAGTGACAATTTTGAATGCCTTTTATACGCTTGAATGGGCAAGTTGACAATTGAAATGTTACAAACAATTTTATGTCTATTACTGTAAAATGAAAAGGTTGTTGTCAACAAGAAAAGAAAATATCTCTGTTTTGAACACCTTACTAGAAAAATCACCTAACTTGAAAAAAGTGAAATATCAGGAGAATTTGTGAAAGCATAGAGGGCGTTAATAAATAAAAATACTATAGAACGCTCTATATATATGACTGGCTGGTATTAAGAATGCCTCTAAATATTCATACTATTATTAGTTATCCGCACCTTGTTATTAATATTATTATATAATATGAATTCCCAGAAGTGGCCTAGCAGAAGAGCCTAAAAAATGATACAATATGTTTTTTTCCCATATCAAAATTAATCTACAAATTTGCACTCTTGGCGGGAGACACAGGATTGACTTAGAATATCAGAAACCTCCTACGATTAGACTTCTTATAGAAGACTTTTTGAAGTCTGCCTTACTACAGCACATCACCACCATAATTTGGAATGTCAATAAATGTATTATGTCTAAAACCATGTGAAATTTAAGTTAAGTAAATTGCAAATCCAATTAAAGTGCTTTGTCTCAACTCCTACGAACAATAAAAACAAATGTAGAATGATATGTTGAATATAAAAAAAGGAAAAATACAGATACCTTAAGTTGTTTCAATTCTCTCTTTGCATACATTCTTCTTGTACAACATTGTAATAATATAATCGCTTTGCGTGCTTTTTGATAAGATCTCCTGGCAAGCAATCCTCTTGTGTATCTTTGTATCGTTGTGGCTCGTGCTTCCCGTAGTACTTCTTTGTAATAACGACGACCGTACATACCACGAGTGAAAGCTTGGATGGTAACGACCGCCCTCCTGATATGTAAGTAAGCCTTGCGCTGCCTGTAACGCCGCCATGCTTTCTGTAGACGTATAGTTGCTTTAGTTCTTCGCATGAATTTCACCAATCTATAAAACAAAATTGTGAATTTTATTGTTCCTTGCTTAATTTTTTTTATATTTAATAAAAGCCAAGAATCTATAATACTAAATAGAATATTAACGATCAATAAAATAATAATAATAATTGCTTATATAGCACTTTACCAAGTTGATCACATACTTTGTTTCAGATATAAACAAAAAAAATTATCAATCTCTTATTTAAAAAAAAATATGTTTAAATCACCTTCTTGCATTTGTGGCTCGAATATGTTTCTGTAAAACAACAGTAGCTGCCTTCAACCGCTTATAACGCTTTCGTTGTAAATATCCACGTACTGTCTTCTGCATACGTACACAAGCCTTCTTTAACAGGTCTGCTCTCAATTTCTCCATGTAAGCAACTTGTCCCGCACGGAAGAAAATCTTTGTCTTTCCAAACTGATATTTGTCAGGATTCTAGGTTAGGAAAATTAAAAAAGTTATTTTTTATTATCGTTAAACAATGTTGGTTTCTTTATTGTGCTGAATTAATCAACTGAATTGAACAATTTTTTGGGTTACTATTACTAATAAAAGCAGTTAGAGGAGAGAAGACCAATAATTACCCGTTGATATACATGTAGTGCTTCTCTCCATTTAAAATACATTCTGTAATCTATCAATATATATTCATAAATCCAAAGGCAAATTACTGAAAAATTTAAAATGTTGTGGGTATCAGTGGCTGGATCTCGACAATGGAGATACAAAAAACAAATGCGAGAAGCTAAATCAAAACAATAAAGTAAAACAGCCAGAAAAGTTAGCAGAGCTTTCGGGCAACACTAACCCTTGTATTCTATTGTTTTGCTTTTCATTATTCTAGCAATGACAAACTTACTGTTATTAATCTTGTTAGAGTTTTCTCTGCACTTCCTCGCATATTATTCCTATTTGCTTCTTTCTTTATCATAAGAACTCGGTATCTTGAGAAAAACTCTGGATAAGTCCACCTGTAATATACAAAATCATGTTACTCTGCCCTTTGTAACAAATTTTATCTCATTATCATATTCCTCTTGAAACATACTCCCATAATGCAATAATCAGAGCAAATTTTCAACAGAAACCCAACCAGAATTGTCAATTATTTGAACAGAAACAGAAAGAAAAGCCACTTCATAAATATTTATGAGTCTGTTAGATGCAATAATGGTTCCAAGCGACTGATATACCCTAAAATGGGCCTAAGGAACAAACTAATAGAATTCATTGTTTTTATAATTTAACAAGAAGATATGTCATATAACAATATTAAAAGTATGTTCACCTTGATGGAAATCCTGCGGCACTGATTCTGATCGTTTCCAACACACCGCAAGCTCTTAGTTGTTCTACCGCCCTCTTGGGTTCATAACAGAACGATTCTTTCAAATCATTTGGTTTAATGCATCTCACATAATGAGGAGTTGTACTGTTTAGTTTGGTCATCAAAATCTTTAAAGAATCTCGGAACTAGAACAAAAAAGCATTTTAAAATATGATAAATATTATTATATTATGATAAAATAATATAACATCTTAACTTGCTAGCTAAAATCAAAGTCAACTGTGTCTTGGGTTCACTGTACAGTTACTATACACTTTATTTTATCTATAACCAAATTCTTTTTCACCTCACCTTAAAATTACCTCATGCAATTTGTTTGCAGTATATATCATTATCAACCAGGTAACTCACCATTTACAGTACAACTACAACCATGCTAACTACTGTGTGTCATTTTTTCCTATTTATTTGTAGCCACAACCATGGGCAGGCAAGCAAGTTATCCCATGCTATACAGCATCTAACCTAACGCTAGCCTTTCCATCCATTATCTTACTACACTTAAGCTTCATTCCACAGCCTCTTTAAACGTGAGTGCTAGAGGTTGTGTGTGAGTTTAACGCTAGGACAATCACAAACCACCACCTGTGTATGTAGATCACTGTATATAATGATCTTAAATTAACTGTGAAATCTCCACCACCTGTTAAATTATATACTCATTAACATCGATTCTACAATGACATTGACACCTGTGAACACAATGAATACCTGTATCAATATACACCACCTGTGATTCATGATTTAGAAAATACACATGTATGTCACATCAAATGAAACAAGTATAGTATTAGATGAGCCTCATAAGATATACATTTTTTAAATGGTTCAATAAGCATTTTAAATTATTATTTTGTATCAAAAGCATAACTTTTTTTGTATCAAAAGCATAACTTTAAAAAATGTATAAAATAGGAATTTTTCTTGTCCTAAGTACTGCTACCATTCGGGTTGCTTAAGTATGCACTCAATATATTTTTTCATAAAGAATATAAAGCTATGGCAGAATAAAGTAGAAATTGACTACTAAATATTATGATGATGATGATCTCCAGGAAATCTTGATTTATTTATGTGATTTAAAGTACTTACTAAATATTCATTTGTACAAATATGAAACAACAGAGGGCAACAAGATGCTTACAATTAGAGTTGGTGACGTAATACCCTCTGCAACCACCCTCCATTCAGGGATTGCGGTAGATGCTGAACCTATCACAATTGTAAGCATCTGTTGATGTTCTATACGCTATATATTGCTTAACACTTGAATGGACAATTGATCTATTGTGTTATTAACCTATTGATATTAGTGAATATGTTGTATGTTAGTATAAATAGTGTTCACACTTTGTTAATTAAGGTTAAGTTTGTGATAAATAGGAACTACAAATTACTAACTGACAAATCTTAAACACATCAAATTCAGTATACAGTATTATTATATTTTGCCGGGTGTACTGTATAATGTGCAAAGAGTACATGCAAGTTATCAAAGACTAAGCTATAAAAGAATCATAGCAAACATATTATTTTTCCCGCTAACCATGATATACTGTATATGCCAATTTGTTTGCATTTTGTTTATAGGTTGTTACCATGGATACCAACCTGACTTCCGACCGATTTCTTCATTTCTTTTGATTTGCTTTTAGAATCCTGAAGCTGGAAACCACACAATTATTTAAGTAAAGTGACAAAATATTGTCACCATTCCAGAAATTAGTATTAGAACGAACTTAATTTCACTCTCTTTTTGAAATCAATTGAAAATGCTCAGTTTTAAGCTAAATACTAAGAATTCAGGTCTACTCTCAGCCTCAAAGTAAACATATTTCTTAAATGAGAAACCAATTTTGTGAAGACCTACTATTACAAATCATTTTGTCTTTTAGTTACGTCATTATGCATTGAGATCAATTACTGCTCCAAAAATGTGGTTTTTTTTATTTTGCAGGAATACTTAATTATATGATTCTTTGCTAGCATACAAATACAATATGACAATGATAAAATGTAGGATAAAGGATACCAAATAAAATAAATTTAATATTTAAACAAAAATGAGAAAAGTATTATTAATAAAATGCATAACATTGGGAATTGCAAATAAACAAATGGTTTTAAAAAATTATGAGAAATGAATGCATGTTAGCATATGAATACAATATGTAATCAATATAGTAATGAATGGCTGTCACTATATTGATGAATACTTGAATGTCTCATCTCTTAAGTACAGTCTTAAGTAAGATGCATATATGTTCTACCAACTTAATCTAAGACTTTTAGTATAATTTAGTCATTTGGTCATTAATTTACAGATTGTCTATGTTGGAGATTATCTGTATTGAGCAGGACGAATGTCTTTAATCCGATGAGCCGAGAGATTATCTGTATTGAGCGGGACGAATGTCTTTAATCCGATGAGCCGAGAGATTATCTGTATTGAGCAGGACGAATGTCTTTATCGTCACTTACCTGGGAACCAACAGATTTTTTGAATTGTTTCTGCGTCCTCACAGCTGGGGTCATTGGTTTTATTGCAGATCTCTTTGGGTCAACTGCTTTTGTGTTCTTGTCTCTAAATAAGTCTGCTACAAACTCATACTACATAGAAAAATAAAAATCAATTTTCTAATTTATATATTGCTTTTAACAATTAGTAGATTGTCTCGAAGCAAATAAAAATTGAGATCAGAGATGAAACAGAATGTAACAAATCCCACCCCATTTTTAAAATAAAATATTCTTTATTCATCATCTTAAAAAATGAAAACATAAACACAATAAAAAAGGAAATTTAGAGATAAAAAAAGAAACACATAAAAACTTATGATGAGCTTGATAAATATTGTCCTTCAAAACTACGAGAAATTATATATATTATATGTCTTACTCAGTTAAAAAAACAACTATCTTTACAAAAATCTTAATTTTACTGAGTAGAAAAAACACCAAAAAAATGGATTCAAAAATATTACTGTCCTTCTATCGTAATCCAATGTATAATATTACCTGACTTGCACGGAGAATATTGAGATGTTCATCATTGACGTTGTCCCTATTCTTTTCCACAAAGCCTTCTGCTGTGTATTCAACCTTGTCAGCAAAATGATGCACAACGTACGAACTGTTAGACGTTCTAGGCTTCGTGAAATGCTTGGATTTGTTAACATGTTGAGAGTATAATTTCTGACACCAGTTGTCATCATTGCCTTTAGGTACCTGAAAATAAACAGATGTTTTTTTATGTGTTTGCTTATTTCAAATCTATTGATATAAGTTACAATCAATTTAGCCTTATTTTAGTAGTTAAACCAACTCTAATTTAACTTCTCTTGTGTCCATTTTTTTGTCTTTTACGTATGATATTGATAAGCATTATTTACAATATAATTATTTTATTGGTTAAACCAACTCAAATGTAACTCTTGTATCCAGTTATGTGCTTTTAAGGCAATAACTAAAATATGCCATGTTTGTTGCTAAATCGTATTGATGTAATTGTTCTTAATTGAATAATTTATAATATAGCCATTTACTATGACAATTGTAATGTTAATTTTAGCACCAACATGATTAATTCAAATGTATTTTAGTGTAAAATTCAGATGAAATAATACAAGGGTTTCTCCAAAAGAGACAGAAAATTGTGTTTTGTCTATTTTTTTTTTAATTTACTCGTATGAGTATATAATTAATTAAAATGTATTTTAGTATAAATTGTAATCTTTTTCAATGGCACCTACCATGCATTCCTCATCCAACAGATCCAGTATTCCCAGTTTGTTTTCAATAAGATCTATACATGGCTGGTTGTCATAAAAATCAATCATGTTCCATTCTATTTTCTCACGGATATATTCCTCTTGCTCCAATTTGAAAACATGCTAAAAGGGATATTGAAATAAAGGTAAAATAAATATCATGGTTTTAACTATACAAAGCAAAGTGAATTTCCATTTTAAATGGACCAATAAAATTTCTTGAGTGGTTGCATCTAAATGGAGGTACAACTAAAATAAGCAAAAAGCTAAAGAGCTTTCAGGTAACACTAATCCTTCCTCAGTACAATCACTATATTTGAAAACATTTGAAACAAATATTAAAACTTAAAATGTTGAATATTAATTTAGACTCTATTTGGAATATCCTAATATAAAGATTAAGCAATATTATTTCAGAACTTATTAAATATGTTATCGTTACCTGCGTAAATTGTTGCTGTAACTTCTCATTTGCATAATTTATGCAAAACTGCTCAAAGCTATTTATGGCAAACATTTCAAACCTACACACAAATTTAAAAGAAAAAAACAAAATTTAATATGCAATTTTGAGAATGGAGACTAGCTGTAACACCACTACAAAAAGTATTAACTCATTTCTTTAACTTTATAAATCTAGATAGAAAAGAACCTACCCATAAATATCAAGTACGCCAATAAAGTTGTGTGCTTTCGTTGTCGGTACAAGAGCTTTATTTACTTGTTTCACAATCCACTTGAATAATTGAGCATAAATGTGTTTTGCTAATGCATCACGCCCATTTAATGCCTGCAACAAATATTACAACATATTGTTAGTAGTATAGCAGGAAAATAGGCAGCTTTAGATTTGCCAATTAACAACCTAGGAGCAAGTTAGGTTATATCAATTGATGTGTCATTGGTCATCGCAAACCACCAAAACGGTCTTGAAGTGGGGACGAGGAAGCACATCCCAACTTTACAGTGACTGTGAATTGACATGACCTAGGTAGTCAGTTGTCGTAAATCAAAATTTCATAATGATGATGATGATAAAGAAGACGAAAAGAATGTATGAAAAGAGGCATGCTTTACTGTACCTCAGCGTCTGAACAGAAAGAAAACATCAACAAATAACCGATGAGAAAAAAACATAGATAGACTTGAGAAGACGAAGCAGGAGGCAATATAAACCAATGCTAACCTGTTGGTAGGGTAACGGTTTGGTCAGCACTTCTCTAACCGTCACTATCTTACGATTCACTAACCACTTTCTCATCTGACCTTCTTCAATGCCAAGTAGTTTACACAACACCCCAATATTTTCATTGTCCCTCTGAAAAACACAAACATTATTTTAAATTAAAAAATATTGCAATAAATGAAGACAAAATGTAAAAAATCTATCCTGAAGAAAGTATAGATGTTTACATGGCAGAAAATAACATAAAACAACATGCATGTTGACATTCCTCACCTACCTCAACCAATTTACCTTCATAAAAATAATAAACTATTTTCCCTCAATCTATCCTAGCAAAACAACATATTAGTCGTTGGCAATCACAGCAAACAACTGCACATCAATTTATTTTTATTTATTAAAATAATATTTGACTTGATATGTATTGATGGTGATGAAGAAATAAAATAATTTAAGTACACACTTAAGTATCAGATCACCTAGCTTATTTGTGAAGATAAAGACTGTACTAAAATTGTTGGGTGCACCTAAATCTATCTGGCAGACTGTAGGTGTTTTTATTTATGTTATTAATGTCATGCTTATGTGTATTGGTATGTTAAGCACACTGAGCTTCCGTTAAAATTCATTCTTAATTAGAATAAAATATTTCCATGGTAACATCATTGTCGTACATAATCAATGAAAGGAAATTAAAATGCAGTGAATTCAATTTATAGAAAAGTTGAATTGAGATTCATAAAACAGATTTAATATTTACATTAAGGTTTAATTCTGATTCATTACATTCAATATTAATGTCCAAAGCAAAGATAAAATGTGTAATATATGGATTAAACAATAGTACTGTAGCAACAACAAGCTATTTCAAATCAAAAATATTCCTGAAGAGACGTTGGTCACCTTTAATTCTTATCCTATAGAAATATATATGTTATATATATTATAGACTTTTATATTAATTTTTAAATAACTAAGTTGCAAAGTAAAATGTTACTACTTCAATGTAATCTATTGAAAATGTTCTGTTTTTCACTTTAAAGCATAATAAGCCAAATTCATTACATGTAAATCAAAAACATCAAATATCAAAACAAAAATGTTCTTTTTTAAAAATTGCAGATTGTACAATAAATTGTTTATAAAGGTCTCTGTGTAATGTTGCTGCGTAAACAAAACCTACAGCACTATTAGGTAGCTAAAGCCAAACATGAAGTGCTGATAATGTCATAGAATATTATAATTGAAAGTGTCAGATATTACTCTCATTAAACAATAATAAACAGTTGATTGATTGTGTGTTAATAAATACATTTCTTATGATGACAGTCTGTGAAAATGTGATGAATTCCTCTTATACTAATGTGTAAATAAAGACTCAAACATTTAAAGGTTAAACTATCATCTTGTAATGTATTATGATTTGAAATAAATGTTGTGAATTTATGTAAAAAGATTGAAAAGAAAAAAGCTCAAACTAACCTAAGAAAATGTGGCTTAAAAATGCAAATTTTATAAATCTAAAAGGTGACCAAAAAGAATGTTTTTATTGCTATCTACAAGCAAAGGAAAGGGTGATTAAAATGCAAGTAATTAGCGGGTGATTAGTGAACCACTTGCCTCCAAGAAACACCTTGTATCAGAATCCAGCTACAAATTAAAATGACATGTTTAGTTGACCTGGGTCATGATACAGAGGAAGGGCACATGCAATAAGCTTATATATTATCACTTGGGCTGGTACATTGTTACTTAGTCCATATATTCTTACCTATAGTCCATTTTTTAATTAGGCCATACATTCTTACCAGGGACGTACATTCTTATTTAATCTCTGCCTACACTATCAAACTTTATGTGACAAAAACATGTGCCGATATATGGACACAATGATGTCATATCACTAAAATATTTGGGCATATCCCACTTTGTTGTCAAACTGATAGTGTAGACAGAGCTTTAGGCCTACCATTACTCATTATCAGGGAGAATGTCACTCTGCTTTCTATCACATCCTTACTTTGTTTTTAGCATACACATTATATTCATGCCATACATAGCTTACTATAGACATGCAAGTTTATTAAGTCTGCATGCTTAAGTATGGCCAACATGCTTTCTCCATAACATGCTTCAATGTGCATTCAAAGCATAAATATAAAGACATCTAGAATGAACAATGTGCTTTCAGCATTGCAATCAATGTATTAGGCCTTTTCTTATACATTAGAAATGACTATTTAGAGCAATATTATAATACTGTTTCATATAATTGTGTTAATAGCACAATGATCATTTTATTCTCACCTCAATAGAGCTGTTATCACCTCGTTCAGGTTTCACTTCTACATTGCCGAAATGCAAAACAGCTGCTACTACACGAAATATGGACATCTGCGTTTCTTCACTTATTCCTTTAATATAATAATAAACAATTTTTAAATGTTATACTGAAGTGGCAATGGGTAATCAGTTATGCTGTATGATTTGATTTGATTTGGAAAATAATTATAAAATACATACAAAAGTAATAACATTAATTACTGACATTAAAAATAATATACAGTACATTTAGGAAAGAATTTCAAGGATAGTCCATGAGCGTTTTAGCTTATTTCCATTGGGAACCTTTTTTAATCTAAAAACAATATATATTGTTTGAGATTTTACAAATCCATAATTTTCCAAATGTTGTCTAATTTCTAGTATTTTGCAATATAACTCCACTTTTGATTACATAAAATTCACATATACAAAAAAAATCATATTTTTCTCTTCTGATAAATATTTTAGAATCAATAGTGACATTTGAGTAACTACAAATTCATCTGTTTGTATTTATAATTTGATCTTAATCTTTAATTTGATATGGTTCACTAGTTACAGAATGATTTTGCAATCAAAACTAAATGTGCCATATTACATTGCAATGTGTGTCTGCTTGTAGATCATAAGGAAATGGCTGATCATTACATATGTTTTAGATAATGACAATGAATAATAACTATGAATAGTTTTTATTCATAATAAATGTGTTCATAATAAATTGATGTACACAATGTTTCTATTAAAAACTAGGATCACATCCGATATTTGACTAGTTTTGGAATTCCCTTATTAGAAAAACTTTTAGAATCCATTACTAAGTACCAGATAAATTTTTGCATTACTGACTCAAAAAGAATTGAGAGACTTTAATTAGAAGGAGAGAAATAAAAGAAAAAAAGGAGAAAAGAAGAGAATGCTTGATTTACCAACAAGTTGAAACGCATCTCTAGTTTCTTCTAAATCATCCCTATCATTGATGCCAACCACCTCTGGAGCTTCTCCCTGATTCGTATAAAAAAATTCATCTGGATGCCCTATGAATAACAAACAGTTACAAACATTAATTTATACATAAATCATCTATTTTATATTTGTTAGTACTTGAAAATGATGTACAGTATTCAATATACAGAATAAAAGTGTTTACTATTTAGAAACTGACTGAACAACATGTTTAACTAAGTTTTAAAACAGTTGAGTACAAGAAAAATCAAGAAAACGCTACATAATTAACATTTGATTATGTTATTAATAATATCAATCAATCAAATTCATAACACTCCATAATCCTATCTTTTTTTCATTCATCATTTAACACATCAATCTGTTAAAATAATATGCATTACTAAAATTATTAATTATTAAAAATAAATTAGTAAACCTATCTCCAGGATGTTTAAAATAATTACAAAGATAAATGTTTATGCCACCATTTGAAGAATTAATTTAATCACTTCCTACAGGATATTACCATCCTTTTTTTATTCCAAATAATTCCTATGAAATAAATTCAAAGAATTCGTACAATAAAAAGGAAGTTATGCTGTCAATCAGTTGCACCAAAAATGACAAACATTATATTATTTTACTTTTGGGAGTAACTTTATTCATGTTCTGTGTTTTGTAGTTGATTAGGTTACCCATACCAAAGAACCTATAAACACAAGAATCTCTCGGCCGTCCAAAAAATCAAAACTTCTAACATTTCAAAAGGCATTGTGGGCTAGAATGTGTGACCTTGTGACTCTGACACAATACAGAGAAATCTCTCAATACTGGACACCTTTGGGTTGACCAAATATGTCAGATTTTCCGGAAAGTCTGGTATTTGGAATGTGTTTTTAATGGTAAAAATGAATTTGGGACTATTTGAACCTTGAGAAAAGTTTGGTATTTGGAAATTTCTCGTTTTCAGAGAGTCCAATATTGGGAGATTCAACAGTACAATATTTTAAATGAAAACTGAGACAGGAGATTTTTGTGTTATAGGTTCCTTGCGGAGATTCTTGTGTTATATATTCCTTGCTCATACCTAATTGAAGCTCTTGTAATTCTGGTAAATCAGAGCTGGCGCATAATTGGTAGAATATATGGTAGTTCCTTTCCTCCGATGCTTGGAACACAACTCTTGTTTTCTCCAGTAAATACGTCCTCATGTGCGCTCCAATTATGTGATGTATTTTGTTAAAACTAATCTCAACGTACTTGCCGAACCTACTACTGTTGTCGTTCCTTGTTGTCTTGGCGTTTCCAATTGACTACAATATAATAATTTTATTTAATTCAATTTGTTAATTTATCTATTTGAAATACTGTACAGTAGAATCCATATTAAGAGGACACTTTCAGGACCCAATAAATTATCCTAATATTAGGGGTGACCCCTAAATACAGGGTTGGCTGTAGTGTTAAAACATTGGCTATCGTTTATTTCCCTAAAAATTGTACTGAATAGGAGTGTCCCAACTGTAATGTATAAAAATACATACAATAACATTACTATACAAAGAAAAAGTAAACTGATTGCAAGATTTAAAAACAAAATGACTTGATACTTAAGATGACATTAAACGTAATGCTGCTGTGATTAAATTATTTCTACTTGTTTCAAATATATTAGAAGACAAAGATATTCCACTTCAATGCAATAATCACGCAGACAGTCCAGATACTATAAATCACGTTTTATAGATAGCAGTTTATGTTTAATTTCTAGAAATCCAAATCATTACTGTATATAGCATCTGAATCGTGTTTAACTAATGTAGTCATTATGTTGATTTTATGTTATTGTCATTGGTCATATGTAATCTTTAAATTAAGATATATTAAGGAGTATCACGTATGTTTTTGAATGTAATTTTTTTTTTAATATTTGAGATTAATTTCTTCTATTGATGCTCAGTATTTCTAGAATTCTGTAGCTTCACAAGCTAATCGCCTCAGCAGTCTCGGCGGGTACAGCAGTATAGAATACTGTAGCTTCACAAGCTAATCGCCTCAGCAGTCTCAGCGGGTACAGCAGTATAGAATACTGGCTATATAATAAAGGGTTTTCCCCCAATTAACAGAAGCAGAAGTTGAATATATTTATCATTTTCGCTGTTGTTAGTGAAAGCAAGCAAAACCATATTGAGGATAATTGCCCTAGGCTAGTTGTACTATGATGCAGTTCAAAAACAAACCTAATTCACATATTAAATTCTCGTTTACATACTGCAGTAAATAAACACTAAATTTACAAAACAATGTATACATTTCTGAGTACATAGGTAATTGTTCTTTTGATGAAAAGGTTTTATCTTGTCTTTTCTATGCCCATTGATTTGATTCTAGCAATGATATTAAAATTATTCTGAAATAATTTAATTTAATTTTTACATAATTTTACCAACTACAAAGTTAAGCTTTGTCTACACTAAAAAAGAATGTGATGTGCCCAAATAAGGTGGTGATATGCTCAAATAAGATAGTGATATGACATCATCATGTCCATATATGGGCACATCACATATTTTTTCACATAAAGTTTGATAGTGTAGACAGACACATAGGTATATTTGTTAGATAATTTGACTAACTCGTCTAAATTGTACTGAATACTCATTGAGCTCAAAGCTAACTCTAGCCATCAGTGCAAGTTCAGTAATATAAATATTCTGGTTTTGTGTCCACTCGTAAAATAAACTTGGAGCTAATTAAATATTCAGTAAAATTATGTTAGTGTTGGGCAAAGAATCTCTCAATACATCAATCATACCTCCATGATAGGATTAGACGCCAATACTTTCTTTTCAACTTGCGTTTCTTCATATGATCCTCCGACTGTTGCAAAATATCGCATTGCATATTTTGCAGACACAGTTTTTCCAGCACCACTCTCCCCACTAACAATAATGGACTGGTCCTGTTCAAACCTGTGAAACACAAACAAGTGACATAATCATTAACTATAATAAAGTTTTAGTTGTAATATTTTAGACCGGTCGGATTATGCCCATAATGAATCTTAAAATCCTTTACATGTTGATACAGTTATAGTACAGTCTTAACACTACATTTTAGGGCTGGCAGTCCAACTAGCAAGTTTAATATTCCAAATTCAATTTTAATACTGTACAGTAGTAGGAAATCAGGAAGAAATGTAGTACAAATTTGGAACCTTTTGATTTTTGGGGGGAAAGTTTCTGGCACAGGGAGTGTACTTATATACTTCTTGTATAATGTGATACTCCCCTTTCCCAACACCCTGAATTAACATATGTACTACTCATGAGAATTATTGTATTGTACTATGTGAAATGTGGTAGTGATCAGTATGGAGGGCACAAAGTGACAAAAAAATGCTTTCCAGATTCATTTATTCTACAGTTTCTGGCACAAGGAGATATTTATTAGATGTTTATGTCAAAAGGACTTTAATCAACCTGTTATAAATATCACGTGCAACATTGTTAGTGTTACATTACTAATTAAAAGTACCTGGATAATCGCTTAAATGCTTCTTCAGCGACAGCAAATATATGTGGGTCCATACCAGCCATATCCTGGCTATGGTACGCATTGATGACATCTTCGCCATATAGAGGGAGCTGTTCATACGGATTGATTGCGACAAGCACAATACCTGAAAAAAAAAAATTGGATTAATCCAATTATCCAGTATTATTATCAGTAATTATGTTTTTACTCAATATTTTAATTATTTAATTTTATTATTTAAGGATATTTATAGAGGGTGACCCTTCCAGTTCCCTCACAGGGAAGCTGATATTCAGGACCCCTCTTTATTATCCAGGGACCCTTTATAATAACTAGGGACCCTATTTATCTCCACAACTCTACATTAATTTGTCTCTAACTCCCTAGTTTGTCTCCTTCTTTCTCCCTGTTGTCTGACCTTTCTATGACCTTATAGTGCAAGTCACATAAACTTTAACCAATATAATGATTTACACTAGAATAAAACTAACTTGAAAACAAGAAAAGTACACAATACAAATTGATTAATTGCAACCAGTATAAAGCATGAAAAATGTCTTTAAAAATTACATTCATTTAGGTAGACAAACAGTCTCTGTATATTAGTCATAAGCAAATGTTGTTTAATATTTGTGTCATTATCCAACCATCAGAGGTGATACAACAGGTTAATGACAATTGCCATAAAATGCATGAATTCATAATGCACAGATTATAATGCTTTGCTTAGCTAAAAATATTGCAGCAAAACATAAACATTTAAACAAATGGTTACTGTATATATCTTGTTTATAATCAATAAGAAAGAATTTAAAAAACCAAACTAAATTGAGGCCATTTTTAAACATATTATTATTAACAACAATGTAATTCTGTGCATTACAATTAGTTTTGTTTATAATACATTAAAATGAATCAAATCTGAGAGATAAAATCCAATTCCACTGTCTATAACATTGATTATATGAAGTTCAAAGGATTAAATAAAACTTTATAAAGCTTTGTGACGCAAGATTATGGAATGTTTTTTAAGATTGTCTGAGTAAATGCGCTGCTAATAATATTTACTGTAAAATTCTTTTCATGTTAACATAAATGTATGACGATGATATCAATACATTTCAAATATGGAGATTCAAATGTGATTTACATTATAGAAATATTACATACAACATGATTGTGTAGCGCAATTAGTAAAATAAGGATGGCATTCCTGTTTATGATGTTATAATCTATGTCGTTAATGTAATATATGTACAGTACAGTATACTAGTAATAGACATGAAATATAATAAATAATTCCATCCTCTGGATTTGATGATTGCTGATGAGCAGTTTATCATTGACATCATTAATTCAAACTTGTTACATTTGTTTGTTTCATGAAATATTATCAATTAAAATTATTCATAGCATTTGTTGGTACTCTCTTCACAAGTGTGCAGCAACTTACAGGTGTTATACTGTAACATTCTTTTCATGTCAACAGGTATACAAGCACTGGTCTTAATGCTTAACTTGTACTATACTTGTTTCAGTGTATTTTACTTCTTCAGTTTACAGCTAGCTTTATAAATAGATGGTAGATTATTTAAGCTACGTTTACTATGAAAATATAATGTTTCAGAATAGACTAACTCATTCCCGAACCAGAACAAAAACGTACTGTAGGTGGGGTTCTCCTGCCACTGGAACAAATTCAGGCTTAATGTGAACAGAGCCTTAAAGCTTGAAAGACAACCAAACCATATCCAGGCTTAATGTGAACAGAGCCTTAAAGCTTGAAAGACAACCAAACCAAATCCAGGCTTAATGTGAACAGAGCCTTAAAGCTCGAAAGACAACCAAACCATATCCAGGCTTAATGTGAACAGAGCCTTAAAGCTTGAAAGACAACCAAACCCTATCCAGGCTTAATGTGAACAGAGCCTTAAAGCTTGAAAGACAACCAAACCATGGTGCTATCAACCCAAAATGGATCAAGAAATGAAACAATTGGAATACTACATGTTGTTACTATAATAATTGACTTACCACAGTACGTATAGATTGCTCTATTTTGAATAAACCTCACGTTCAAGTTGTATAGTACTGCAGGTTCATGTAAATAACTAAGCGATGTTAAATCATTTTCACCGATAAGTATTTCAGGGTTACGCAACGGGGGCATGGCATCTTTAGTTTTAATCTTGATGGTTCTTTCCTATGGAATAAATAATCATTTACATCTTTATATTACTTTTAATAACAATAAAAACTCTCTAGATATTGAAGAGCTCCTATAAAATGCTTTTAATTTTGCCATTAATAAATATCCATGATTCTTTACGACCGTTACTGTTATATAATTTAATTATGATTTTGACTGAAGAGCTCTATAGTTTTTAAGGTATTATGTATGAAAAGTCTACTGTATCTTGTGCCTAAAAAACATGGATAAACCGACATAGGCCCTTTACCATATGAGGAGACATAAAAACTTACTTGTCCATCTTCCAGTTCAACTTCTACATTTTGCCCTTCTTTGTAGTCTTTAGTCAATGTGCCACCAATCCATACTTCTTCTGGGTCTCGTATCCACACCCGAGCACCCTAAAATAATCATAGCAAAACATTCAATTATTCTGACAAAACTATTAACATATGTTATTGTTAAATAATAATAAAATAATTGCTTACATAGCGCTTTTCCCCGTTGATCAAAGCGCTTCACATAAAGAAGTTTAACAACAATTTAGATACACTAATGTATTTAACAAAGTAACACAATCTGCTTATTACAGCTATAGCTAATTAGAGAGTTGTATGGCGTAATGGTAAGGGATCTGACTAGCATGTGAGATACATGGTTTGTCTCTGTGCTATTGCTTACTGTATACTGTATATTTGAGATAATGAGATAATCTCTCATTGCGTCATTCTTCGGATGGGAATTAAAGTTGTTGATCCCATGTATATACATTGCATATGCACGATGAACTTGACACACTATTAAAACAAGTAGAGAATTGTCTCACAGTGAACTAATCCATCTACTGTAGGACTTGTCCCTGATAGAACAGTGTTGTAATGAAGAGGTCTTTCAATACAAATGTAATCTTGTTCCAAATTTGATCATATAAACGTGTAAAAGAATTAATTACAAGATATAGTACCAACCATTTTAACTTATTTAATGGTTGTCAAACGTGAACACTGAAATCCATTAATATTTATAGTGCCTTGGACATTATATTGTTTAATCTACAGTACCATTTAAAATGGTGTTAATATTATAATATAGATATCCTTCTATCATCAAGGATTCAATGACCTTTGTTTCTGTACTAAGAAACATAACGTTTATCGGCTATTATTAATGTTTCAAGGCAGACAGGAGTAGGAGTTTTATTTCAGATTGAATTGAAAGAAAAACAACAGTAATGTTGCAATATAGAAACCATTTTTCTGAGACTATTGATAGACTATTTCATACAGCTACTGTACAGTACATAGTACTGCAGTAGTGATTTGCACAACTAGAGTAGTAGTACAGACTAGTACATGAATTGGTTCTAAAATTGAGAACAAATCAGCATTTCACACTACATGATGGCTGGCAAACATGACTTCATTGCGCTAGATGTAAAAATACATATTTTTATTAAGAACATACAGTAGTCATTTTTCATTTAAAGGAGACATACACAAGAGACTGCATGAACTATGTACTCACTCTCTTAGGAATAGTCTTAAATGTTTCTGGTATCCTAATTTACATAATTCAATTTTCATATCATCTCTTGGGTCTTAATACTTTTTAATGTTTGTAGTACTGTAGACTGTTTATTTATAATCAGTATTAAAATTTACATAATTCAACTACATTATTTACTATTTTAATATACCAAACATTTGTGGTATGTCAAAAGGGTTTTTACAATAAAATCAGAAATCTTGTCTATCTAACACAATTACTATCACTATACAATCAGCAGTCATCCTATTTATATTCATTCAAATATATCACAATGGATACTGAAAGTAGGTATAGTTACTATAATAGCTGAGGACTGGTTAAATGCTGTTTGCTATGCTAAAGCAAACCAGGCAAGCTAAATCACAGTATACAATCCAATAGTACTGTATCCAACAGAGATAAAATGTTTTCCAAATAGCAGAGAGCCTGATGTATTTCTGATCCTAAACACAAGTTTATTAAATGTCAACTTGAGAATGTAGTGATAGGTTAAAATGTTCAATAATCCCAAGACTGCTATCAAATGCTGACACAGGTCTCCAGTACAAATGATAGGCTATTATTAATGATTGTACTCACTCCAACATAATATCAATCTGTGCTTTGTTGCGTCGGGCATGTGGACTCTTAGTCGAGAATCCTGGTGGCACCACTAATAACAATTAGTACAAATAATCTTGTATTAAAGAAGGAATGCAAGATTTTTCTGAGTCGCAGTGGTGATGAATCCAGGAATTTGAAAAGACAAGGTTAGGGGGAGCGGGGTGCAAGTTGTGTACAAGTTGTGTGCAGGGATTAAAAATGGTAAAATAAAGTTCATTGGAAATGTATTGCCATTGTATCCACATACGTGTTTGCACTCATCATATGGCTCCAAGACCTAGGATTTTTTCTGTAATAGTTTCATGTAAAGCTAGTTCTCATTTAGAAACTACTATATGCTGGAATGATTGCTACAATACTGTTTAATAAAAGCATTGATAGACAAAAAACCTAGACACAACTACACTCTTAATTTCTATTCAAGAAACTAAAAAAAAACAGCCTGCTCCCTTTCTTTGAAATCAAAAGATTATGGCTGGATTGCAAACTTACTTTAACATAAATCTCTAAATCAATCGGCATGTAGTTAAAGCGATTCTGCCAATCAACAGCCATATTTCCAAATGTTGACTACACCGGTATAAAGTGATAACATGTCTTTGCTGATGCTTAAATCCAAAATGATTCACACACAAAAAATCACAAAGTTTTATGCATTCACTGAAATATTCATTGCTATTGTGTCCATTATTGTACAGCCAAAATGCAAAGTAAATATCGTAATTTTCCAAAAAAATCTTCTACCGTGACCCAATTATTACTTGCGACATAAAACACACTTTACACAAAACAACTTAAAAGTAGAATCAAAGCATTGAGTGAAAAATGCAGACTTTGAGAGGACCATATGGAGAAGTGCCGGGAATAATAGGAGTGTTCCTGCTGATGATACAACAGCCAATGAGAGCTATTAATAATCAGATGACTAAATTTAACGTGATTATATAAACGTTAGCATCGTGCCTTTATTTTGGTACTGACAACTGAGACGGGCCTACCAGCTTAATTTCCATCACGTAAACAAGGTCCTTATGAATATTCATTTTTGTGGTGTTATTAGCACGAACAGATCTCACATTTCACAGACTGATAAAAATGGTGGAAACACTTAGGAGATGAGGGTAGGTTTACATTGTAATTAGTAGTATACAGTAGATAACCACAATTTAGTATTACAGGTGTAGATAACCACAAGGTAGTATTAGAAGAGTCCTACTTTTTAATAATAGTATTTTGTACTCTAATAGTAGCTTTAATCATACTAGATACTACTAATAGGTTATTATTGGTGAGTGGTTTTCTTATTAACCCTGAAATTATGCTGTGAAACAACTTATGTATTTAAAAATGAGGTCACAATATTCATAATTACAGTATCTCTATTATTATAATAATATTCTGTAGTTGCTTGTAGTTTGTGCTACACTAGGCAGGTAGAGTCACCCAACCAATTAAGGGTCTTCATTCTATTGTATCACAGCACTTAACCAACTGTAGTAGAACTAATTTTGTATTTAAAAATATACTTTGAGACAAGCCCTATTTTAGATCCTTATCTTATGATCTATGGTACATGCATTGTAAAACCATGATGAATAAATGTTGAATAAATGAAAAAACTGAGTTGCACACTTATTTACAGGTACAGTATGCTTAGGACTGTTGGCACCAATTTGAGACCAGACATTTTTCTTAATGAGGTGCTTAAGATTGAACACAAGAATCAATTGAAATACATTAGCATAATATCAGATACGCTGATGTGGCAGGTAGGCTAAGTACACAGATGGACAGTAGTTGCTAACTGTCTTATCTTACTCATAACAATACAAAATCAGATAAGAATGACTGTGTACACTTCTACCAGAGTGAACCCACATACAAACTGCATCCATGTTGATACATTGTTTGAGTTCATGTCATTACAATGTGTTGGCTACATATAGTATATGTTATATGTTTTGTCAAATAGAGAACACTGTAGTCATATCACAACAAATTATGAGTAAACAAAGGCCATCGCCTACTACAAGATGGTAGAAAGGAAGGGTGCGAAAAAAGGGTCCCTTCAACAAAGTAGCTCTTGACAAAAATTAAAAATGTCTGGTTTTGAAATTTATAGATACAATGTAAAATTGACAGCACTGCAGTGACCATAGTCCACTATGCACAGGTGTCTATCTTTATGCTAAATAGACTTTTCATTTGAAACATATTTTATAAAACTTCCTTACTACCACCAGTATAAACTACATTTTCACGCTGCTGCTCTAGCCCGCTACGTCCCATTAGGACTACTCAATCAGAAGCTAAAGCAAGCAGCAGTTATAGTTCTAAGGACAGACAGGTTTGTGAAAATGGAAACTCCACTATAATTTATTGATTCCAGCTGCTACAGTAGACCCAAAAAACGTCTGGGAAAGAGTCTATTAGGACCTGTCATGCTAAAATTACAAATCCCTAAGCATTTCTGGT
Organism: Antedon mediterranea; assembly: GCF_964355755.1. Taxonomy (NCBI): domain Eukaryota; kingdom Metazoa; phylum Echinodermata; class Crinoidea; order Comatulida; family Antedonidae; genus Antedon; species Antedon mediterranea. The sequence goes on from NC_092671.1 coordinate 1,014,079, forward strand.
ATATTCACTGTCAGATATTCATTGAATTATTATCGAAACAGTCCATTAAAGTTTGTGTTTGTAATAGGATACTTCACAATTGAAATATCTAGGGTGATGAAGTGACCCCAGCTTTGACCTTAGCAATAAAATTAACTAAAGTGACAGAAATTGAGTATTCACTTCTGTAACAAAAAAATAATATTTATTCACATATAAAAAAAGAAAAGAAACCCAAAAACCATTGTCTGACAGACAATTTAAGTATTTGTTGCTTTAAATTACATTTTTTTCAGGTAAAATAACTATTATGTGACAATAAAATGATACATTCAAAAACATTTAAAATAAAAAATATTTATCAATAAGCGAGCAGCGTTTTTTGTAAGAAATATTTCTTGTTATACTGTACAACTAATAGTACAGTGGATTGTTACTCAATAAGCTAAAGTCCCCAAAGGTTTAACAATATCATAAATTATGTTTTAGGGAAATCAGAAAAGAACCACCTGAACGTGAATATGTTGGGTATTGGTTTAGAAATTCATGGTAGAGCAGTATAACTAAAACTTTGACCTTTGACTTTGTCATTTCATAACACTCAGTTGTTTGCTTAATCAAGCATACAAATAAGGCGATAAGTTCATATCCTACAAATATTACAATTATTTATTATGATATCTCATACTCTCATTAGTACTGTATAAATTAAATCATGCTAAAAGCTTATTAATGCAGAATAAACTTGCTAAAATTACCAAATTATTAAGTTAAAAGACTCAATTAGATTTTAAAGTCCAAGTACAATACTACAGTATAGTATAGTTTTGGATTTAATTTGTCGTTTTTAAACAATATCATTTAATTAATTAAAGTACAATATTTTAAAATTGTACTACGGTAAATTATATTTATATCTATAAACATACATTAAATTACATTTAAATCAATAACTTTCCCCAATATTGTTTATTATAATAATTTAACATCAATAATTGACATTTAATCAAGGATTCACAATATTGATTACATCGTGTTTCAGCCTATAGTAGCTGAGAGAATTTCAAGATATTGTACAGTAGTAATATATCATAGCTTATACAACATTAACCCACTCATTAACTAGATCATTATTTAATGTCAAGATAAACAAATTTGTAAATAGAACAAATGAGAAGAGAGAATATTTTTAATCTTTGTGATAATTATATTCAATAGAATAATCCAAATGAAAGTCATTGAATAGTCTTTGTGATAATTATATTCAATAGAATAATCCAAATGAAAGTAATTGAATAGTCTTTTACTGGATGTATAGTTACCCACTTCTAAACTGCAAATGTGGACTATTTAAAATAAATATACACACCTACAGTGTCTGGCTCATTACCGTGAGAGAATGGCTAAGATTTTGGATTTGTTGTTATACACTAACATTTTTAAAATCATGCATTTATTTCGGATTACAAATCTAGCAATATTTTTATGATAATTTCATTTTCCATAATGTATGTTGTTAACATTCATGTAACCACAATACAATTATAGGAAATACTACCTAATTCCTAACAATTCATCAAGTTTCACCTTTGGTCCAACCAAGCATTCAATTAGAATTCCAACGGCCTGACACACTGTGTTCATATAGAATAGTCTAAACGCATGACTGGTGTAGAAAACAAAGAATAGTATTTACAGAATAGCGACTTTCATGAGAAACAACTTGTAGGTCTAATGATCAGAACAAGGTCATTGCCTAATAAAGGTATGGTTCGTTATTACGCCTTAATAAATAGTGTCACTGAACAGACAAAATTATTAAATTAAATTAAAAATCAGGGTTCTTAAAATCTTTTTAAAATAACAAGTAGATCATACCGATTACTAATACTATACTGTACAGTACATACCATATTGCTTGTCCACAATAAATCAATATAAACCAGTGGCGGAGGGGGCTTCGTGGTTCAAATGAACCACCCCAAATATTATACCATAGGCCTAGCTTGTACACCTACACCCCATACGACACAGTACACTGGTTGTAGACATATAACAGTATAATGTTTTATAATATCATATTCTAACTAAATCATACACTTGATGACACTAGAGAGAACAATTTGTGTTTCATAACAAAACACCTTAAACGTTTTTTAAACATCCAATCAATAAATTATGTTCAAATGATATTGCTGTACAGTAGCTTGACAACATAAATCAGACTAATAAAAACACCAATTAAAACAAATGGATTCAGCACCATAATCTAACAATTAAATCAATCTAACGCCCTGGGTCTGAACAGGGCCTTAGTTTGAATATCAAATATTGACAAAGGTTACATAATTTGAGATATCAGTGCTGTACCGCAGGGTTCATAGCCCTCAAGAGTTATGACCAGCATCCCCAGAAAACTGGCTAATTAACCATTCCTTAGTTTTTAACTGTTGTTCGTCTGGATTTAGCGGGGCTTTGTAGGCAGTCAAATTTGTAGGGTACACACCGGTCCTTCGTGATTGTGTAGTGACCTTTCACATAAACAATAGATTTATTAGAATTCTATGCAAATCATACTATGTTCACGCAAAATTTAAATTGGTATGCGGTTCAGTTTCCATGAACGGCTGACTCAAAGATCTTCTGGTTTTCTGGTGCTAGCACCACGATCAAGCTGCTTACAAATTTTGTAAATGTACCCACAGAGGATCAGGCAAAGGCACAGTGTGTATTCCCAACTGATCTATCACTCTGTATACTGTATGATGCTGGACCACCCTGTATCATCAATAATATTAATAATAATTGATCCTAAATAGGAGCTATCATATAAATATTGGCTTCTTTCATCAATACTTTGACATTCAAAACCAATAGTTTACTAATATCCAATATAAACTGCTGTTATACTAAAATAAATGATTGTTTTAATCGGTGTAGTAATTAGACAATCTAGAATACAAAGTGGTTTGATTAATGCTTTCACTTTTCATCTCATTATTTTACAGCAGACATTCTATTAAAGATAAAAACAATTACCTACATAAACTGTATATTACTGTGAAGTGTGATGGATGTGATCTTTGTGTCATCAAAGATAAAAACAATTACCTACATACTGTATATTACTCTAATGGATGTGATCTTTGTGTCATCAAAGAGAAAAACAATTACCTACATACTGTATATTACTCTGATGAATGTGATCTTTGTGTCATCAAAGATAAAAACAATTACCTACATACTGTATATTACTCTGATGGATGTGATCTTTGTGTCATCAAAGATAAAAACAATTACCTACATACTGTACTGTATATTACTCTGATGGATGTGATCTTTGTGTTCATGTTGGCTATACAAAATTATTCATTAAGATACATTCTGATATTAAACTTTTTTTCTTGCTTGTTATATTATACCATGGAGAAATCCTAACTTATTTCTCCATGATTATACAGTAGTATTTTAAGATTTTAACATTTATATCGTGTTAAATTGTGTCATCACTTTATATTACTCGTGGTACAGTATTACAGAATGTTTGTATTTAGTGTACAGTATACATGTAATAGCTATTTCTGATAATTTCTACCAAGCAAATTATTGATAGATAAAGATAAATTGTGATATTAATTAAACTTTTTTTCTTGCTTGTTTCAATATTTATACTATACAGTTAGTATTTTAAGATTTTAAAATTTATGTCGTACATTGATTAATTGATTTAAAAAAAAGTATATTATTATTATACAGGCGATTGGCATTTTGACCTCAAACAGGCTTTAGTTATTGACATTTCTGACTTAAAATATCTGATTTATATTGGTGTAGTCATTTTTAATTCATTAATTAATTTCATGAACATACATTTGATACATGTCATTAAATGCGGAGAGAAACCTGAATTCACGATTTCTACAGGAAATTCAATTGCTTCGTTAGTAACATGGTGTATAGTTTCTGAACAGCTGCTGATCAGGTTCTAACAATGTTTTGGTTTGTCACGAGAAAGGAAATAAAAACACCTAAAAAAACACATTTTATAACACCTTATTACAATAATCAGTATTCATAAAAACTAATGAATAAGAAGTACAATCACTATTGTTTGTTAGTAAACAATGGTAGATTTCTGTAAAAAATTAGTAAAGAATGAATTATTCATAACACTTAGTAACCAATACATAAATCCTTGATTTGCCAAGCCTATTCAGAATTTTTCACCAATAGGAAAGTGGGATTAGGGAGACAAAGGGTGGTCTCCATACATCAAAACCACACAAATCTTCTATCATGGTATTTTCTGTAGAAAATACAAGTACAATAAAAATTTCTATTTGGTGATAGACCAGTTATTGTGTCTAACAAGGAGTTTATCTGATACAAGTATTGTTAATACAAGGACTTTTAACCGAGGACTTATGCCGGCCGGTATAGTGGTTTCATAGGGCTTGTTCTTAACTTACAGTTTAGCAAGTATTTTATAACCATAAAGTTAAAAACAACATGATTATAAATGTTCAATTGGTTTTGGATTCATGAATTAGTAATTCTTTTCGCAAATTTTTTTAAAAGAATTACAACTTCATTAAAAATAACTAACAAGTACAAATCTGTAACCCTGTGCTGTCAGGAACTGCAATATAGCATTTTTCATTCAAAAGCCAAAATACGAATTATGAACTTAATCTTTGCAATAATTTAATACTTTTACTATGACTTTATAGCGTTCTCTTTTCTTATAATAATATATTAATAATGATATTACAACAACAATGCAAGGAAACCACACCTTCAAATGATGACAAAAGGAGAGAAATAATAATAATCCATCATGATATCAAATGAGTCACTATGTGTATAGTAGTACACATCACAATAACTGCTATTAAGACATTAAAATAAATATAAAGTATGTTGGGGATTAAATATTAACATTGGATGTCTGTCTTTTGACTATTAACTTTTGAATAAAATTTCAATATTTGTTTATGTGTGGGTACAGTATATCAATATTTTGATTCAACAATTTAAAATAAAGAAATTTTATTGAGTAAATATGGAAGAATTTTGTATACATGTACTTTGAAAAATCATCAATGTTTTGTTGCTTATGATTTAAAAAATACAGTTATTATAAACTGCTATAAATACAAGATTTAACATATTAATTATTACATATGTAATACAAAATATGACATTATTATTTGTAATTTGATACTCTGTGCATAAGTACTCATCTCAGAAATAAAAAGTTAGTAGGGCCTACTTAACTACACTAAAGTAGTAGTAGTTAGTAGGCCTAGGAATCCTAACTAACCTAGGCCAGGTTACAGGTGGTAGTGGTCGTAGTAGTAGTATGCCTAGGGAATTCTGCTGAGTGCTACTATTTATTTATTAGAAAGAAAATGGAACTGCCCACCCAGCTACTAGGAATCCACCGCCGCTACTAGTACTAAACTAAGTACTACTATTATTACTAATACTAGCTACGACTGTCATCAGCAAAATTCGAGGACCACAATTTTAAAATTAAAACAAAATTCAAATCCTACAATACAAGTTACCTAGCTGAAAACACTGTACGTTTAGGTTGATATATTCCTAGGCCATGGTCAAGGATTTTACATGCTTCTATGCCCAATTTGTGTTAGGCACGGTGGTTGATCTGCTGCTTGGTGGGCGTAACCTAGGCCACAGGCTTCGACAGTCCCTTCAACAGTGGCCTAGCTATACTCAATCGAAAAGGCGGAAGCAATTAAGAAACTTCCTCCCAATCACTCACCTTGCTGTAAAGTTCTTCTGTAGACATCCTTCCTGAATATCTTCAGTCTAGGATAGTGTCATGATATATTCGAATTGAGGAAAATCCAACTAAATGATAGTATAAAAACGATCAGTCAATGATTGGCTTCTTTCATCCTTCCAATCTAGCAGCAGCTGATGAGTGAAAATCTCTCGGTGGTTGCGCCGTCGCAGCGCACCCAACTTTTTCGATACACAACAGCTGATTTGCTTCTTGCTTGCCAAATCCGCGAAATTATTGAAATTTAATAAGTACTGTTATTTTTTTTATGTCATTATTTCTTGATTTGAGATCCAACTAAAATTGTCTAAATTTCATATAAATAATAATTAATACAGTATCAACCTTTTTTAAAACACCGGTTTTTGTAAAATCATCCCTTTTTTGGAATAATATGCAAGGATAGGAGGCGTTTTCTATGTAAAAGGCACCGCCACGATTGCAGAAAAAAATAGCGTTTTCTTCTATGTCAAAGGCACCGCCACGATTGCAGAAAAGAATACATAAACTAAATACAGTAGTAAATACAGTACTTTCGATGAGCTATATTATATAGTGCAAAAAAGACAACCGATTTGCGTTTTCTGACAAGCAAAAAAAAATCATAAATATCGTAAAAGTTTTTAACGACACGTGGATAAATAAAAGGAATTCCCCAAACTATGATCTGAACATGCGCGCGTGTGCGTATAACTGCGCCGCGCGCAAACGCGAGGGAATTCTCTTAGGACGTCTACTACTACTAGAACTCTGAAATAGGTAGGAAGCAAGATCCAGTAGTCGGTGGAAGTATTGCTAAAATAAGTACACTGGGCTACTTATTTTATTTTATCTATGGTGTAAGTATGCCAAGTGCCATCCATTTTAAGCTTGGAAACAATTGACCATAAATGTTTTTTCATGTAATTATTTTGGTAATCATTGTCTTTCATTGAAAATGCTATATCTTTCCTTTCCTATGACCTTTCCAATTCATGCAAACATCCTCCTATAAAGTTGCCATTATATCTGATCAACCAATGCACCCCTCACATTTTTGTAATTGTTATTTTAGGTCAATCGGACTCAATTTGCATAGCAATACAAAATTCCTTTATTGTCCAAACAAAATGAAAACATTTTCTGTACTCATGATCGACTGCCATTTAAACAAGATTGCTTTAAATACAACCTCTGATTCCAATCAGACAGAACGAGTACTAAGTTACAGCAGATGCAGGTTTCTGGTTATGAAGAATTCACTCATTCACAAAAATTAACCTTGGACATAAACCCACCTCTCTTGAATAAAAAAAAAGACTACTTGTAGCTTTTAGTGGATTTTAATATACAAACATTACCATCACATGTACACAATGAGTTGCCCAATTAGTGGAAAGCAAATTACAAAACATAATACATTACATTACAAAATACAGTGTGCCTTTATTGTATACTTATACTCTGATCATACCAGAATACAATGCAAGTAATTTTAATTTCTTTGCACCTGTCATTTCACTGGAAATCTACATTTTTACACAATGTTCACATTTCTGAGTTGCTTGCCAAACTATTTTGTCACTTTATTATATAACCTTTGTAAATGAAATTGTATTTTATTTAACCTTATACAAAGTACATTCAAGATACTGGTCATCATATTTGCTCTTTTGTTGAAAAAAACATGTACACTTTTACCTATACAGATATTCGTATTAATATTATGTTTTACCAGAAACACTTCAGTGGCTAAAACTTTGTGAGTTACTTAATAAATATTTGAATGTGCAAAATGAATGAATATTCATGTGGTATCATTGAAAGATCGAACACACAGAACATTACAAGTAACAAGTTATCTTTATAAGATTTCATGTATGACAAGTTAATATTTACAAGGTGAACTATTAAATACTGCCCTCTATCAGTTTATTAAATTCTCATTTTTATTTCATCCCAGATGAGCCATAGCCTCCACTTCCACGCACCGTTTCATCCAGCTCCTGCAAAAGGAAAACATGTTTGCTTAGTATAGCACGTTAGAGCAATACTTATATGTCATCGTCATATCTACAAATTGGCCTATTTATATTGGAGTAAATATGCACCATCTTAAAAAGACATGAAAATGGTGATATGACAATGATGACATTTACAATATCGAATTATTATATTGAAAGTGACAGTGAAAAAATTACTCGCTCAAATAAAGAACTTTCCTCTTAATGGGGGTGTCCCAACAGAGGGGTTATACTGCAATTGTACTATCATTATATTGTATATGTTGAAAAATAATGATCATGTTAATTTAATGACAGTTCACCTTTAGTGACAGTAACAAATAAATGGGTATTTCTTGTTGAACAAGTGTTTTTTCTATTTTCTTTTCTCAACTCAACTCACCGTACATTCTTCAAGTTCTGGCATATATATTCTTTCACAAATAAGCTGGGCAATTCTTGTCCCTTTGGTTACTAGAAAATAATAAAAATAAAATACAATCATAATATTGTTTTCTTTCTAAATGTAATGGAAGTGTGCAGATTAAAGTATATTGTTATATTTTCTTTTTCTCTATACTCAAGTTTTGTTATGAAATGAAAGTAGTTTTACAAAAGTGTGTACTGTTACCTTGGTAATCAACATCTGAAAAATTGAACAAAATAACACCAATTTCTCCCCTGTAATCTTGATCTATAACACCAGCTAAAATATTTAAAAAAAAAATTATTATTTAAAAAGGTATTCATTTGCTGACAAGGTTGAGTATAATATGGAGCATCGAGCTAAATAAATGAAATGGATTTGTATTTGCAAGGTAAGCTACATTTGTAGTAGTGTACAGTTTTTTTTAAAAAGTACTACTAAATTACAATAAATTAACATACCACCAACATCAATGAAATGTTTATTTGCTAATCCAGACCGAGGAGCTACTCTTCCGTAGCAATTTTCTGGTAGCGCAACTTTAATTCCGGTGTCAACCTTGTTTTTTCCTTTAGCTGGTATAACAATGTCAACGGCACTGTGAAAACAAAAAGATTATGCAATATGAAATTTTATATATTACGGTATATAAAAATATTCATTACACTTAAAAAAAGATAGTATTCAAATGTAAATTAAAACTACAATAAATATTTATTATTATTTTTAATAGATTAGGCATAAATTATTATTAATGAATATATAAAATAATGTTTATGTAATATAAAAATCTTAATCTTTTTTTTTTCTCGGACTGTTATGTCATAAATTCATCATTTAAAAAATAAATACAAAATAGGGCCTAGGACTAATTTATGTCGCGGTTCGATTTTGTCTGCTACAGTATATTAGAATTGGTTGGTGGCATGCGTTGGAATGTAAACTTAATTTGCATACCATGATTCTCTTCCATTATAAGTTGTTTGTTTCCGTCAGTAAGACATTTTATTTTTAGAAAGTTATTATGTATTAAGTCTAAGGAGTATTTAATTCTATATATCAATGTTACGATGATTCTGTGAACATGTTATACCATTATATTAAATCGTCGATTATAATGGTTGGAAGGTGCTTATGATGTACATGTACAAGTTAACATAGTTATTCGATTCAGGTATATTTAACGTTGATTTTAGTGTTAACTGTTAATAATATTATGTAATGAGATTGGTTTACCATATAGTGTTGGTTAATGTTTAAGTTCATTACAAAACAAGTGTGAAACGTTATATCAATGTTCTAATATCTATTAACTGTATTTCCAGTTCTTGTAAGAATAACATAGGTAAATATATGCACATACGGAAGGAGATCAATAATAAAGTTTTCTGTGGCAACAACCAACACAGTGTTTCTGAATAATTTCTGCGTCGGTTATCCTTCAAAGAGGCGGGCCTCATACACTTACTGTTTGGTTGAAGCTAACCTATAGGCTAGGCCCTAATCAATGACAATAATATCGGATCATCCTCAAATCGAATCACGACATTTTTTTTAATGAAACATGTAACCATATAGGCCAAATACATAGTTCATAGGATGTATACAACAGGTCTGCTGGTGGTAGTCATTCTCCCTATATGTACGTACCTGTAAAGATCAAATCCTGCCGCTTTTGCTGACCCTCGTGTTGGGGCATGAGCACCGTCTCTACATTTCAAAAACTTCAAAACAATTCTTTCTTTTGAAGCCGAATCTCCAGCAGCCGCACTATCATCAACATGTAGTCGTTTCATTGGGGAATTTGGAGCCATTTCTAACTTTCGGGATAGGATAATTATTTGCTTTCTTTCAACTTTCTTGACACTGTCAAATTGATGAAGTCCCCTCAATAATTGAGCTGGTGGCAAAAAGAACGAATTTGGCGCGAATTTATTGACCTGTACCGGAAGCAACGACAAGAATTTGCGTAAGGTCAAGAACATGTCTACAAAAAAGTCTACATAAATTGTCTACAAACACGATTTTCACAAATACTTTAACTTCTAAATAATACATAACTTAATCCTGGTAGTATTTAACAACACCAGAATGGGCTCCAACCAGCTCCAAGGCGAAGAATATAAGCGTCGCTTCATTCAGGAGTTAATTCACAGAATTTCCGATGAAATAAAAATAAAAGCGAGCGCCCTCTGGAATTTTGTACAGATATGGATTAATTGTAGAAAAGGCCAATTGGAAATGTATTGAAAAATATATTAATCCAATCATAAATAAATTTAAACGTCATCATTTGTATTAAATTCTAATTAAAATAACAGAATAGTGTACAACTTTGAGTATTAACATTATACACGCTGTCATAATAACAATAGGTAATCTTAGACAACTTTGGCGTTCCATAGGCTTACATGACGTCACCATATCGCTAGGTACTTCCCCTTTTACACTTTTGATTTTGAAGTGTGACAAGTTGCATGTTGTAAACAGTTAGTATACAAAATGCCTTTGATAATTCTATGTGGTTATCCCAGCAGTGGGAAAACTAAACGATCAGAAGCTGTCAAAGTATACTTTGAAGAAAAACACTGCAAACGGGTAACAGTCATAAGTGATCATTCAATTGGGGTAAAACGAGACCTAGTTTATAGCGGTGAGTGTCAGAAAATTGATGAAAGGCTTTTGTTTTTAAACATTACATTTAAAACACTAACACTAACAGTACTTTTAATAACAGAATTTCAAAAATAATGTGATGTAAAAATGTCAACAGTGTTATATAGCCTACTGCAGTAACATTTTAACATTATATGAAATTAATTTATATGAAATTAAAATTATAGAATATCAATTTGGCTTAATTAATTACAGAATTATAGACAATCTGTACTGCATGGCTTATTAATTACTCTACATTTATTTACAGATTCAAAAGAAGAAAAGGATACACGCGGGTCACTTAAATCTGGAGTGCAAAGGTAAGACTGGCTAAAGGAGAGTTATTCTAGATAATAAAGTTCAATTCAAATTTATTGTAAAATACATAAGAAGTAATTGAATTGGATTCATATATAATATGTAAAAACATTAAATAAAAAGTATGAATTATGATTTAGTTTAGTTTTTATAATACTTTATCATTTAAAAAGTTTGATAAATTATAATAAAAATAAGTACACCAAGTAAAATAATAATTACTGTATTATTACACAATACAAATATTTTGACACCAAAATTCAAATCTACATTAAAATATACAGTATTTAACACTTAATACATTTACCAATAGATAATTTTTTAGTTACATTAACATTTATTTTATTTTCAGAGCCATTTCAAAAGATGATGTTGTAATTGTTGATTCATTAAATTATATAAAAGGTATGGAACAAAAAAGATTATGAATTTAATTTTTAAATTCAACATAATAAGGCCTACTTCATCATATTCATATATACATTCGTTACATTTTTTTTTTTTTCCATTTTAAAAAAGCAGTTTGTACACTTTTTTTTCGATTTCAAGAAAAATATATTGTATCTGGGAATTACTTTTTTTCACGTCAAAAAAATAAGTGTTATTGTTCATTATTACATTTCGAAAATTAGTCAAATTTTTAGGCCAGGCCTCCAATGTCTCCCTGACCTCCAAGCTGACCTGCTAGCTGAAGAAGACTCGGCCAGTCCGTCCCCACACAACCTCAAAATGGCCTACCTAGCTAGGCCTAGCTTTAACTATGCTAGCGCCTTTCTCTAGACAAATATTATGTTAAGGCCTACTCGTCGTATGTATATAAAACATCAAAACTATAATACCTAAGTTAAAAACGCATAGGCCTAGCTAGGCCAAACACAACGTAACGTTTTTTGACGTACGACGATGGCTGAATTTTATTACTGCCGCGGCTTGTGATACGTCGATCATAACCAATAAACTTGCAAGGTGACTCAACAAGCCCGGTTAGCTCAGTCGGTAGAGCATGAGACTCTTAATCTCAGGGTCGTGGGTTCGAGCCCCACATTGGGCGCACTTTTTTTCCTTTACAAAAGAGAATGTTTTTTTTAGTCTGAATAATTTATTTTGTTTAAAGTGTATCTATCGTTAAATTTATGTTTTATTTTTACTTTTAACAAATATATTAGATTTTTTTTAATTTCAGGTTTTCGATACGAGTTATTTTGTGTCGCAAAGTCTTCTCAAACTCCTCATTGTATTGTAAGTTTGTATTAATATTGGTAATGAATAATCCAATCTAGTGTGTGTATAAACTTAATCTTTAGAAATTTCTATAAATTATATTTGTAGATTCATTGTGAAGTCAACGCACAAACAGCTAAAGAATGGAATGCGATAAGACCAGAAAATGAGCAGTATAGCAATGAAATGTATGGAGATTTTCACATATGCATATTATGCTATTTATTTTAATACCAAATCCAACTAGTAAAAAGCAGTTTTCTATTCTTTATTACCAGTTAAAACAAACTGTTTAAATATATTGTCCTAGAAAATTAGTTTTTTTAGTTTGAAAAAAAACTTTTAAGTGAATGGGTTTTTGGTTAAATTTAACTCTTATTTGTATTTTTATAAGCAAAATAATTTTTTTGGGCAAAATTGAATAATTTTATTCAAACTGTAAAATGTAATACAATTTTGTTTTCTGTTTAGCTTTGATGCTTTAGTAATGAGATTTGAAACACCAGATTCGAGGAACCGTTGGGACTCGCCATTATTCACAATATCACCAGACGATGACCTGCCGGGTCAACAAATTTATGATGCAGTGTTCTTAAGAAAAGCTCCTCCACCAAACATGTCCACAGTATCTGTAAGTTGTTAGTTGGTTTTAATACGCAATGAATAGCAGAGGGTTAATATAGATAATTTTTTTGTTTTTTTAGAGAAAATCAGATATCAATGATAATATTAAACAAACTTTTATAGATATTGGTAATAAATTTAAGATTGTATACATTATAATTATAAATCAAAACTCCTTTCAAATAAGAATATCATTATTTACTAATAATGGTAATTTGGAAACAATACAGATAATGTTAGACATAGCCACTGATAAACTTTATTCGTTAAAAATGGAATATCTTTTTGAAAATTGTCTTCCACGATACATAATACATTTAAAATACTTATAAGACATTCTTGTTTACACAAGCAATTCCATTTTTATTATTACAGGACATTGTCAATTAATAATGTTATTTTCATTTACAGCAACCACTGTCATCAACAAGCTTTTTGCACGAGTTGGACAAAATAACACAAGACATTGTAATGGTACGTGCAGTAGTCCGTTTGCAGGGCTGCCAGCGATGGGCCCCCAGCGATGGGCCCCCAGTTATTTATTAGTTAACTGTTTAATCTAGGGATTCAATTTTATATTACAGGCCTTGTTGAATGCACAGAAAACAAGTTTTCCTGGCGATGAAATCAGCTTACCAAAAGCTGCAGACAAAATATCCTTTTAACATACATAATACGTAACAAGTAGGCCTGTTTATAAATACAGATTAATACAATTATGGAAAAGAAGTTCTGAGTTTGTACAGAAATGTCTTTTAGTTTTGTGAGGTCTGTGAATCAGTCATATATTCCCGAATTACAGTCAAACCGATGTTAAAGTATGAATTTCCTTTAAATAGGCATGTGCCTATTATATTTCAAATTGTTTTTCCTTACATGAATTCATTTACATTAAGTTATTACGACACGTGACAGCATCTGAACTAAGAAGATGGCGTCAGCAGTTTATTTCTTACACAAAGCAACATCCAGTTGAAGATACAGGTGTCATACCAAATATGTTTGTACAGTATCTAAACAACAGTCTAGTATGAACTTAAGGGCCATGCTTAAAATAGACCGGCAGATATCAGGGAGCGTTTAGGTCCAGGTCACAACCTTGGATTCTGTTATCACAGACATGAGCATTTGACCCTTATTAGGGAGTACCGTAAAGAGCTGAATGACAATTAGGGTGTAGGAATGCGAAATTAAGTAATCAGTCAAATTAAAATAGACCGGCAGATATCAGGGAGCGTTTAGGTCCAGGTCACAACCTTGGATTCTGTTATCACAGACATGAGCATTTGACCCTTATTAGGGAGTACCGTAAAGAGCTGAATGACAATTAGGGTGTAGGAATGCGAAATTAAGTAATCAGTCAAATGAAGTAACCATGTGACGATATGTATCTAAAAAACATGACTAGTGGTTTATTTTTAGTAGATTCTACCACAGAAATGTATGTAAGGCATACTAACACAAACATAGATTCTGACAATATTTATTAAAATCATTATGTTACAGTATGTTTTGTCCTTTCTGTGTTCTTAAATAAGTCAAACAAAAAAACACAGCTACAGTAAATGATTATGCTGATTCCTATACTTAACAATGAGAACAGGTTTGCTAACTATTAGAACCATGTAGAATTAAGTTTAGTATACAGTACCGCTGCTGTAAATGGTTCCATGGTTACTTCATAAAACAGGGCCCATGAAGTAAGGACATTTCATGACTTATGTTAAACTGAAATTGATTATCTCAACCAAGTGTGTCCTCAGGACCACCCCAATCATTGGATTGGCTATTGTTCTTCACTTAAATTACTACTGTAAGCAAGCCACACAAATTGAATGTTAAGATGTATAGCATATACATTGAGAGAACATACAGTACTCATACATTTTGGAAGTTCTAAATATTATACTATAAGTTAAACCAGATAACAAAGAGTATTGAATTAGAAAGATCATTATATGACCAAGAGGCTGTTATGCTTGATTACATTCTTGAATACATTACCTTAATGACGTCTCTAGCCGGTTGCTGGCGGCCAGCATGTACTCTATAAAACACAACAGAATACAGCAAATTTGGTGTGTCTATACAAAGTATGGCTCAAGTTGAACTTTTATAATGAAATTAAACTTTTCGCATAATTTGCAAATATAACAAATGTTGGAAAATGAATTTGACCAAATTTAGAGGAAATTGTAACAAGTCAACAGAATACTGCCAGACAGTGTGTATCTCATTAAAAATAATTTTGAAAATCACCCTTTCAAATAAACCAGAAAAGAGAGAGATTTCACCAGCAAGATTTACCAGAATAAATTAATTCCTAAATTGGAACAGGAAAGTAAACAGAGAAATAGTCACAATATCAATCGTTTTTATAATTTTATAAAAGTTCAACTTTTTAACTGATTGTATTTAAAATAAAATATCCTAAATACTATTGTAATTTATGTACAAACAAAAATATTTTTAAAAAGACAGAGATAATGAATCTATTGTATAGACTTGCCTCAAATCTCTAGTTAATGTCGGTGTTTCGATTTTTGTATTTTAATAGTATTATATGTATGAAATGCCATATGTGCCAAATGTTTCATCTATTTACCAATATTAAGTTGAAACACCGCCTACAACCTACATTACTTATTGTATTACAGTCATTGATAAAAGGTAATACTGTCTTTAGCATGCCTCAAGACAGCATTATAGAAACCACTATACCAGTATACAACAATACAGTATAAACTAAAAATACATACTTTATTTTGAGTGAATGACAGATACTGGTGGTGATGGGTGCTCACCTTGTGTCAATCATATTTACACACCTGTACTCATTGCATGGCAACCGTACGGACACCTGTGACAAAAAGAAAAAGACTCCAACCCATATCAAATTACATTGGAAAGGCCTTTTACAATGTATTCCATGCTTCAATGAACATATGTGGTGTTACTATAATTAAAATAATATCATTTATTTTACTATAAATGCAATGCAAAAAACAAACTGCACGTTTATAAAATAGATTATTAATGGAAAGTTATAAAAAAAAAACAAGAACTTTACAACCAGATACAAAAAAATAATCTCTCCTTACCATTAATTCTTTAAAAATACCTGCTGGAATCATACTATAGATAGCGTTATGCTTGAAAAAGAAAAACATGACAAATAAAATTGTCTTATCAATTACAGATCTTGAGAAGTCTCAATAAGCGCTTCATTATGCGCCAAGTCCCAGTAATGCTCCACGCTATGTTTCTTGAACACTTCACGCGCCATCGACTCGGTAGGACATTGTTTAAACTTGATGTCTCCAAAATTTCGCTCTGGCGTTGTTCCTTCCCACACCAGCACACATCTATTCACTTTTGCATGGTCCTCCTCATCTGAATCATCTTCTTGGACATCTAAAAATAGAAAAAAATTTGATTTACGGTTCTTTTCTATTTCACATCCAACATCAACTATGAATGAATGACATATAGTATTATGCTTAGTGGTGATATTTTAGACACGGGATTTGAATTCCGAGCCCTGGGTAACAAGCATGTCAACCACAAAGCCCTGGGTAACAAGCATGTCAACCTCAAAGCCCTGGGTAACAAGCATGTCAACCACAAAGCCCTGGGTAACAAGCATGTCAACCACAAAGCCCTGGGTAACAAGCATGTCAACCACAAAGCCCTGGGTAACAAGCATGTCAACCACAAAGCCCTGGGTAACAAGCATGTCAACCACAAAGCCCTGGGTAACAAGCATGTCAACCACAAAGCCCTGGGTAACAAGCATGTCAACCACAAAGCCCTGGGTAACAAGCATGTCAACCACAAAGCCCTGGGTAACAAGCATGTCAACCACAAAGCCCTGGGTAACAAGCATGTCAACCACAAAGCCCTGGGTAACAAGCATGTCAACCACAAAGCCCTGGATAACAAGCATGTCAACCACAAAGCCCTGGGTAACAAGCATGTCAACCACAAAGCCCTGGGTAACAAGCATGTCAACCATTCCGAGCCCTGGGTAACAAGCATGTCAACCACAAAGCCTGGGTAACAAGCATGTCAACCACAAAGCCTGGGTAACAAGCATGTCAACCACAAAGCCCTGGGTAACAAGCATGTCAACCACAAAGCCCTGGGTAACAAGCATGTCAACCACAAAGCCCTGGGTAACAAGCATGTCAACCACAAAGCCCTGGGTAACAAGCATGTCAACCACAAAGCCCTGGGTAACAAGCATGTCAACCACAAAGCCCTGGGTAACAAGCATGTCAACCACAAAGCCCTGGGTAACAAGCATGTCAACCACAAAGCCCTGGGTAACAAGCATGTCAACCACAAAGCCCTGGGTAACAAGCATGTCAACCATTCCGAGCCCTGGGTAACAAGCATGTCAGCCACCAAATTTTAGAAACAGCACATGTTAAAATGAATGTACAAATTACATTACTAGATAAGGTAAGAGTTTAACAAAATATTTAGTCATTACTTAGATTTAACTATACTTAAATCTAAGTACCAATTTAATATTTTTTTTAAAACCTGTTTATTTACTTACGTTTTCTTCGCTTATCTTGATCCCACTTAATACGATGCATCATTAATCTTTTGAATTTCTTCTGTTGTTTTGGACCTAAATTAAGCACAAAATATTCCTTTTGAAAACAAGTATATTAATTGATGTACAAAACAGTTTTATTACACCGATTTCTTTACTGTGAATAATAAACAGTGTTTACTGTATTTAGAAGACAAATTTAGTTTATACTAATATCAGAATCTTTGGCTAAAATTCAGATGCAAAAAAAAAGACAACTAACCTCCTTCAACTACGACAACATTAGCCTCTTTAAACAAGATCACTAAACCTGTCATCAACAACTGTTTACAATTAGCTTCAACTTTGAACTTGTGTGATGGACCGCTGAGGTCACGCACTCTATATACTGCCACATTAACAGCTTCCGCGGTATCCTCTCGGATTTTGTTCAATTTCTTTTCGCGTTTCTGCTCGTCAGTCAACTTCCGCGCAGCATTTGCTTCTTCATGCAACCTATAAGAAAAAAAAAAAAATTATTATGAAATAGTTACTACAAATTATGAGAGGTAAAAATGTCTATGAATGGCAAATGATTCCAAAACTTTGTAAAACCATTAAAAATAATCAAATCTGAGATTGCACCTCTGACGCTTGGCCATCTGAGCTCTGACGTGAGCTTCAACCTTCGTGGGATCCTGTACAGCATCATTACCCAGTACTCTCATCAAGTTTGCCATTCGCACTGAAAACAACAACAAAAAACACATTTAAATCATTTATTTAAGGTTACAAATTTTGCATCAAATGTATCGCATGGGAGAGATAAGCTCATTGACAATGTATCTAGTGTGAAATGAAACAAATTCATGCACAATCAATCGTGTATATATATATATCAATCTTTAGTCAAAAATAAAATATTTCTATATCCAACAGACCCCTCTCTATATACAACTCACAAGGCACTGTAGAAGTTTAAAGTCAAACTAATTTGAGTAGCCATACCTTTAGGTTCAGGTGGTGGCTCTAGGCCTAACCTAACTTTCTCTTGTTTTTCCAAGTCAGCTTCTCTCCTTGACTGTCTACGCATTTTTTTTCTTTCTTTCTTTGTCAAGAAAATGGGTACTTCAACTGCTTTGTCTTTATCACCTGCAAATAAACATAAACAAGTTATTTATATATAGATTAAAATTGAATAAACAGATCAGGTCTCTGGAGAGGGGCGTCCTAGCCTGTTGCGATTTCAATTGTTGTACATGCACATAAAATACAAGTTTTTTTGTTTGTTTGTTTTATTAGTTGACTAATTGAATGTACAGTAATCACATGGAAACAAACGGACAACTAAAACTAGATCCAAATAATTATAAATTATGTATTATATACACTCATCTTTGCCATCAAGCCAGTGTAAGAATCAACTTGAATCCTAACACTCATCTTTACCATCAAGCCAGTGTAAGAATCAACTTGAATCCTAACACTCATCTTTACCATCAAGCTAGTGTAAGAATCAACTTGAATCCTAACACTCATCTTTGCCATCAAGCCAGTGTAAGAATCAACTTGAATCCTAAATTTACTACTAAGTAATGCTTACTTGGTGGTTTAAGTTGAATTGGATGTTCAACAAGATGTGTAACGCCAACTATATACTCGTTCTTATCCTTGCCATCCAAACCAGCGTACGAATCAACTTTCAATATCACAGAATCCCACCACTCAACATCTGGTATCTCATTTTCCCTCTGGATCAAAAAAATGTGATATAAATAACATAAAAAAATGTTGCTCTACAAATGATATACAGCAGAACCTTTACACCTTTGGCACTGTAGATTCATGTTTCAATGTCCCCTTAGTAGGAGAGTCCCCTTAATAGGATTGTACTTACAAATGTTTTCTTGGGTTGAATGAGTGCCAACCGTGCAGCTGAGGATATTCCAGTCTTCTTTGCTGCTTGAGCAATCTCACTTTGAAGCTTCTCTAGCTGGGCCTACAAGAACAATATAAAAACAAATGAATAAAAGGATTGTTAGGGATGCATGATAACCCCTCTCATTACTATGCTCTGTGTGTGGTAATATTCAATCCAAAAAAAAATAAAAAGTGCACATTATTATGTATAATTATATACAGAGACAAATAATGTAATGTCATTATTGCACTTAAAATAGTAGAAATAGGAAGTATTTAGGAACCAATAAAATAAATCACCATGTAAAATGTTGTCATCCAAATTAATTAAACTAGATTTTGGTTTGATTGATTTTGTTAATAAACAACATTTATAATTAAAAACATTAATAAATAATATATACAGTCAACTCTCTCAATACCACCTTTGGCTGGCCAAATATGTCTGGTTTTCTGGAAAATCTGGTATTCGGATTGTGTTTTCTTTGGTTAAAATTAATGTGAGAAAAGTCTGGTTTTGGGAGAGTTTCTGGTTTTCAGAGAGTTAGAGTTGACTGTACATATATTTTTATTTATAACAAAGACGGGATCATTCATTACCTTGGCTCTGACTCTTTGTGCCACCATCTGATATTTGCCTTTTTCGTGGAACTTAAATCCACGTCTGGGTCTTACTGCAGGTTGTAAGGTAACACGCTGATCAAAGAACTTGTGAGTATCATCCAACTGAATATCTGGCTTATCTTGTACTGCTTTGAACTCTTCCCTTTTCTTCGCTCTGATATTAGCCTTACAAATAATATTTGAATGTTATGATCCAATAATTCTTAAAAGACATTACAAAATGCATAGAGGAACCGAATACATTAACATTTTTATAATACTGTACAAGACAATTATGTATTACTTGCGAAACAAAATCAAATCTTCACATTTTTTGTGTTTTCTGTATTACTCAAGAACTGATTTTAACTAATACTGTAGTAGATTAATATTTGATGATCATTGAATGGCTCTTAGGTAATGGTCTTAAATTACTGCTAAAGTTAACAATGGTTTGATAATTTTGATTTTTATTACCTTTAACGTTGGCATTCTCTGAGTGAGTTGAATAGTGTTACCACTTGCATCAATGGTTCTACCTTGATCATCCAAAATTAATGGCGTTGGCCTAATGAGATAAGTCACAATGATAAAGAAATTAACTATATTAATGTTGCATTATATATATTATATCATTTTTAAAATGTCAACTTAATGTCACTGGCTACCAAGTGTCTCTATGTAAGACAGTTACCTGAACCAGTACCCATAGTTATAATCTGCATTGTGTAATGGATATGTATGTAAATAAATACATTAGGTATCTACTTGTTTATTGAATAAAATGTTGTTACAAACTTTGACAGATGCTTTCCGAGACCAGAGCTAGCCATTTGTGCTTGGATTCTAGCCTGGATTTCAGCAGCTCTCTTGGCCTTATCTAGGGCTTCTTTAGCTAGTAGTTGGCTCTGACTTTCTGGCATCAGGGTGGGTATTGCTGGCTTTCGCATCATGCTCTGAAAATAATGAAATATTGATGGTTTAATCTAATAATATTAAGTTAAAAGGGCAGTCAAAACCATTTAGATAATTGGAACTTGTTCCTCATTTATCTGCCACCCTCATATATGTTGTTTTTATAAATTTTTTTCATTTTATGTATTTTGGAGAAAATAAATATATTATTACTAAAATGTAGATTTATTGAGGACCAAGACTGTAGGCTCCAAAATAATGTTTTTCTCAAAACAAACCAACTGCACTCCGATAAGCCTTCGTTTATGAAGAGCTTCTTGTGAACGGTATAACTCTATTCAAACTATCAGTATCACCTTCATACAAAAATGATTAATAGTTTAAATAAAATATCTTAATACAATGTATGTTCTTAAAACTGTTGGTATATACTAACAAGTGCGTCTATCTGTTCTTTCCTTGCTGTGATTTGTTTGCGTGCTTGCACCATCATTTCTTTAATTTGTGCAGAGGTCAGTTGTCCAGGACTCGGAGTAGGCTCAGGTAGAGGGGCGTCTAAATCATCTGAGAAATGAGACGGTATTTTAGACTTCTTTGGTTTAGCAACTTCTTCACCTGAATCATCTTCCTGCAAAAAAATGTCAACATAAACTGATTTTTTAAATAATGTTTTGAAATATAAATGAAGTAGCTAATTTTACAGTAAAATAGAGAAATAACACCAACTTCCAGAAGTATAATTTTTTTTTTTTAATATTTAGAATTAACCTTCTGTTTTTCATAAATATTCAAAATTAATTAACTTTATAAAGTAGTAGTAACTTTGTAATACTGTTTAATAAATTAATCTGCAATTATCTTTTTATAGACAGGTGAATTAGGGCAATTTGTTTTCATGTGAAAACTCTACGACTACGACAGCTGTATGATACATCATTACAGTCACCCCCTCAAAAACAGAAATAATATACCTTGAATGTTCTTTTACGTGGTTTGCTCGACTTTCTTGATGACTCAACTTCTCGGATCGTCTCAAACAGCAGTGACACAAACTTTGGCGCAGATTTTTCAAGTAATGGCTGAAGCATTTCTGAAATGACAAAAATACTTGACCACTTAAATGAGAATAATACTTGACCACTTAAATGAGAAAATACTTGACCACACAATTTCTTACCAAAATCAGATTTATATCTTTTATTCAATTTACAAATAATAATTGATGCAGGGTGCATCATAAAATCTAAATGGTACGTCATATCATTGAACAATGGTGTGTCAATGTCTGTCACTTTACCACCCACCATATCATGAACATGGTCACAATGCGTCAAAATGAGTGCGTCAGGGTAACCTAAAGGTAAGTCCATTTTTTATGCAGGAGTGCAGTGATCATGTTATTCATAAGGTATGATACACATTGGACAAATGACGCACCTCTCCCGGGGATAATAGTGCGTCATACGTTGAATTAATTACCTATGGTTTTGGACTCATCTAGGCCCTTTGACACACAGTTAAATGCAGCCATAACCACAGTCGGCTCTGGAAACCCTAGAACACGTTTTACAGTTTTTTCCACCCATGGCTTGATGTCGTCCAACTCACGGCGGGATAATGATGACATTTTCAAAGATTTTCTATTAAAAAAATAAACTGAAAGTTATTTATTTACTAAAATCATTCAAAATTAAGGTAAGGTAAAAGTAAAATAAAAATGCTATTAATCTGAAAATCTTTTTAGTTTAGTTTTAGGGCTAAATCTTGCTATTTCATTCAACAACAAGTAACTGTAGGAATTACATAGATAATAGGTATTAAACATACACGGCTCACTAGAGCCTAGACGAATGCGGAAGGGCTAGGCCTATTTAGGTTGATGCGAGTAGGCCGTGTCTGAACTAGAGAGTATGCCTAAAAAGCCTAGCCACTCCTGCAGCTAGCTGCTTTCCACCTCTGTCTGTTGGTGGTGGGCCTACGTAAAATATTCAATATCCTAGATTACGATGACCTAGGCCTATATAATATAAACCTAATATATCACAAGTAATTAAATTATACTCTATATCAAAGATAATCACAGAACAATATTATTTGATCATACATTTTCACTCAATCTTTGAAGAATTTTATTTAAAAAAACGCTAGGTCGTCGACGATCGACGCGACAAGGCAAAAACTGCCGTGTAGTAATATCGTATCCAATAGAAGTTCACTATCCCTTTATTATTACTTTCTTAACTGGATGCGATCTTTAGGAATTAATGAGTTGGATTGTTTGTGTGTTAAATTTACTTGCTGACGCGTTTCGTTTTCGTAAAACACGTTCTAGAGAGAATAAATGTTGTTCTCTTTATCTCTCAACACTTGACAATTCACATTAAAATTAGAGATAAGGGACTGATTACACAAGAAAATTATAATATCTCTATGATATAGTATGTAGATACTTTATTTGGATGCTGGTAATAACGCATTGCAAATGTGAGAAAACTGTTCCCTACTCATATAATATTTTAGCAATAATAATGCATACATATACAGAGCTGACACATTTTTGCTCAAGAACCATCTTCCTGTTTATTTACTTCCTTTTTCATACTTTTTTTCTGCTGACTTGGCCAATTTTATTTTATTTAAAAAATTAATATAATTTGTTTTTTTGTGCTTTGTTTTATTTTGTTTATCTTTATAAATTCTATTTATTTTAATTTAATTTGTATTGTTACATGTTTATATCTCGTCATATTGTATTTTTATGAGGGTCATGATCAGCTTCGGGTGGCCGAACCACCCTCGTAAAATATTGTTGAAAAAAAACAAGAGAAGGTAGAAATAACGCGTCACCGTAAAACTGAGAGTTGGCTCAATGAACGCAAATCAAACGGTGAAACCAGGCAAAAATTAACCGACGGGAGAAGTGATATTTCCCTTCCGACGAGTTCAAAGTACGGTAAAAATTCATGATAATTGAAATATTCTTTCTACAACATTCACGTAATTATTTATTACATCATAAACCAGGCCCGTGCGTTCCTAATTATGTATTTATTTAATCAAACAGTGTCTTCTTCTTATCTAAGCCTAGCCTATAGTATAGGCTAGTAGGCTGACCTGCTGAGTGAGGTCAGAATGGAAGAGGAGTGAGATGTGTTGGCGCGCGGGGGAGTTGAGAAAGGGCCTAGGCCTAGCTAATAAAAATAGAATACCGCTATACTACAGTAGTATTATTAACAATAGGAAACTAAAGTGTATATATTAGTATTACTTCCTGTGGCATAAAAAAATGATATAAAAAAGTATGGCATTAATTAACTTTAATTTAAATAATATTCATTCATTGAAAAAAAGAATGTGACTCTAATCTATGTCTTTATGTTAATATTGTACTGTGTAATTTGATAATACAAAATTCATAAAAATACTGTAGTAATTATTATATATATTATATTAAATTATTATATTTCCTCTATCTAGATTTTTCCCAAAGAAGAAGCTACTGAAAGAGGACTTCATTATGTCGGCAATGTTAGGAAAAGCTGTGGTGTCAAATAAACTAAATCAAATCACGAAAGGCCTCGGATTGGACGACAAAGAAGAGGAAGAAAATCAACCTTCAGCAGCCGATTTGAAAAAAATAAAAAAAGAAGAATTACAGAAAGAAGAAGAAAAGTAATTATGGAAACTTATTATAAAATTTGTAAAAATATTATATATAAATTTTTAAAATTCTATTACTACCCATAACCACAAAAACCAAACAAAACATGTATTAATTTAAAACATGTATTAATAGTATAATTTAAATTTGTACAATGGAGAGTTCTTTTGTTTATTTTGTTTTAAAGGAAGAAAAGAGAAGAAATTCAAGCAAAACGTCGAGCTGAAAGGGCTGGAAAACGAGATGAAATACGAGAAAAATATGGATTAAAAGGAAAAGAATCAGAAACAAGTGTGAAAACCGCTAATGATACAAATGCACCAACAAAGAAAACTCAAGTAGAAGATAAAAAGTCATCTGATAAATGTTATATTATGTGATATTATTGTAAATAACATTATGTAATAATGTAAATAACATTATGTGATAATGTTATATTATGTGAAGTTAGGTGAATCTAAGGAAATGACTGAAGTTGGTAGAATACATTACAATAATGTTGTATAATGTAGATGAAAAAATAGCAAAATTGAATTTACATCATTCCAACTTTGGTTAGATACTTATGTATACATACTGATACTGGTTCATGGGGTTAGCTTTAAGGTTAGTCTATTTGTGTGCATTACTTGTTCATTTTCCCAGATAAATCAGAAGTGCCTTGTGATTCAAAGTTTATTAATAAAAAGACGTCCTATGCAAATGAGCTGTCAATTCAAATACAAAATCAGAAAAGCCTCTATAATATATATAAGATATATCTAGTTTTCTAATTATTATATTCTACTAGTTTGGTATCTTCTAAAAATATCACTAAAATACTGTAATTGTTTTATAAGTCCTGGGTTTGAAAGGGATTTCACTAACTATCCAAAAATACATAGAAACAGTAAATCAATTTGTCAAATTTGGTCAACATTATTTATTTTGGAATTATTAATAAATTGTTTTTGGAGGTATTTTAATTTATAGTTAGATAGGCATATTTACAGTATGCTGTAAAGAATAAGGTGTATTTACTAACAATCAGAATTGTTTAGGATATTTTGTTGGGATATTTTCAAATGGTTGCAATGTTAAGTGCTGGATGTAATAGACTTTGTATTACTTTATTGTTGAGTAAATACAGTAGTAATGTAACTACTGTACTAGTTTTACAGATAATTTCTCATGATGCAAGCGGCTTTCACCCACCAAATATACTAACTAAATCTACATGTTTAAGCACATACTTAGTGCTATGGCTTAAGCTGCTTGATTAACTTGATTTGTGTTATTTTTAATAAAATGTACATAAATAATTATATTTTATACCAATGAGGGATTTTATAGGTTATTTTTAAAGGTTAATTAAAACGAAATGCCAAAAAAATATTATATGCAAATATATGGAAGAATTGGTATATAATGTATCTGAGTACTTCTATTTCTTTTATTTACATTTTATTTAATTTATTCATTTTACATCAATATAAACTTGAGTTACAATTACACACATGATTAAAGTCTCAAATTAAAAACTACTTTTAGGCCAATGCTGACAGAATCTTCACACCGCACATTTGCAAAAATCAAATAAAAATAGTATATGTAGGGAGTTCTTGACTTCCTGATATTGCATGCTTGAGACCTTAATATTCCCATTTACATGTGCAGAAAATTCTGAATATTCGAGATTTGTCAACAAATCAATAGTGAGGAGACCCATAGGAGCGTTATAGAATCTACTAACATGTTTACATTAGTTTGCTCTCACTCTCTGGTTGTATAATACCTCTATAGTGATACTTTTAAAGGTCTCATACTGCAGGATGCTCAATTCTCTTATTTTCTCATTTTAGCAAACAAATTCCAAGTAAAAATGTTCATCCATTTTTCATTTTATTACAATCCTGATGTTGGAGCACTAACTTTGATCACTCCTTGTATCTCTTTGAAATGAGCATGATTCTTATCACCCACAAGCTGCAACAAGACTGATTCACTAGTGGTTACAATTGCACCAGCCTGTCTTAACCTCTGTAAGGAATAACAGTAGTACAATTTAAATTATTTTTATGTTATTGACTCATCGTACAGAATTGTCATATTAGAACACATAAAATACAAATAAAACACTAACAAAATAACATGGAACATTTGTTTGCTATGATGCTAATTGAAAGATAACCTTGAATACAAAAGTATGCTATGTTTGACATCAAACTGTTTGTAATGTGATTCCGTAAAAGATGATAACTGAAATCAAAAATACTTTATATTTCTGTACTGAAAACCTTACTTTACCAGGGTTTAATCACCATGCAAACCTTCATGAATTGTATAAAGCTCTGTCTACACTATCAAACTTATTTGTCACAAAAAGTGTGATAAACCCAAATATTGTAGTGATATGCCCAAATATGGTAGTGATATGACATCATGTCCATATATGGGCACATCATATTTGTTTTTATTTACCTCATAGGCAAACTGTCTATCCATCATGCTACGTGATGAGCAGGCATCAGCTACTACATGTACATCGTAGTCTTTACCTAGCAAGTCTAATGCAGTCTGTTGAATGCATACATGCGTCTGAAACAACAAACATACAGCGACTATATATCTATTTAGATTTAATTTTTATAACAGGGAAGAGTGAACTGTTTTATAACTTTGTATTTCTTTCTCTAGCTTGATTTTGGCACATAAAAGTTAAAGACACCTTCCCTATGTTTTTTAGATCTATTTTAAGATCACAAATATATTTAATGTAAAAATAATACTATATGGTCCTATTGTGATAACTTTTTTCGTCTTTAAATGGGTAAAAATGTTAAAAATAAGTCGATTCTAATAATTACAGCGACCCGCTATAAATCCCAAAATGCATTGCGCACGAATTGATATTTCTGGTTTTTTTTCTGTAATTCACCTACTTTTCAATCGATCGTGAGGCCAAAACAAATGGAAGACTCCTAACTTTTCAGCAAAAATATCGGGTTTTCCCCAATTTTTATCAACGGAGTCTGGCAAAAATAGAAAGACAATTAATGCAGCAACTATACAACGTCAGGCTAGGTATATAGCTAGCGTACGATGTTCGTACGTTGCCGATGTTTACCAGCTAAGCCTACAAAACTAAGCCTAGCTAGGCTAGGCCTAAAGACCGTCCACAAGAGGTCAGTCGCCGCGAGCTACTTAGGTAGTGCATTGTTTCTCACTTTTTATCATAATTTACCATAAAACGTACATTTAAGACAAAGAATGACCTGGTTTAATGTTTTTAAAGTAATAAATATGTATTATTTTTACAAAACGTCACAAATTGTAGGGAAGGTGTCTTTAATAATTATGCGGATTTTCTGACTCAAACATTATAAATTATATGAATATATAATAAATGTCACGCTATTTTAAGGCAGTTTGCCTATTCATCAAATTCGTCACAATTTTGATTTTATACACGATTAAACATTTTTACACAATTTAAAAGATTTATAATATGATCATAATAATATAATTTTTACAATTACTGTATATTGTATTCTAAAAATTATTTGTAAAAAGTTCAATATTTTGCAAAATGCACAGAAAACCCAGGAAAATGTTGACAAAGTTTAACAAACTGAAGAGACGAGAAGCAGATGAATATTTACCTCAATTCCAAACAAGACAATTGACTTGATATTGCGGCGTGTTTCAAGTTCTCTCTGCACCTCTGGAATAAGCATGGAGAAGACAGTCTTTGGGTAAACATCAACAGCTGACGTGACATCAAGATCCTCTACAGTTTTTCCTAAGCCATTAGGATACTAACAAATAAACAGTACTTATCAACAAGGAACCATGTCAAAAATAGTCTACTCCAGTGTAACTACATTTTTTAACTTAAGTAAATAATGCAAATTAGCAAGCTTTTTTAATAATCATACACACTCTTTATTGTCGCAGTGACTGTAAAGTGTATTTTATAATATATAAATTTGAAAACATAATTTGAGATTATCTCACCTGCTCTGTAACAAACAGTGGAATGCTGAGAATTTTACTTGCACAAACCTAAAATTAATATACAGTAAACAATTATGTGCCTCGGGCCCATACATTCATGTCATGATATATAAATAAGGGCTTTATTTAGGCCTATTCTAGCTTTTCTTACTTACTTTTTAGTAGGCCTAGCTAGGCCCTCTATCTATATTTAGGCTAGTTGTAGGCCTACTACTACTACTAGAGAGGCTAGTAGTAGTAGTAGGCCTCCTGGGCCTAGTAGTAGGCCTAGGTAGGCTAGCTAGATAGTAGTAGGCCTACTAGTAGGCTACTACCTATTAGAGGCTAGTAGGCCCTCTAGTAGCCCTAGCTTTGTATTCTAGAACAGACAGATCCGAACAGACTTACCATTCTTTGTGCCACTTCTAGAATTTCAGCAAAAAATTTAATATGAGGTTTGAATTTTTCTTGCATATCACACAAGAAAAAAGCTGTGCTATCTGTCGACAAGTTTCGGCCCAACGTTCTTCTTGAAGTCGCCGCCATTGTTTCAATTCTCTTTCTTTTTTTAACCCTGGATGGATTGCTGAGTCTCAATGTCGTGTATTCGTAAACAAGTTTCACGATGTATAACGCGTTGCAATTTGACGCAACCCCACCCCCAGGAGCCAGACACTCCCCGCAGACACTACTAATATTTTATAAGAATCCTTCGTAATAAAAAAAAATGTATAGATTTGCAGATATTGATATTCATGGTTTGGTTGTGAGAAACGGAGAAAAACTGTAGGAAGACTTCATAATTAACAACAATTTAATTCTAAATATTAGGCCCATGAATGATTATTCTGATACAGTAGGCCTATACTAAGTACAATACCATTGAACAAGGCCATAAACATGGCTGCAGTCGCGTGCACCATGGATAAATTTCTCCAGTGCGTGCACACATTTGAGTTAGTGTTTACCGACCGAACAACCGACAGACCGACCGACCGTCCAACCGACCGACATAGTGAGTTGCGTTTGCACGCAACTAAAAAACAAGATTAGATTGAATAACTCTACATGGTAATTTCATAGTTTTTGTATACTTCCCTAAATATATATATACTGTATTTTCATTTTTACCAACAAATTCAAAATGTTTGTCAACCGCATTCCGAAATGTCGAGAATTTAAGGTGTGTGAAGAAAGTCACACTAATGAATGTGTTTACACATACAAATGTAAACAGCCGTGTAATACAATAACCTTAATTTTAGAATGATTAATGAACATTCTATGATGTACTGCAATGAATGTCAACAACAGGTGGTTGTTCTGTAGTAGTCGTTATATGCTATATAGACTGTAGTAGAGGTACATACTTTTCGCATTTTTCCAACAAAAAGTAAGTATTTTCCAAATTTGTATACGGAATCATTTGATAGATTACAGGATCATAAGGTCATCAATACAGAACGTGTGTTGAAGTTTGTTAACCATTTAAATGACATTCTGCTTGTTTTTATTCAGTAGCCTTTTATTCTGTGTGAGTTGATTTATATTGTTTTGAATTCTGCCACTGAAAAGAAATATACTTATTCAAACAGCATTCAGAGCCTGAAGTATTTTGAGAATACCAACTCGCAAAGTGTTCAAATCTCGAGTCGACATTAAAGTTTCCAAAGATAGTCCTCTATCACATTAAAAACAGTTGAATCTGTTCAAAACATTAGCTGCGGTTGACGCCACAATAGTTGAAGTGTTTGTTAATTGAAAAAAGGAAGACATTCAATGAAACGTGATTTTAAAGAAGTTTTACTAAATGGTTTTATTGTTGAGGTTTGACTCAAAGTGAGTGCTTATCCTGATTGTTAGCTTAGCTGTTATTCTCTTCTTACATATTTTTATCATGGAAACGGGAACTTTTATCTGTGATCTTTAGAAATATTTTATTTTCAGTTGTTTAAAATTGATTTTCAAAAATACGTAAAACGAAGAATCGAGAGGAGAAATTATTTCATAATGGAGAAAGTGATGCAATGACAAACTGAGTGTTGAGTAAATTAATGAGCTTACGACCAGTTCATTGTTTTACTTTATTTTGTGGAATTTGACGAAGTAAGAACTGAATTCAAACAAGATGGTGTTTTTAAGAATAATGAGAGTTGTCGTTTTTCGCCATAAACCTACTCGAAACATTTCTAAACTGATCCTTGTTTTACTTGTATTTGTTATTTTAATGTCACTGAAATTAGCTAATTTAGCAAATTTACCAATTCGAGATGTCACGTTAGAAAGTCAGGTGGCTTCAATAAGCCTGAAAACTGTTTATCAAAACGTTCAACGGACGCATGATATTAGAAAAGAGATGGAAGTGAGAAAAGTTGAAGAAAGGGAACCGAAAGTCGAAGAAATGAACGCCAGACAAGAAAACAATGAGACTATTTTTGATGAAGAATATGAAATAATTGATTGTTTCGCCGATCCATCGTCTATATTTGAAGATGAATCTGGCAAAGTGTAAAGCAAGAACAAGTAAATGAACAATTCGAATTAAGTACGAAAGCTGACAAACATTTTACCGCAGATATGGAAATGCAAAAATGGTTAAAAAAAACAAGTATTCTAGGACCTTGATTACTTGATATTTAAACTGTGCCAAGGAAAGGGAGATGATACATTTTTTGTTTAAAAGATTTTCCAGTAAGAGCCTACGTAACGGAACATTAAAATAAGTCTATGAAAATATAACAATGTGTGAGTTATTAACTATTATTGTTATATATTTGAAATCCCCTTCTGTTTGTTATACTTTCAATTATATGCAGATACTGCGATGTAATAGGTCTAATACAGCTACAATTATGTTAGGTCTATTATAGTCTGTCGGTCTATGTGTACCTGTAATAAATACATTTTTCTGTTAAGTATATCTAAATATTGTGTGAACACTAAACTGAAGTTACAAGAGATGTTCACAGATGAAAGCAAAAATCGAAATGATTATAGCAATAATACATGGTACTTTTAATTTATGTAATACTCACAACTTACTCTTTACATGACATCTGAACATTCCAAAACAAAATGTAAGTAGTACCGTAATTGACGTCAGGTGTGCATACTAAATGCAGGGGTTTTGAATTGAAGCCTAAAATTCATATTATATTGTATTTATTTAATACTACTACATTATTTATCTTATCTGAGTTCGATCCATAAAAACAATTTTATCTGAATATTACGTATACATTTAGTATAGACGAATTCGTAGCGAGCCTGAACAACTTTCTCCCGGTCGTTTACGGAATGTGTGGTCGAGGAATTGTAATTGGAAACATGGAACGCCCCTATACAACTTAATTACGTCATTGTGGATCACAAGAGCATATCTAGCCATTCAGCTGTTAGATCTCATACACCGATTTATTCATTCAAGTTCATAGTATATTTAAATGTTGTCTTGTTATCTTTTGATTTTTGCTTGTATATAATATGTTATATTTTACGACTTTCAACCCTGTTAATGGTGACGTTTGGTCACTGTAGGGTGATGATGAAATAAAATAAAAAATAAAAAAATAGTGGGAATTTATAAAGATATACTTTGATGTTGACAGCTTCATTATTACATCTAATGGAAATGTTGTGATTGTGGATAAGAAGCCAGGACAGACGCTAGCTATAGAAAACTCAGATATATCTGAGATGAGTTTTCTAGATCTCACACCCTTATTATTACTTATTATTATGTTATTGTCCCTATTTTTAATTGTGTTTAACGTACTCAATTACTCCTTGTTCTTGTTTAAAGTCTTTTTTATACTAATCGGGAGTTGACTTCATGCTCTACCTGAAGGCCAGTTAAGACATTGTCACCGTGCTTGAGCCACGAATAAAAAGACAGATAAAATAATACCACCACATCATTCTTAATGTTAACATCTTTCAATCGCGTTGTAATATCATTTAATTAAAATTATTAGATACAAATAAAAATGTTGCATTATATTATAGGATAGCCTTTTATTTTTAAATTATTTACTTTTTATTTATACTCTGTTCTTACATAATGAGCATACCACAATATTACACTCACTGAAATATGAAAATTATATTTACAAATTAGACATACAAATAATTTGCAAATACCACATAAAAATAGGAACCAAAAATGATACCAGCAACAACAAATCTTCTTTCATCTGATCGGTATTGTTCTGATTCCTAATTCATCCCTAAACTGTTCAAAATCGTCTTCAAAGTGATGTTCGATGTAAACATTCAACAAACATGTTGATTTCCTTGCTGCCTTGATCACCAATGGCAAATAGGTCTGCATTAATTTCACATTCTTACTGTAGTCAAGTCTTATAGGACCAAAAATGGCTCCTAACGTGCAGACAGGGAACCCAGTTTGTATCATCTCAAACCATTTTACCAAAACTTCACCAAGCATATTAGGTTGAAGCCCAAGAAGTAAATGATTGAAATCATGAAGTTCACGATATCTTTGGATAACATAAGCTAAATCAGCATCATCAACAAACCTAGTCATTGCTCTAGTATCTGCATTAATATTATTCTTATCCATAAACGTAATGTACTTTTTACCAAGTGTTTTATCAGGAAGACTCCGTAAAAAATCAAAATCAATTGTTTTGCTGTTTATCCTTGGTTTTTCTTTTAAAATAATCTGTCCTGTTGGATCATTCATCATTTGTCTGTGCATCTGTTGTAAGGCTCTGTAACCAGTTGCTTCACCTACCACAGCAACCATATCATGCCTGTAGGGATCGTACAGCGCCATCATAGATGATGCAATTGACAACAGAACATTCTGAGGCTTTGTAGTAGGAATATGATATGAATTGAACTCTTGGTACCAGTCTGATGTTTCACCAGTAAATACTTTTAAGCCATAGTGCCTCATAAATCCAAATTTACTGTGCTGAAACACATTTGACGCCGCAAATCTGATCCCCTTCAAAATTTGGCCTAGGCCTACTAGATTAGTAGTGTGCATGATCGTGTAGCCGATATAACTGTATTGTGTCCGCCACCACCAGTCCACGATTATACCATCGAAGCGGCTAGCTAGCGATTCGCGACTCGCTTGTAAAACGTGTAAACGTCAAAAAAGCAATGGAGTAGCACGCCCTCAATGTGTTAGAAATGGGAAATACTTGAGAGACGGTTTATTTTAATTTGTTAGATTAATAGGGCCTATACTGTACTATATTTCATGTACTGTGTTTACTGTACATTCCTCCCTTATTACATTCAGGGCTCTGTTATGTGAAAATATTGTCACCCAGACGAGCCTATTTAGAGTATTTTTAAACTGATGTAGAAGGTTGTTAGATCTACGAAAGTTTAAAGTTACCTTCCGAGTTTCACGACGCGCGCCACTCAACAACGCAGCTGTCGGGTAGAAAAGTCATTCTGTATCATATTTCATCTGAATAAGAGAGTTTGATTCGATATCGGTATAAATTCCAATAAACTAGAGGGTGGAGCTAATAATTTAGCTAAACACGGTATAGCTCGGAGCCATATATAGAGAGAGTTACGGCATTGCGTTCACGGATTTTAGAAAGTCACGTGGTGTGCACGCCGGCCATGTTTGTGTCCAACTATGCCTATGTACTAGCGTATGGAGTCAAGTCATTTGCTTAAAAAATGTATAACATTCACAAGGCTTTAAATATCGAATTTAATATCAAAACAATCAATTTTTTTTAAAGTTTTTGTTAAGATAATAACGAAATCATAAAGTTACTGCGAACATGATTTTAAACAACAAAATGTAAAAACAATGCATTACTATAGAGAATCGGTGTACAAACTAAACTCGCATGCATGGAGCGCACAAAGCCATTTATTGTAAAGAGTCGGAAATTGAATGGATTAAAGCTATTTTTGTTGTTTAAAATCATGTTCGCAGTAACTTTATAACTTCGTTATTATTCTAACAAAAACCTTCAAACAATTTGATGTTATACATTTTCAAAACAAAAGACTCAACTCCATACGCCACATATGCATAAGTTGGACACAAACACGGCTTCTAATCCATTCAATGTCGAAACTCTCTCTATATAGAGATCGAAATGACGCTCTGAATATACCTCCTATATATGGCTCTGGTATTATAGCTATATGTAGTACGCCCTCAATGTCTTACTTCACGAACAAGCGTATCATATAGTACGAAATTGATCCTATAGGTAACATACACAGACGCGCGCATTTAAATGCTGAAGAAAATTGTTACGCGCGCGTAATTCTTGCCTGACATTACCAGAACTTATAATACTAGATATTCGTGTATATTATTATTCATATCTCATTCGCGATCATACATTTTCGTATGTGTGATGATACTTCAAGAAATGAGGTGCACATTTACTAAATTGTTACATTGTATTTGGTCATCTTACATTACATTACATTAGTGGAAATCATCATTTCCTTTTATTATCATTTGCATATACAGTAAAACAAAATATATACATAGAAATTATTCAAGAAAATATATACGTTTGAACGGAAGACATATGCTTAAGTTCGTTGAAGTAATGCCTGCTTTCATATGTGTATGTGTAGCAACAAAACAATCCTACAAGTCATGCTTCTATTGGCCTAGCCTTCAATGGTTGATCTTAGCATGTTATCAATGATCTTAGCTACTTATCCTAACTGCACACAAATGTGCGAGCTATGCGCTTACAGACCTAACAATGAATACCTATTCAAAGTTTGTACCGCAATTGATTTAATCAGCCATACAATAAGTTAATTCCACTTGATTTAATTCTTTGTATTTATTTTCTCGAAGACAAATTATACCTTGCCCCACAGGCCTTCTTTGTACTTGAATTCTACAACATTGTGCACTTTCTATTGGGGAGGAAATAGGGATAAACTTTAATAATACGTTTTTAACTCTCTTTCTCAACAATTGAGCTGGACAAATTATTCGTTTTCAAAATCAGTTAGGCATACAGGTCTAAATTAATTAACCAGTGTACAAATTATGGGGTCCAGTGGTGATCGTCTTCATTTTTATTCACTAACAATTCTATAAACATTTGTATCAAATAAGTATTCTTATTCTACAAAGCTTAATGTACCGATTTATTATCTAATTATAGTATGGGTTACCGAACTATTTTAACAATTATTATATGTTGTTCTAAAATTAGCTCTAAAACATCCCACGACTCTCATAATATACAATGATTTCTGTTGTATTTTACGAGCATGAATGAACAATGAAAATGTATATAGCATTTTACGTAAGTTGTTTAGGCCACGACAACTATAAGTAGACGCTTATCTCCACTTTGCAGATCTGTATTGACGACGGATATTGAGGAGGAAACGGTGTATTCTTCTTCCACAAGCCCTTATCAGTTCTCCGTCCAGCTATCACGATACAGGCGGGGCAAGAGAATGATAAGGAATAATGGAAGATACTACTGCATCTGCTGCCTTTTCTGACTAAT
The DNA here is from genome assembly GCF_964355755.1 of Antedon mediterranea. Taxonomy (NCBI): domain Eukaryota; kingdom Metazoa; phylum Echinodermata; class Crinoidea; order Comatulida; family Antedonidae; genus Antedon; species Antedon mediterranea. The sequence goes on from NC_092671.1 coordinate 1,050,213, forward strand.
ATCACATCTAAGTGCCTGAGTAGTAGGCTAATACGTCACTCGGGATATTACCTGTTGTCACCCAAATCTGGAAATGGGAGAGAAAAAGTAAATAAAAAGCACTGTGTGTTATACATTAAACCAGGAAAAATATGGTAAATAAAACGAATTTAAAGTTTGAGTATCTTAATTAATTCTTAATTTAGACTCAAAAATAATAATTATTATTAATATTAATTGTTTAATACATAGTAATCCTATCATTTTTTGTGATAAGGCCAAACACAGCTCATAGCCCTGTGTTAACGCAATGTGCCGACCTGGAAGTTGAAAGCAGAAGTTATCATTATTTTATGTTCATTATGATGGTGTTCACATTTTCATTCTCAATTGTCTACTAGTCAGTAATTTACGGTTAGCACATAATGTAAGTTTAATTGGGTAATACGTATATATGAGCTTAGTGCATTAAATATTATCAATCTCATTACCATATCATAAATAAACATGTGAATTTACCATATGGTAAAACGAATCTGACTTAATGATATACATAATTTTAACAGCAAACACTTAAAACGCAATGCCATTGTGGAGGAATATGTAGTCTAACACGTCATTATACCATAAAGGAACTAAATGCCATGTGTGAATAATATGTTGACAAAATCATATGAAAACGGTTTATGAATCACAGATTATATCTATTCAAATGAGCAAAATAACAGGAACAAAAGTATAAAAATACATGTGTAATTCAGTTATGTATATTTGATCAGTTGCTCTCTACTTACCTTGAATTGAAATTATCCTAGGCTTAGAATATTCTGCACACACTTATCTGCAAGATGATAATATTAACAAGGCGTGGATACGGAAGCATCTCTTCCGGAAGTGCAGAGATCCGCTCCTTACAACTATTACTGTAGGCTGCCTACCAACTAGCTATATCACGATCCACTCACCTTCCTAACCTCACACACAATGCCTCGAATTAGTTCTCAGGGCAAATTTATATCAAGAGAAAAAAATACCCGCATTCCAAGACTACCGTCCGTAAAATTTCTTGTTTGCTTTTTGGAAGGAATGCTGGTACGGCGTTGTTTTTCAGTATACATCTAGTGTTGGGTTGTATTTGCTCGATTTCTCCTGTTGAAAATAAACCAAGCAAAAGTAACTATTAGAACTCGTTCCCAGGCAAAGTATACTTCTACTTCTTAAGACTCAAGTAGACTATATTGTATGAAATCATACGACCAGAAATCAATTGAGTAAACTCCTTATAAAACGATTAATACGCCTGGCGAGACCTTGGTTTCGCTATCAAATCATTTATACTGTTGTTGTTCCTTTGTTGGTACGGTAGGGTTAGCAAGAATACAAAAATCAGTTTAAGACTAAGCTTTGTACAAACATTTTATAAAACTACAATATATCTACAGGCTTACTTTGAACAATTTCAATGTATCGAAGCACAAAGTTATTTATATATACTTCTATGATTAAATATTGTTATAACTCACAAACATACTTCCCTCATCCCCACCCCTGGCGCCACCACTGCTCTTTGGTCAGGAGGGTGCTGCAGAGGTAACGGCAGTCGGACTGGTTTGCCAGTGACCGCAAGTATAGTCACAAAACGTTTTGAAAATATCAACCATATGTATTACAGTATGTAATTAGTATTAGGCCTTTAAGAGATAATGCAAACATTTTTACACACATGCTCTCTGATAGGAACGAAAAATAATGCAACGTAATAACAACTTACTACTGTACATTATGTTAAATCTTGGCAAACGACACGGTTAAAATATCCATGTAGTAAGTGAATTTTTTCATGGCATAAATATTTGATATTATTTGATATATATTGCTTATGCAACAACAACCATGCTTAATTACACGTCATAAATATTCACGTTAAACATAATGAATATTCATAAGTCATAATTAAACGCCTAAGATAAGATGACCCGTAGAATTATAATTCACTCAACATAAAATATTATTGCATTCTAGAGAGGACAAACGCCTCGTCATGCCTTATTAATACTACAGTAGGTGTGTACTGCGATTGAATCCAATTTATATTATAGTGTACAAAACAAAATCCTTCGTATACTTCGATAACAAATAATATCAAAGACCTATTCTTGTCTTGGTCTATAATAATATAACGGCGCTTAATTATTAATTACATAATATAAGAATTTGTTTATTCTTGAGATTTTTTATTGAACGTATGGAGTATACCATATAGGCTTCGTATAGCCTATGAGATAGTGTTCCATTAAATTTGAATGGTTGAATATCCATTAATTTCAGTCTCCATTCGTCAACAATTAAGTCGACTTAGGCTATAGCTCTTTCATAATGATTAATAATGTAAAACCGATAGAACAATACAAAATATATTACTAATTTGCAAGGTTCAACTATAAATAAAAAGAAATATAATATTTAACATCTGCCCGGAAACGAACACAAAAGAACATTTTTGTTATCAATACGGTGATTACTTGATGAGTTCTTTGTTATCTAATACCAGTACTTAATTGTACAGCGATACGTGGAGCTTATGATTGGAATTTGTGTAACATAGGCTTGAATGCGAATACACTGTTATATTAATAACAACACAACATATAGAAAATTATCATAAAATGGCTACATCAGAATTAAAATTTCCCTGCACATTACCACAATATAAACACAAATTCTTCTTTTCATAAAGCTGTTCATTTTCGGAATAAAACAATAGATCATGAGGATTGTTGGCCAGAAAATTGTGTACACTGTCACAGCAAATTAACCGGAGCAGATTGCCCGTAAATCAAAGCTTTGTCTTGCATTCAATATTACTATTCACACTGCCATCTTTTTTCTAAACGAATACGCAGATTCTGTTTTCAATATTGTAGGCCTAAACATTGAACATTATTATATAAATTTAGATATAAATGCAAGTCTTACCTGTGTATTAGCGAAAGGCAGAGTGCTCCCACACGTGGCCGTGGCTGCTGCTGCCACAACCAAGTCCAAAGGCTAAAACGATTTTATCGTCGGAATATGGTTCACCACGAGTAGAAGCATTGTGTTGTAGCATAATAAGTAGATTTGAATAATATAGCACAAACCAACATGCGCATGCGTAGTTTAGAGATTGTCACTGATATCAAAGCGGGAAATAGTTAAACACAATCGCTTATTGTTAGAGAGGCATGTGCTTTAATATTATGATGACAATTATTACGTGTGGTTCTCCATACACAAACGATAGCCACATAACATGCAATATCGTAGAAGTCACTCATTGACTCATTGTGGTCCATCCTTTTTTGAAGACGACTTACTACTACCCATAAAGTTGGGCAGTAACTAAAGAAAATGTCCAGATTAGTTGTTTTGTAAATCAAGATGATAATAAATCAAAAACAATTTTTATATTGCCAGATTCAAAGAAACGAACGAGATTTAAATAATAATGAAGTAAGGTCAAATATTCAAAAGTTTAATATTTGGAGTATGATGTCAGTAAAATAGAAAACTGAGGACAATGAAACGTCACCGGAGGTAACTTGTTTAACCATGCTTAAACAACAAAGTGACGTTGCACTTATTAAAGATGACATGCTTTTTCGCTTGGTTTTCACGTAGGCTTACACAAATACGACGTACGCGAAACGCAGGTGATTTGCCCAATCACAAGCAAGCGCCTAGAAGTTTCTACCAGTCTCTTGTGATTGGTCAAAATATTTTAAGCTGCGCGTTGCATCCTGGAAACTACAATCAGCAGACGATATGGAATATCGTTTATACCTTTCACAGGAATGGTCCGTTTATACCTTTCATATTTTTAGACACACTGTCATTAACATATAATATAATTATTTACATTAGGGTACTCTATTGTAAAACACACACACCCAAACCTAAATTTAGGTGTGGATGATGACGTCAGATGTGTGAGACATAATGAGTACAAACATAATCATACAATAAACACGTCAAGATCAAGAGCTTACGCATTATGCTAATGAAGCCAAATCTAGATTATCCTATTTAATCTATACAATCTGATTTTATATCGACATCATAATCGCCCATCACGAAGTAGTAAGCTTGGTTTCAACGACGTTAGCGCACCGTAAGTAAGCAAGTAAATTTGACCAATCACGACGCGATGGATCATCCGAACTATCGTTTGTGATTGGTCGAGTAACTCGCGTTGCAAGTGGGAACCTAGCTTAATTATTACAGTAAATAAACAGTCCCATGATTTCTTACATAGAAATATAGTAAGATCAAAAACGAAAGAAGTTAGTAAAGATCGTGTCTCTCCAATGAATTACCCAGCAAGACAGCCAGTCTATAAATGAGCAAGTGCAATCATAAATGTGTAGACAAAAATATTCACAAAATGTAGATATGTTTGATAAACCACATTTCTAATTCAGAAATATGAGCGAATTAAACGAATTGGCAATTATTGTAATATCTTGTACATGGGGTTCGGCGTATGTCTTGCGTGACAGTGCTGCAGCCCAAAACTAAACTCACACTTAACATAATTAGGCCGCCGTGATACAACACTTTTATTTTATAATATTGTATACAGTTAAATAAGAGTTGTGATTTGTTGATTGTTGACAAACGTGTTCCAACCCTTCAAAAACTCATTTTAACGATTATAGGCCTATATTTGTGTCATCATTCACATTATATGACCAAAATTATTTGTTTATTACATCAGGAAAGTGGAAAACGATCACGTATACATGCAACAACAAAAAAAGAGCTATTTTCTGTTAGTCCAACCAACCTTCTGAGGGTCCACCCACTTAACCTGTAGGCCTACATTTCCTGTTCCTATACAGTCTACAGTGACTCTATATAATTATAAGATACTCACTCATCATGTGCTCGAACTTAAGTATCACCAGAACAGAATTGAGGTCCACCATAAAAAGCTACACACGCTGAACAGTTTTGATGTTTACTTTTAACTGAAGCCATCACCCACACCTTACAATCCCTAAAAGTTCTAAATAGTTGAACCTATAAACACATCGATAAAAGTGAATAAAAGGTATGACGTAAAATGAGTATTTCTTGTTAACAATTCAATCAATGTCCTCGAATCAGGAACGCATCATTCAATTATTCATTTACGAGGAGAATTAATGACAGAATTCTAGCAAGTCCTTCATTCACAATTCAATGTACTGATTACTGCTCATTACAACTATTCTGCATTAATGCAATTTAATCTATAATTAATAACTTTGCTGTTCCAAATCTGTTCGTGTTTTTTTTATGTACAATTGAGGCAAAACAATACCAGTTTGTTTGTCGTTCGAATTAACAAAAGCTATGTAACCTTCAAAAATAATAAAAGTGAGAGGAATATGAATTACCCCACAATACATATGGAATGTAAATACTATATTATTCATCTTTGTTTGCAGCTGATGAATGAAAACATATTATATTCCAACAGTGTGCTTTATATCGTGATAGAGGACCATACAAGTGTGTGGGGTTTGAGGCCGTGTTGCACTCGTCCTGCCGGTTATATTGTGGTCAACACAGCAGAATAAATTGTTTTCGGTATAATTGTATAAATACAGAAGCTGCTACTTTTTAGTACCATTGCAGTTTCAAATACAATCATTTTAAATTAGATTTTAAACCTGACAATCCTCCATGATTGATAAAAGAGGAAAATAAACCAACTTATAGTATTTTTTTAAAACATCACGAGATAGTTATTTCCAGCTAACTTGATTCAATGCCAATGGTTTACTTAGAAGTAATAGTAAAAAGCATCCTCATTACACCCCACTGATAATAATGGTACCAGCATTTAGTACGCGCGCGCAAATTGCGTGCCTTTGTTGACGCTGATGAAGATAAGTATGAACATTCTAGATTGCTGCTCTTTGAATTTTAGAAATGAAGAAGGGGTAAATAAAAGCTATTTTTACGATTGATATTAACATTATAGATTGCTCTGAACTCCTGGACAGGGGTAATGATGAAAAAGGTCTATTTTTACTATTATTGACGCATAAGTACAACAATATCGTGATTTCTACAAACATTGTGGTTTTAGCTTAATCCCATGAGAAAAAATATTACTAATTATTTCGGGAAAACATCATCATAAAACGATATATGTTACAGCAACGTCACACAGTCAAACCACGTTAAATTGATTTCTGTGGTTGGGGTATTATTACCTCACTGTGTAATGTAAATAATTATATACTAATTTACTATACGTAAACGAGTATCACGACAGATGGGGATATTTTAATACCTGCACTTTCACAAATGTTGTATTGCTAAAACTGCATGTATTCCATCCAATTTATTATCACAATCATACATAATAATAATTCGATTTAAACATTTTGACTGATACAATAAATGATATTCTCAGAAATACATTTTGAAAACTTAAGTTACGATGTGAATAGTATTTTGATAAACAAATAAACCGAAAATTTACCTCTTTACACACATGATCCATCCTAAACTATTAGGGTTGTCACTGTTTTCGCCACTTTCGTCTTTTGTCATCGAATTCAAAAGCCGCACAGCCACCAAGCGTGAAAACAAATTGGATATAAACACCATATTTTTAAACTTTCACTATCTGAAAAAAAAATTCAAACGACTGGCATATTGCGTGTGTGGGCCATTAACGCTTCTATCTGTACAGAATTATTACTTATTCGTTAATGTTTTTGCCGCCAAATGAAGCTGTCGTCTGCTGATTAAACTCCAGAAACAGTTGTTCCTTTTCTTGCAGCGATAAGCCGGCCACGATGAAAGTCAACGCATCAATAATGCGTTCTTACGCGTGTGTTATATCGCGCGTTCTCAACGCATATTTTTTCACGCTTGGATGGACACAGCACAGATGGTAACACGCTTGCGGTAATTGTAAGCTGTAGATTCTCGTAAAAAGTTACTGGGACTATACCACTACGAAAACAGGTTGACCTTTTTTTGTAATGAACTGACTTGGATGCAGGCGACAGTTTTCTTTCAAGGTCCCTTACAGCTAAAATAAACGTGACAAAATTAACGAAAGAAACAAGTTTTTCGATCTCTGCTTCGTGTAAACCCCTAAATGATGACACAGAAAACATAATAAAGAAGCAAATAGGCCTAAATTGATTATATTTTTGTCGTTGTTTTAGGTCTTATAACTAATCATCTCTCAGAAATTGTATTTAAATCTTTAAAAAAATGCATAATGACAGCCAACAAATAAAATAGGTCGTGCAAATATATTGAATACGTACTTACAGGAATACCATTATCGCAAAAACTCCACCGCAAACGTATTAATGAGTTTTCAGTCGTCAATAGCGCAAACACTAAATTTTTTCGCAACAATATGTATCCAAATCATTAGCCATTTCTATATTCATTACGTATAGTAGGCCTATACAGTAGTAGGGCTGTGACCTGACTGTCCTGATATCTGGCCAGTGCGTCAATGTCCGTGATGTTCCATTAAACTTTGGCTTACGTCACACACATAAAAACATCCCATCACACGACGTCGTCGTTGAGTGTATGCTGCCGCTTGCCAACCTTTCGTAAACGGTTCATGTGAGGTGGTACTAACGGCACATTGTGGCGCAAACGTATAATTTTACCGACTTAGCGTAAATCATTTAAAGTGTGATGTAAATTTTAGATAAAATATGAAGACATTACTTTAGCTTTGAATCAAAGCAAACAGAAGACAGAAATGAAACGATTGACTTTCTCAGTAGGAAATTGAGGATTGTGATAAATGAGTGTAAAAACGGCGCCCTTGAACGGGCTAGTAAGACTGTCTGTGAACATGCACACCAATGTGAACTTTATTGCATAAAAGTGCAGTCATGCTTTTGAATAGTACAACATCGCCTTATATTGACGTCGTTCAAAGCTAGAACGGTGCAACGCAAGTAACTTGACCAATCACGACGCGCGCGAAAGATCATCCGAACTGTCGCTTGTGATTGGTCAACTTATTTGCGTTGCACTTGCATCTTTGCGTCCTAATAATGGAACCAATCATAAGGCCTACTCCATTTAATGCATCCTTTTCCAAATTATTATACCAACAAATACAATTAATGTGTATCATTAAAAAAATCCCCCAAAAACGAAAGGGCGGTTGCAGAAAGAACTTGTTGTCACAAGAACCTAATATCCTACTGTACACCTACAACATTTGGTATTTTTTCGGTACGTTAAAAGTGGACTCGAACCCTAAAATCTTGGCTATTACAATATCAAGACAATTAATAATGTGTCAGGCGTCATCACTGAATAAAAGAACATTCTGGTGAATGGGTGTAACTGTTTAATACTAGTTCAAGTTCGCACTAAATGAATTAGGAGCCATATTTATTATTAAATTAAACTGTTGTATTAACTACTTCCTTTCGAAGATTTTGATCCCCGGATTGAGCGTAGCAAGTGGGAAAACCCACGTGACGTGTTGACGTCATACCTGGGAACGGGGTTCCGCGTCTGCTTGCACTTTTAAAAGGTCATATCAATGTTTGTAAGGGATGACTTTACACATGTATTTATTTAAATGATAAAATATTTCAATTAGGCCCATTTATAATTTATGTCAGTTTGTTTGTTTCTTTCTGTTTTGTCTCTTTAAACCAATGACAAGCGACAGTTTAACAAATCCATCGCTTGTGATTGGTCAAATAATTAGGTTGCGCTTACGTTCTTGCGTAACGGGAACCAAGCAATATATAGTCAATCTGTTTTTTGTGTTGTTGATACGTAACTATAACCTTTTATGTGAAAACGCTTTCAGTACCATAGTACTTATTTTATATGTTATGATATCGTTCTATGCTTAATGATATTTCCTGTTATATATAATATTACTTCGATGTCAATTATTTTACTAATTCAGCTAATTGAATTTCATCGAATCACGGATATAATATTTTATACAAAATCACATTTAACATAAATCTTAAAATTATTCACTTTTATTGCCAGAAAGAGTAACATAACGTAGTGTAGGGAATTCCTGTATGAAAAATTACAAATTAATTGTAAGAATTGTTGAGGAATGTTTAAAATGAATTTTGTTGCCAAAATGTGCGAACTGCAGCATATAAAAACAAAGATTGCTGACAGTGAGTGAATGAAGCAATCTGAATGACTCATGGCGAGCAGCACTCTAAAACTAGTTGTAATTAGCATGATCACAGAGATGTTTTTAACGATTGCCTCCTCGTTGTCCCAGCTTACTACATGCAGCAGTTCTTTGTTTTAACGTGTTCCAAGTAAACATTGCATTTTACTCAATCTTCTGCTCTCAACAAATCGATATCTCAAGATATGAAATTTCGCTTTGATTCGGAATTAGCGAAGGGTTGGTGTAAGTTGACACACGGCCCTCAAGCAGTCTTGATGGCAAACTATAGATGGTTAATCTTTTAATGAATTAAAATATGTCGAGGAATTAATTATTTCACCGTTTCTCATCAACAAACTCTACTTAATTTGCACTTGGGTTGCGTTATTTTAATAATAATATGCATCTATCTATTTTAGCATAATTTATATTAAGATAAAACACCTTCTCATTTACAGTCAGTAAAACATTGTTAGAGAGACATGATCATTGTAACCATAATAATTATAATTGTTTAAACACAAAATGCATGGAATTCATTGATAATATCGATATCAATAAACATGATAGCAGCATGCCTTGTCATACTAATTATTTAAATGTGCGCTCACATTTTGTGAACGCCCACACGTAAATTAATGCGCGAGAATTGTACGTTTCCGATGTTGCGCATTGCGATAACATAACGCACCACGCGCACGCACACACACACACGAATACGTAATTTTACGCATACAATATTTCTTGCATGAAACTACTGTATAATATCATGACGTGTTTTATTTTTGCAATATCGCATGAATTATGCAGATAATTTTATACCATATATTGGGCTTTTATCTGTCTACAGGGATTAGAGGAATTATGGAAAAGCCGTTACGTTCTTGTTTTCCATGGTTCACTGCGCACGAGATTCATCCGACGAGGTAGTGTTGTAGTTGATGATGGATGACGTAATTAAGTCGATAAAGATATGGATTAACGTTAGCACTCGTAGCTTATTTTGTATTTTGTACACACAGTTACTGAAGTCTAACCTTAGCATTTTATGTGTAATAATGCTGAATACGTAAACATATATTTATATTATTAAAATTTACTAAATTCCTCAGAATTCCGATTACAAGTAACAAATAATTTATAGAATTCCAATTTTTTTCCAGATATATAAATTGACATAATCATTTCATTCAAACCACTCTGTAAATACTTTTGTACGGAATTTTGAAATTAAATAAATAGTGGAAATGCCACTTTATAAGCTTCCATTCACATGCATTCAAGCAATGAAATTCCACTTTAAGCTTTCATTCACATTAAAGCAACGAAATCTGTAAATAGTAAATAGTGGAAATGCCACTTTAAGCTTCCATTAAAGCAACGAAATGCCACGTTAAGCTTCCATTCACATTAAACAACGAAATCTGTAAATCGAATTGGTTTCATGTGTCATGATGAACATCAGTGATTTATATTCATCAAAATGGCTGTTGTTCAGCAGTGAATACGTACGTATCGCTGTCATTATTATTATCAGCATTATCTTGTAATCAATGATTATTATCTATTCACTATCAATTTGACTTTAAAACTCGCAAATTAAGGTAGTCGAAATGAGCTCTGGATAAAATACAATTTTAGGCCTACTTGCATTATAAACAGTGTTTTATAATGAAATATTTCAAACTTATACAAAGCTTAGACTTTAGGCCTATATCGAAATTCAAAGAAATATTTGATCAAATCAGAATCATTAAATGCACACCAAAGCTGGTTTGTTTACAAAATTACTCACAAACTGTGTTTATGATGAAATGTCTCAAATTTATACAAAACTGAGTATTTATAAATTATACAAGAAATTCAAAGAAATATTTGATCGAATCGGAATAAATGGACACAAAAGCTGGGTTGTTTACAAAATGGCTCACAAAGATTGGAAGTTAAATAAAAAGATACGAGAACTACTCGAGTATAACAATAGCCAAAGATCAACAAAGATAAACAGGAGAACTTATTCGAGTGTAGTTGTCTCAGAAACAAACATAAAGTAGGCCTACTATTATTGCTGAATAAACATATAAAAGAGTATTATATTACAATTATTCTTGTTTTATATGCAAATCCTCTAATATTTGATTTTGTCGAAGTAACAGATTTTACAGATAGAGTATGTTTACTTTACACAATGTGTCCATTTATTACTTCCCCAAGAGAAAAGAGAGGGAGAGAAATACTTGAAAATATTTGCGTGAAAAAAAAATATCAACAAAAAAGAGGAGAGAAAAGGCAAAAAACTAGATAGAAACAGAAAATGGACAAGAAATACTACTAGTTCCGGAACTGCAGCACAAATACAGCAACATATTATATTGATATTCTAAAGACCTTATACTTGATTTAGAAAAAAACAACAGCATTAATTGAAGAAATTATATTGATCAGCTTGACCAGTACCATGCAATAGGCCTACTCATGATGTTTATCAGCCTGACCAGTACTATGTCAACATGATGTTGACCAAAATGACCAGTACATACTATGTCATAGGAATACTCACGATATTGATTAGAGTCTGACCAATACTATGTTAACAAAATATTGACCAACATGACCAGTAGAATGTCATAGGCCTACTCATGTTTGATTAGCTTGACCAGTACCATGCAATAGGCATACCCATGTTTGATTAGCTTGACCAGTATCATGCCATAAGCCTACTCATGATGTTGATTAGCTTAACCAGTACCATGTCATAGGCCTACTCATGATGTTGATTAGCTTGACCAGTACCATGTCATATGCCTACTCATGTTTGATTAGCTTGACCAGTACCATGTCATAGGCCTACTCATGTTTGATTAGCTTGACCAGTACCATGTCATAGGCCTACTCATGTTTAATTAGCTTGACCGGTATCATGCCATAAGCCTACTCATGATGTTGATTAGCTTGACCAGTATCATGTCATAGGCCTACTCATGATGTTGATTAGCTTGACCAGTGCCATGTCATATGCCTACTCATATTTGATTAGCTTGACCAGTACCATGTCATAGGCCTACTCATGTTTAATTAGCTTGACCAGTATCATGCCATAAGCCTACTCACGTTTGATTATCCTGACCAGTACCATATCATAGGCTTACTCATGAAGTTGACCAGTACCATGTCATAGACCTACTCATGAAGTTGACCAGTACCATGTCATAGACCTACTCATGATGTTGATTAGCCTGACCAGTACCATGTCATACTCGTTACATACTTCGTTCAATTTTTGCCATGTGATGACATCAGCATTTGCAATTTCCCAAGTGATTCGTGATATTTGAGTGTAGCATTAATGCGAGCATATTATCATGCCTAATCACATACTATTCACTCATACACACTATAATTAAGATTATTCAAATTTATAAAAATTATAATATTACTAATACAAACACTAATTATAATAATAGAAAACCAAATAATAGAATAAATATGATAACAAAATAACACAATTATTTACCTAAATAATAACATAATAATTCGTTAAAAACTATAATAAATTAATACTAATGATATGATAATTTCATATACTTATGAATGAAAACATGCTAACTGTAGGCCTAATTATATTATAATTATCATCATCATATACTATCAAATTGATTTCAAGTATAAATTACGTAACAAAATAATAAAATTTTAATATTTAAAGCAATTTAAATTAAAGATACTTCGATTTACCTTTGAGAGGCAGCTAGTATTGTAGAACATTGCAACTGTTAGGAACCAACATCCTCAGATTTTATCCTCATAGCCTTCATCGTGCCTCCGTACAAAAACTGATTCGAATAAACTCACAAATATTAACAGGAAACGTCCATTATTTGTTTAGGGATGTAAAGCATTTAATTCTTAATCTTATGTTTATGAAGAATATCAACTTATATATCAGAAAGGAGTGATTACTTGCCAAAAACAAATTAATTTGCAGTAAAAGGTGTTACAAATCATCAATTCAGGCAAACTTCGAAATTCAACCACACGAACTTGTCACCACGACGAGTTGGTGATCAATTGTAAAAATTACGATGAAAGTGATTATTTATATATTGTACATCGAAACAGAAAATTAAATAATTTGAAAATTATCTTCATCACTTAAGCAGTCTTAATTGAATTTTGTGCGATCGGATTTTTATTATGTGGATCTGCCCGAAACAGGTCTAATTTTTAAGAAATACACATGTATACAACGAAGGTCATTGCAAGAAATTTTCAAAGATAATAAATAAGTGTCCGTGTATTGTATAAGTATGCAAAGACTTGAATAGACATTTTTTTTCACTTAAAATAAACAATAGGCCCCTGGCTGGAAGAACTTTACTTCAAAAGTTGGAGTTATGAAAGGTGAAAAGTTGAAACCATATAAAGTAAATTGTGTTTGAGGGTCTAACCGCGTAGTATATATTATTATCATGTATCCGATGTTTATGTGTATTCCATGTCTAATGTCAGTTTTTCGTCACCAAAAACCAATAATTACTGTCATACAACCAGTTATGATTTGTATACAGAATGGCACGGTAGTTTCATAGGCAAGGCGCCATGATTGATCTAGATAAGAAGCAGCCATTATACTTACACATACCAGGGGCGAACCCCTTTTTCATTTAGACTACTAAAATAATTTTACTACTAAATACATTTTACATTTTGTATTTAATCCCCGGAACGAGGCAAACAATTATTGAGTTTTAAATATTATTCGCATTGACCAATTATAGTTAAATACCATAAATCATTCATTAGAGACGTTGGCATTGATAAATTCGCATATTTAACTGGAATTGTGTTCAGCAACACAAAAACACCGTTCTTTTGTGAAACATTTAAAAATGAATGAACACTGGATTCATCACGAAGCTTCATCCAATTGTCACCTTTCTAGTTATAGACTAGACTAGCCAGATTGGTGGTAGAGGAGATAATAATTAGACAGAATATGGTACCGAGTCGTGTAACCAACTCGCATCCCCGTGAAATACTGGAGTAACCAAATCAGAGCAGGCCTACCAATTCTACGATACAACTTGAAAAGGGTGTAGCGAATTTGTTTCGGGGACGGCAGGCGGAAAAGTAATTTATGCAAAAAGTAATCTGCACATGCGTATAACTTCAGTAAACTCCGTTCCGTTCTTTATCAGGCCTCCTTCCAATAGGCCTCCTTCCAATAGGCCTACCATCCTGAAACGAAAGCTGGCAAGTTACAGTATCTTGTGGTAAACGGGGGTGAATGTTCAGTAGAGAAAGAAGAGAAGACATACTTTTCTATAAAATAGTCGGCTGGATAGAGGAATAGAAAGAAGAAAGTAACCAAGATGTAACCAAATTCTACATGCCTATCGATTTCTTTGCATGGTTCATATTATATAAAGTGCAAGTGTGCTTCGTTAGAGAACCTTCCCTCGTTAAGTTATAAAGGTTAATTGTAAACATTGTCAATTAATCCTCCTTGGTAAGTACAAAGGCATACAGATCAATACAGATTACCAATTGCTATCAAAATAAAGAATTACCAATTTACTTAGTAAATCAGGACCAACGATCCAAGGACAGAACGTTGATTATTTAGATACGTATTGTGGGGACTTTGTCTACCGTTCCATCAGGTAAAGACTCTATCAAGAGACCACATGTGGGCCAAAGATGTACAGTACACAACATACATTAGAAATTAGACAAATTAGCTAAACTAAATAACCAGTGATGATCGTGTTCAAACGCTCTGCTACTGAAAACTTACATTTCTAAATAATGTTTCTCTCAAAATACAATGATTTAAAAGACATTACAAGACATTTGAAGAAACACATCAAAGGCATACTGTATGTATGCAGTACATGATTATAAAATGTTGTACGATGTTGCTGTCACTTTTCATATCATTATCAAGAAGCTAAGTATATTCTCTCTGCATAAATAACACTTGATACTCTGCTACTCATTAGAGTGATGGTATTAAGTTACACTTAAGATTTCTGAGACGACTCATCATCCAGTCAGTGTATTCATCATTACATTATCTTCAAGATGCCACTCATAAATTCATAATAGAACACAACCTCAGACATAAGCTTTAATACCTTTACACTCAGAAACTTAAGTACATGCATATATTCCAAAATATAGTAATTGTAAGTTGGAATGGCGTATCACTTAATAACACCACAGTTTGACACAGGAACTTAAGTGGTACTTGAGCCTCTGTTGATCTAACATTCATGGTTTCCAAATGCAAACTATTCTAAGAACATGCACAAGACGTAAGGTAAAGAAGCACATGCTGGTGATAATGATAATGATTATGATGATGAGGATGATAGTGAACGTATTGTAAAACGAATCAGATAGTGGTGATTTGGATGATAATAATGATTATTGTGATATGATGAATAGATGAATAAAAGCGATGATGGATAGATGACTAAACGAGGACGATTATTATAATAATTATAATGACAATAAAGGTTATATAATATTATTAAATTGAATTATATTTTTTATTCTAGAAAATTCTATACTTAATAATTTTAAATAATTTTTTTTTTTATAATTGGTGATGACGATGATGATAAAATAACAGTAATTACTAACAGAAAACAAAAACTGATTGTTTTTTTCAAAGCACAATTGACTAATATCAAGTACCGTAATAAGCGTGAAATCCACGTCCGTCCTAAAAGTAATTGAAATTTAAAAATTCATGAAAATGCGAAATACGCTGAGAGTTTGTAAGTGAACAACGATTTTGATTAATTATCGGACGGTTCAAGAACACCGAGATATCGACCCGAATGTAAATTAGTCACAAAGTCCGATGGCAGACTTAATATATGATTGAATATAATATCCATGCATTAAACATGATGCGCCGTACAACAAGGGTGTATGTTGCGCGTATAATGTTTGTTAGTTCAATTGTATATTTCACATAGCAGGGTTCATGACGTTGTTGAGTAGATAAATTCATACCTGAACTACTGTATGTGTATATACTGTATGTGTATATACTGTATGTGTATATACTGTATGTGTATATACTGTATGTGTATGTGTATATACTGTATGTGTATATACTGTATGTGTATATACTGTATGTGTATTATACTGTATGTGTATATACTGTATGTGTATTATACTGTATGTGTATATACTGTATGTGTATATACTGTATGTGTATATACTGTATGTGTATATACTGTATGTGTATATACTGTATGTGTATTATACTGTATGTGTATATACTGTATGTGTATATACTGTATGTGTATATACTGTATGTGTATATACTGTATGTGTATATACTGTATGTGTATATACTGTATGTGTATATACTGTATGTGTATATACTGTATGTGTATATACTGTATGTGTATTATACTGTATGTGTATATACTGTATGTGTATATACTGTATGTGTATATACTGTATGTGTATATACTGTATGTGTATATACTGTATGTGTATATACTGTATGTGTATATACTGTATGTGTCGAGTCACAAACACACTGAGTTTGGTCTTCTATTTGTTTGTTTCGTTTATTTATTTTGTCAGCATAATATTAATACAACAACATACAATAAACATAGATATGAAAATGTTGGGATTCAAATACTGTAAGCTATAGCTACTGACAAATTGACTCCAAGTGACAGACATTTCAAATAGGAAAAACCTGAACAAAAGTAAAGTAGAGCTTCAAAAGCTTGCGTCATAAGGCGTTATATGCATAAATTCTGACTATTCAATTTTGTTTTTTTGTTTACAGTTAGTGTCTGTGGAATTTGCTTCAACATGGCAGGTTCAACAATGGTGAAACCAGGAAAGAGTCAAACCATTTTGTACAAAATGCCATTCATATATTTAATGGTAACCATAAAGATTCATATAAAACTAAACTGTTTTATAATCATTGCTGGCAGCAGCAATTCTTTATTTTCTCAATGATAGCTGATTGAATTCATACAAGACATAAGTAATACAGCTATTCACACGACAGAGCTATAATAAGTCATATTATTATATATAGCTATTCATACGTCATTTTATATATAGCTATTCATACTTAAAATTATATGCAATTCATACGTCATATTATATATAGCTATTCATACGTCATATTATATAGCTATTCATACTTTATATTATATAGCTATTCATACGTCATTATATAGCTATGTATACGTGATTTATACTGCGTGATAATGACAATGAAGATGAGCAAATAAAAAACTAATAAAATGAAAACGATCGTTTTTAGGTAAAATGGAATCACAGATGGGCAATCAATTGATGGATTTAGTTGTTGTCGATAGTGTTTTATGAACGTTTGGTGCTGATGAGTTAAATATTTCAAAATATAGCGAATATTAAAGATACAAGTGAATAGACCTATAACAATAGTTATAATAATGAAGGTATAACTTTAATTGCAATTTAAACAAAATGTACGATTACAAAAAATAAAATAATTATTTTAATATTCATTGTGATGTAACCATGAGATGAGAACAAAATATATCAAATAAAAATGGAGAGAACATTGTAAACAGGCACCAAGTATGCAATTATAACAAGCAATTTAACAACATATGCCATTAAGTTATAATTATGGATATCTGCTTTGACCGTATTAAACATTACAGTCATTATATTTGACCTCAAGCAGATTGGCAAACGATGCTGCTGCTAAATGATGCATACATAAAAGTAGCATCAACACGTTTTACATGCATGCTTCCTTTTCTCTCATTTAAGCGTTTTTCCCACTAGAACGCAACGCAGCGACGTATTGACGCAAAGTGCTGTATTGCGTAACGCTTGGTTCCCACTAGCGACGCAACGCAGCGACGTATCGACGCAAAGTGCTGTATTGCGTAATTACAAGTGGGAACCGACAGACACAATTGTGCTGCAAACATCGCAGGCACGAAGGCGGGGGTTTGAATGATTGGAAGAGCATTTTCTTACGTTGCGTTACGTTGCGTATGATGCATATAGGCCAGTACGTTATTCACCAAATCCGTATTCATTATTATGACAATTAGTTATAATATTACAGTTAGGCCTATACTAACTTCAGACTCAAGTTACAATTAAATTTAAATATAAATAGCAGATTTACGATTATGAGACTCTAGGCTATACTGAAAACATTGGAAATGAAACTAAATTGTACAAAATGTATTGTGTTGTCGTGGTTGTATATCCGTGTTCTCAGTGCATTTACAGACAAGCAGACAATGGACAGACACGCAGACAGGTATAAATACAAATAAGTTTAATTTATTTTGTTCAAATACTCTTACAATGTTGTTATATTTTGTTAACGGTGGATGATTTTCATCGTGAATGAAAAATCGTACTCGCTTATAATTATATTAATATATGCAATCATTTAAAACGAAAACGAAAACGTAAATAGCTCTTTTAAATAGTTTGAATTCTTTCGCTAAAATACAGCATCTATAATTCAACAATTCAAGTAAAAACAACACACGGATATATTCCTTTTACAAATCGTATTCATGTTTTCAAATTCAACTTGCCGTATAACACCATGATTCGCTTTATGATAATACACAACATCCCTTGGGGTATATTTCATATAAATTACCTTTTAGCTCTCTAACCAATTTAACAAACATCAAACGCACAGAAAAACGTTATTTTGTGTAAAATATACATTAACCGTTAGCGATGCATTGCGCGTATTCTATGGTTACGTAATGTAAAACGATTGGTCCAAATTGTATACGCAATACTGTGACAAGTATGTGAAATCACAATAGCAATGAGGCAATTAAGTATAAGTATGAACTTAAGGGGATAATGAGTAATAAGTAATCAACTAATGTTAACATTTTATCGAATACCTAACTTACACACTACTGTACGGTGATGATGATGCATTATGGTTTTTACATTGTTCGTTACGGTTAACATATTTGTACTTCTATACGAGCAAATAAATGCGAATAAATAGTAGTACTGTACTATATGTGCCAATATTATTGAACATACGGTTGGCTATACAAACATCAACGTGGCTACATTTGGTCAGGTTAACCAGGGAGATGTAAAATAGGGTTAACAGATCACGCTAGTTTGCAAGAGGCGACACGTTTAATGTTCGGTGCTTTATGTCTCAGACAAGGCTATTTCCTTTGACAATTTAAAAAATTAAAAAAAAAATGCCAAAATATATTAATTTGAATTTTTAAAATGGCATATTTCGTAGGCGAACGACGATATGCGTGTATTTTAAATATTTACACGTCACTAACAGGCAGTTGAACAACGCAAAAGTGTATACGCAACGCAAATTGACCAATCGTAAGCTACGACCATCCGAACGATTACTAGATTGGTCAGATTACGTACTTGCGCGCTTAGTTCGAACTACGTGTAGCGCCGCCACTTGTTAGCACCGTCACATGATTTGTATAAAACGTAAGTGGCCTAATTCTGAATAATTAACAGTTTATTATCCTAAAGTGCTGTCCACAAACATTGATGTACATATTGCTAAACAAAAAGCTCATGGGAAGATTCACAATTACAATTACTACTTTTCTATATTCAAGGATATATCTCGGCTTGTTGCTATTAAAATCATTGAATAAATTACACGCTTCGATTAGCATTACTTATTTCATATTAATGAAACACTCCTGATATTGAGCAGCCTCGTTAAACCTAGTTTTTATATCATATTTGTGTATGCCATCACAATAAAATTAGGGATCATATTCTACTGCAGTTACTGCAGTAACTACAATGTGTTAGTACTTTTTAACCCGCTTTGCAATATTTAGCATCCACTTTTTTGGTTCTATCTCATGAATTCTACTTTTCAACAAATTAATTGCAGTAAAACAATATAATTATTGCAGTAGAGTAATTTTAAAATGGTCCCTCAATTTAATCCATCCAATTTTTATACTTAAGCAGTGTTAAGTTTATGTTTTATTTACAACCTTGATTTAAAAGGAAGCATTGTGCTAAAACTAGAAGAAAATTGCACAAATTGCAAAAAAAATTGAAATATAAAAGTATTAAGGAAAATAGAAGATATTTACAAAATTAATTTAAACATTTCACCAATAACAACAAAAACGACCATAAAACACCCAAAATGAAACAGAAATACTAAGCAAATGCAGGCAAACATTAGAGAAATTATTAATCAGAAAGTTGGACCTTGCAATACTGTATATATATAAAAAAAACGGACTCAACTTGAAAAATGTAGTTTAAGAAAACCAAATCAATCATATTGTAAATAATTTACAATAACCTCTATTTGCTGATTGCCAGAAGCTAAGAACCTTTGGCAAGCATCGCTTTCCCATAGTTTAAAAAACAAGACAGAAAACAAACAAACAGTGTTGATTTTATAAGACTGTAAACAACTAAGAAACATACCCCATTCTCCATGCTCACACCAAAATACACCTTAGTAACTAAATATCACGAAAGACTGAAAATAAAATCTGGATAAAATAAATAACTATAATTATTATAAATTATACTAACATTTATATTGAAACCTAACATTGTAACCAGTTGTTGGTTGTCAAAAATTAATAATACAATAATCTTTGATCCATTTTAACATAAGTTCTCTAATGGTTTATAATTTATGATTTTTACCTAAGTACTACCAAGGCAATCTTACAACATGACACTGAGCTCGCCTTACCAAGATAGGAACTCATAACAGCCCTTTGATCTTATGTCAGGCTGCGACAAATACCAACAGTACTGTACTATGTACATATTCTCTGCGACGTGCAGTGCCTGTTAAGAGGCATGGAACTGACGGTGTCGCAGCCACAGATAGACCCTTTCATCTCCAGAGCTCAGCATCCTGTTGTTAGATTTCCTTGGTAGTGCAGTACATTGAAACCACATGAAATTGTTTTCACAAAAATCGTTGAAAGGGTCTAATTCTATTCAGCAAGGAGATATCTGTCTTTTGAATATTTTAATACTTTTATTTTATATCTTTTGTAAACTAATACCCACTTGAGGTGCAAAGCCGCATAAGTCCTGTTTCTACTACTTGGTCTATTTTCACCAAAATATATAGAATCTAATAATTTGAGTAAGACAACTTCTGTATTTGGATTAATGATCTTTTACAATGGATTAGTTCATTTGAGAAAAGAACCATTCTCGTATTATTCTTTTATTCTTCGTCAACCATTTTACATTTATTTCCATTTTTTCTAAAGCTTTACTGATCTCACGCGTTCCTGAACCAGCATCAGAATGATCGTCAAAGAATTGTTTTGCCTGTGAAATAAGAAAAACAACTGAAATAACACCTGTTTTTGTATGCAAATCCGACATGAACACCTGTACAGTACTTATATTTCAGTTTGTTACAATAAAGCTTTTAAAACAAATCAGCCCATTGAGGGCATCAATCACAATATGGAATGTTCCATTGAAAAAATGTTGCCAACAATCAATAAACAACTCACAATATGGAACACATTTCTGATCACATAAAATAAGTGATGTTCCATTGAAAAAATTTGGGATAAAAAATTGAACTATTCCATTGAAAGGGTGTGGGATAGCTCAGTAAAACACTAAAATATCAGTCAGTGGATGGCAAACAAAGTAAGATCCAACATTCTGCAGTGGGTCATTTAGATATTGAATTGAGAATACAATGGTAGGAGATCTAGTTCCTCTATAACTCTGATTTTGACATCATATAAGATCTGTAAATGAAACATCCTCCAAAAACATGAATCATCCCTGTCTATGCTATCAAACTTTATGTGATGACATCATATCACTACCATATTTGATGGAACATTACACTTTTTTTGTCAAACTAGTTTGGCAGTGTAGACAGACCTTAAAAGAAGACGACTATCTGACATAAGAATGCTGTAAAGCTTTCATATATTGTATTTACAGGCAGTTTTCCTAGCTAAATTTTAAGGTATCAGTTCTAGATGTCTTGAATATAAGTTTACTGTTTATTTTCATAATGTTATACTATGATTTTTTATTTTCATTTATTAAAGTGAACATAAACAGCACTCTATT
Source organism: Antedon mediterranea (assembly GCF_964355755.1). Lineage (NCBI taxonomy): Eukaryota > Metazoa > Echinodermata > Crinoidea > Comatulida > Antedonidae > Antedon > Antedon mediterranea. The sequence continues at coordinate 1,072,504 of NC_092671.1, forward strand.
AGCTTTTATTTAAACACAGAACTCAAAGCAGCCATGTTTGCCAACTAACTACCATGAATGATTCAAGGACCATAAGCAGCCATGTTTGCCAACTAACTACCATGAATGATTCAAGGACCATAAGCAGTCATGTTTGCCAACTAACTACCATGAATGATTCAAGGACCATAAGCAGCCATGTTTGCCAACTAACTACCATGAATGATTCAAGGACCATAAGCAGCCATGTTTGCCAACTAACTACCATGAATGATTCAAGGACTATAAGCAGCCATGTTTGCCAACTAACTACCATGAATGATTCAAGGACCATAAGCAGCCATGTTTGCCAACTAACTACCATGAATGATTCAAGGACCATAAGCAGCCATGTTTGCCAACTAACTACCATGAATGATTCAAGGACCATAAGCAGTCATGTTTGCCAACTAACTACCATGAATGATTCAAGGACCATAAGCAGCCATGTTTGCCAACTAACTACCATGAATGATTCAAGGACCATAAGCAGTCATGTTTGCCAACTAACTACCATGAATGATTCAAGGACCATAAGCAGTCATGTTTGCCAACTACCATGAATGATTCAAGGACCATAAGCAGTCATGTTTGCCAACTACCATGAATGATTCAAGGACCATAAGCAGTCATGTTTGCCAACTAACTACCATGAATGATTCAAGGACCATAAGCAGTCATGTTTGCCAACTAACTACCATGAATGATTCAAGGACCATAAGCAGCCATGTTTGCCAACTAACTACCATGAATGATTCAAGGACCATAAGCAGTCATGTTTGCCAACTAACTACCATGAATGATTCAAGGACCATAAGCAGTCATGTTTGCCAACTAACTACCATGAATGATTCAAGGACCATAAGCAGCCATGTTTGCCAACTAACTACCATGAATGATTCAAGGACCATAAGCAGCCATGTTTGCCAACTAACTACCATGAATGATTCAAGGACCATAAGCAGCCATGTTTGCCAACTAACTACCATGAATGATTCAAGGACCATAAGCAGTCATGTTTGCCAACTAACTACCATGAATGATTCAAGGACCATAAGCAGCCATGTTTGCCAACTAACTACCATGAATGATTCAAGGACCATAAGCAGTCATGTTTGCCAACTAACTACCATGAATGATTCAAGGACCATAAGCAGTCATGTTTGCCAACTACCATGAATGATTCAAGGACCATAAGCAGTCATGTTTGCCAACTACCATGAATGATTCAAGGACCATAAGCAGTCATGTTTGCCAACTAACTACCATGAATGATTCAAGGACCATAAGCAGTCATGTTTGCCAACTAACTACCATGAATGATTCAAGGACCATAAGCAGCCATGTTTGCCAACTAACTACCATGAATGATTCAAGGACCATAAGCAGCCATGTTTGCCAACTAACTACCATGAATGATTCAAGGACTATAAGCAGCCATGTTTGCCAACTAACTACCATGAATGATTCAAGGACCATAAGCAGCCATGTTTGCCAACTAACTACCATGAATGATTCAAGGACCATAAGCAGCCATGTTTGCCAACTAACTACCATGAATGATTCAAGGACCATAAGCAGCCATGTTTGCCAACTAACTACCATGAATGATTCAAGGACCATAAGCAGCCATGTTTGCCAACTAACTACCATGAATGATTCAAGGACCATAAGCAGCCATGTTTGCCAACTAACTACCATGAATGATTCAAGGACCATAAGCAGCCATGTTTGCCAACTAACTACCATGAATGATTCAAGGACCATAAGCAGCCATGTTTGCCAACTAGCTACCATGAATGATTCAAGGACCATAAGCTCTTAATGTGCAACAACTTAAGTGCCGTTAGTTATCATAATGGAGCTAAAGACAAAAGACAACAGGATACATATGTTGTCAGTTAGTTTATAGTAACATTAAGGTCTTTAAGTAGAAACATGTGGAGTTAAACAACAAATTATAACATTTAAAATACAATCATTATCTTTTAAGTAAGTAAATCTTCTAATTGTAGTCCTAAATGTGTTTAAATGAGAACTCAAGGTCCAACTAAATGTGGTGAAAATCGTCATTTTCATTTGCTAAAATTAAGTTGCTATCATGGTGGATTTAATCACAGAATGAAGCCTGAACTCACTCATTCCTTCACTCACCACCATTCCTTATATATTATCCTATATGCTACCAGGATTGTCCTGTGCTGTTTTCTTTATTGTGATCTCCACAACTTTTAAAATCTAGATGTACAGTATTTGGAAAAAAATATCAACTTTACATACCTCTCTATATTCAATGTTACTTGCTATGCTGGATGTACAACTGCTAATGATATTTCCAAAACTAAACGATGTAGAACCAAGCCTGTAGAAAAAAAAACAGAAAGTTAATAATCTACTCAATTAAAAACCACATTTACTATGGCCTCTATTTAGAAGAAAATTCTTACTTTTGTAAGAACGTGTCCCAATTTTCCATAAGGAATAGCCAAGCTGGTCGTGCTCCAATTGGATTAGCAGCAACAGATCCAATAACTTGTCCTATGTCTTGCAAACGTACAGAATCATCAAACACACTGTCCAAATACCTGAAAAACATACATTGTTCACAATATTAAGTACATCTGATCCTAAGAGAACTTGGTATCTTTGTATTCATATTGTTACCAGAAAGCATAGGCAAGTTTCAGTTCTAACCTAAAGTACCAGTAGGAACTATTTGTATACTATAAAACTAATAATATAAATTGTAAAGTGTTGTAATAGAGTATCAAAATGATTTTATTGAGAAAAAATGCAAATGAAAGCTGAGTGGCGAGTATCACAGAGTCAGAAAAGGGGAAGTGGATAGAAATGGATGGTGTATAGAAGGTTATTGAACATCTACACCATGTAGTACTTCCAACATTTCTATTTCAGGTTTGCATGCCGTTCGTTACACCTGCTAACACATATGCAAATTGCCTCTACATATTGATCCATAGAGTTTAGTTGTAAAGATATATATAATTGATATAATAATAATCTCATCTCATCTCATAGCCTATTTCAACCACTGCTGTGTGAAGGCCTCCTCCAGCTGTTTCCATTTAGTTCTGTTTCTTGCCGATCTTTCCCATGTTGCCGTTTCCATGTACGTTGTTATGTCGTCACGCCATCTTCTTTTTTGCCGTCCTCTTCTTCTTCTCCCTGTCCTCGGCTGCCATTCATTCAATCTCTTCGTCCATCTGTTGTCGTCTCTTCTGGCTATGTGTCCTGCCCATCTCCATTTCAATTCTTTGATCTTTACCATGATGTCAATGCGCCTTGAGCACTCTGGAGTGGTATGTGCGCTATAAAAATCTTATTATTATTATTATTATTTGACTTTTGTTCTTTTCCGTATCTCACTATGCTTTACTCTGTCTCGTATTGATAGATTTACCATTTTTCTTTCCATCGCTCTTTGTGTTGTTATCAATTTTTGTTCCATCTCTTTCGTTGTTGCCCATGTCTCTGCCCCATAAACTATAGTTGTTAGAACACATTGATTGTACACCTTGCTTCTTAGTGACATGGGAATGTCTTGGTCGGTCAGGATATGCTTGTGCATCCCGAACCTTCTCCAACCTGCTTTTACACGTATTAATATCTCCTCCTCTGTGGTGTTGACCATTTTCAAGGTCTGCCCCAGGTGTTTGTATTTGTCAACTTTCCCAATCTGGTGATTGTCTATTGTTATGGTCTCTTGAGTCAAGAATAATAATAATAATTATCTACCTATTTATAATTGATATATCTCTGGTACATCCCAATGCTGACATGATAACTGTTTTTTCAGAGACCACTTTCGTTTTCTGATATCTATCCCAGAGAAATTCCCAGTCAGATTCAAAACCGTTCCGGGCCGCTGCACAATACACTGGGTATTTCAGATTGACATCAAACCTGCCAGAAGAGACATTCATTAGATTTGACATCAAATATTGTTTAAAATTATAAAAAATAATGGAATAAAAATGAAAGATATAAATAAATTATTAAAGTGAACATGAATGTGGATTATTATCATTTAAATTGTGGTATTGCAGAATGACCAGAGGGTGCCCATCAATGTAACAGTATTTGATTCTGATTGCTATCAATATCTAGGCCAGATCAAATACAGTTGTGCAATATTGTAGGATTTTTTAGTACATAACAATGAACACTTGTTATTTAAATCTTAACATTTTGCAATATTGTGAGGTTTAAGTAAAATGAATGACTTGGCATAAAATGAAGTTGATCATAGACTTCATTTAATGTCTACTTCCCTCATGTCTAAATGATTTAAACATCTATCTGCCTTGAAAGCATGTCATATAACACTTTGTAATATAAGTATTTTGATGTAGTAATGCTATTATTATGAGATGTATTAATGAATATCCAAGTTATTATAATATAATGTTACATTATTTAATGTAATAACATTGATTAATGTAACATCAGGTAAAACTCACATGCATTAAATTTGGTTTAAAAGCTAAAATGCACAGATAAAAAGATATATTAATCTTTAATCTGTGTAGCACAATACAATTGTTCTGCGTATAATGCAAACAAAATCACATTTTGAGAACAACAAAAGCCAAAACAATCAAAGTCACTTTAGAATTTGTCTAGGTACGGGTTACAAATTTCATGGATAACTTATTTCTCCATGAAACGGAAACCTCCAGCAGAACTGTGACATCATGCTATATTAGAGACTTTATTGGCAGAACATTCAGTTATACTTACGACATATTATTATTTTTCCAGTCATTGAATATATCAATGGCTTCAGCAATAGCGGATTCATGGCCTAGTTCAACAGCTAAAGAGAGGACACTGACACGTAGGAATCTGTGACACATTCAGAAAAAAAGGCAACAATAAGCAAAACAAATGAATTGTATCAGGTTCTTTACAGTCTCTCTTGCAATCATTCATTACTATGCAGTTTTGTTCTTGTTATCTCCAACTAGTTGGTTTGGTTTAACTTGTGTATGTATGTTGGATAAAAAACAAAAAACAAACACAGTTTGAATTTTGACAATGAAAAAACAAACTGGAGTGTACTTCTTCATAGCAAATATTTATCATTACTAATCTAAGAGATTTAAGAGTTGTATATGATATTGTTCGACTGGTTACAAATTTTGTCTCATCAGCAATATTCCATTATACTGTATACTATACTGTACATTTTTTCATTGTTCAGATGTTAAAAGTTGAATTAAAGTTTAGTGTGGCCAAGGAGTAAATGTATCTTACTTAGTAAGATGTGAGTCTATAAATACTATATCAGATGTAACAAGTTGAATTAAGGTTTAGTATGGCCAAAGAGTAAATGTATCTTACTTAGTAAGATGTGAGTCTACAAATACTATATCAGATGTAACAAGTTGAATTAAGGTTTAGTGAGGCCAAAGAGTAAATGTATCTTACTTAGTAAGATGTGAGTCTACAAATACTATATCAGATGTAACAAGTTGAATTAAGGTTTAGTGAGGCCAAGGAGTAAATGTATCTTACTTGGTAAGATGCGAGTCTACAAATACTATATCAGATGTAACAAGTTGAATTAAGGTTTAGTATGGCCAAAGAGTAAATGTATCTTACTTAGTAAGATGTGAGTCTACAAATACTATATCAGATGTAACAAGTTGAATTAAGGTTTAGTGTGGCCAAAGAGTAAATGTATCTTACTTGGTAAGATGTGAGTCTATAAATACTATATCAGATGTAACAAGTTGAATTAAGGTTTAGTATGGCCAAAGAGTAAATGTATCTTACTTAGTAAGATGTGAGTCTACAAATACTATATCAGATGTAACAAGTTGAATTAAGGTTTAGTGTGACCATGGAGTAAATGTATCTTACTTAGTAAGATGTGAGTCTACAAATACTATATCAGATGTAACAAGTTGAATTAAGGTTTAGTGTGGCCAAGGAGTAAATGTATCTTACTTGGTAAGATGCGAGTCTACAAATACTATATCAGATGTAACAAGTTGAATTAAGGTTTAGTGTGACCATGGAGTAAATGTATCTTACTTAGTAAGATGTGAGTCTACAAATACTATATCAGATGTAACAAGTTGAATTAAGGTTTAGTGTGACCATGGAGTAAATGTATCTTACTTAAGAAGATGTGAGTCTACAAATACTATATCAGATGTAACAAGTTGAATTAAGGTTTAGTGTGGCCAAAGAGTAAATGTATCTTACTTAGTAAGATGTGAGTCTACAAATACTATATCAGATGTAACAAGTTGAATTAAGGTTTAGTGTGGCCAAAGAGTAAATGTATCTTACTTAGTAAGATGTGAGTCTACAAATACTATATCAGATGTAACAAGTTGAATTAAGGTTTAGTATGGCCAAAGAGTAAATGTATCTTACTTAGTAAGATGTGAGTCTACAAATACTATATCAGATGTAACAAGTTGAATTAAAGTTGAGTGTGACCATGGAGTAAATGTATCTTACTTTGTAAGATGTGAGTCTACAAATACTATATCAGATGTAACAAGTTGAATTAAGGTTTAGTGTGGCCAAAGAGTAAATGTATCTTACTTAGTAAGATGTGAGTCTACAAATACTATATCAGATGTAACAAGTTGAATTAAAGTTTAGTGTGACCATGGAGTAAATGTATCTTACTTAGTAAGATGTGAGTCTACAAATACTATATCAGATGTAACAAGTTGAATTAAGGTTTAGTGTGGCCAAAGAGTAAATGTATCTTACTTAGTAAGATGTGAGTCTATAAATACTATATCAGATGTAACAAGTTGAATTAAAGTTTAGTGTGACCATGGAGTAAATGTATCTTACTTTGTAAGATGTGAGTCTTCTTTAGTTTCATTCCAGTTTAATTTATTTTTCCATGTTGTAAGTATCTGCCACATATATTTCTAAAAAACAAAATAAATTGATTATTTCCACTTTTGCATCAAATTTCCTGAGAATTAAATAAATTATCATTAGACAAACTTTTATTAATCATTGAAAGCCTAGATATATTTTTTCTTACAATTTTTCCCATTTTATAGTCCAAATTTCACATTATATTGTTAAAAGATTTCATGAATTTTCAACTTAAATAAAAAATATCTAAAGGACCATTAAAAAATATATAAATTTACAGGCATAGAGAAACCCTCAACTACCTGGTGATAATAGAAATTATAAGTATTTTATAAATGTTGAATTTTAAACAAATCTCATAAATGTAAAGCTCTGTCTACATTATCAAAAATTTTATAAAAAAGAGTGATGTGCCCAACTATACTTTATTTATTTATTTATTGCACAACCAACAGTGTAAATACCAATTACAGGATGAAAATATACATATACATTTTTGTTGTTGTGTAACATAGAATACATCAACAACACACAACCTGAACACACATACCCTGTATAGGTTATAGTCTCCAGTTTTCTGCAACATCACACCAATGTATCGGAATCTAGAAAGAAGCGTGGTTATGGGAACGTAATCTTCGTCTTTGGCAATGTAACTACCAAGGTTTAGTGTAATACTGTAGTCTAACATACCAGCTCTATAGGTAAAATGATAAATAAACAACTCATTATTTAGTAATGAGGTATGGTAATTTATACATTTTTGCTAAATAATTTTTTGTAATCTGTATTTTTCATTATTATAAAATTTCCAAAGTGCCTAAAACTTTTTATAAAGTTAATATGAAATCTACTAAAATAGTGGTACTCATTTATACTCCTTGTTCAATAAATATTGCCCAAAATGAAAGAAAAAGAAAAAATATGAAACAAGTTTAAAAACATTTGGATAATCAGCCACCTTCAATTAGAAAACACCTTCTTCATAATTTGAGAGTACCGTCAATATTTTGCTTTAACATATTTGTTATGGTATTTGAAAAAGTGCGAAACCTCCCTAAAGAGAGTGCAAAACCTCCCTAGCACGCAACGCAACTGACACAAGAACATGCCCTTCCAATAATTGTGTTTTCCCCATCTGCATAAACCAAACCTGCTTGTTATGTGCCAACGTTAGTTGCTGTAGTTTACTCTGTGTACTGTGAACTACGTATTCTTTTGCTTTTGTTGTTGTGTGTTTCCCGTAGCGATGTTTGCAGCAATGTTGCGTCATCGGTTAAAGAGAATGTACTTACCTAGCCAAGTAATGGGCATCATCTATAAGACTTGCTCTATCCGCTGGTGTAAACACGGTATGATCAGTCCACAACTGATCACTCAAACTGTTCCAGTTGTCATCATTGTAATTGACACGATAGAATCCAGCTTGCCCCAAATTTCCTTTAAACCATTTTACAGAGCTGGCAATTTCTATATTAGAGTCTGAAAATATCAAGTAAATTCTTTGAAGAGACTCTATTCTTTGAAGAGACTCTATTCTTTGAAGAGACTCTATTCTTTGAAGAGACTCTATTCTTTGAAGAGACTCTATTCTTTGAAGAGACTCTATTCTTTGAAGAGACTCTATTCCTAGAAGAGACTCTATTCCTTGAAGAGACTCTATTCTTTGAAGAGACTCTATTCTTTGAAGAGACTCTATTCTTTGAAGAGACTCTATTCTTTGAAGAGACTCTATTCTTTGAAGAGACTCTATTCTTTGAAGAGACTCTATTCTTTGAAGAGATTCTATTCTTTGAAGAGATTCTATTCTTTGAAGAGACTCTATTCTTTGAAGAGACTCTATTCTTTGAAGAGACTCTATTCTTTGAAGAGACTCTATTCTTTGAAGAGACTCTATTTTTTGAAGAGACTCTATTCTTTGAAGAGACTCTATTCTTTGAAGAGACTCTATTCTTTGAAGAGACTCTATTCTTTGAAGAGACTCTATTCTTTGAAGAGACTCTATTCTTTGAAGAGACTCTATTCTTTGCCTTTATTCATCCACAATTACAATGGTTAATAGCACCAAAAGAAGCGAGTGCTTGTCAGTTTGGATACCATTTACATGTACAGTACACACATACCAGACAACATTCATGAAACAAAAATATATGTACATAATATTGATTCATATTCACGAGGGGGCTTGTATTACAGCATATAATGTTTTGCCCTAAGTACCGCATTTGCAGGAACAAGTACTACCTCATATTTTGCATGATTCCCCAATTTGAATATGCCTTATTAGGATGTGATAGCACGTTGTACTAAAATGCATGTTTCTTAAGACATTGCTTACAGTTTTCAAATATATAGATTTTCATGGGCATTAAAAACAGAGTTTATCTAACAGTTTAAAACATTACCTTGATCATCATTTTGTATAACAGTGGAATATTCCTCGCCACTATCATCAGTGTACGTTAGAGGAATTACCCATAAGCTCCTGAAATTAAACATTATATTTTTTTTAAATATCACTAATTATTATGAGATGTAGCTCTACATACGAAGTATGCATAAATAAAAAATAAAATGCATTAATATTGATTAATAATTATTTAAAATTTAAAAAGAAATTATTTAATGCAATGTTAATGTATGTATTAATGATACTCAAAAAAATCTAAAAGGTACTTTAAGGTATGTTGAATTGTGTGCTGTAAGTTGTTTAAAAAACAATTTATATTAATGATAATGTTAAAGGTTTTTTTTAAAGGGGGGGGGGGGTGCAGTTAGGGGTGTGTTATAGGGAGGGGATGAGAGTGAGAGTGACCTACTTTTTCCCAGGTGTATAGCCATCCTTTAATAAAAATTGTTTTTGTGAAACGGTTATGTTCTTCTCGTTGTCTCGTGACATGTTAACCACTGGGTAACCTTGTTGTATCGTCCACGTATCCATCATTTTCTTCACTTCACCTCCATCATCCTGCAAGACAGAAATTATTACAAAATTAAAACAAAAGCAAAAGTCAAATTATTAAATATCAGTCACAAATGAAAGAAGTGGTTACACCATTGGATAGAAAATATTTTGACTCTGAAGACAGCATGCACAGAAGAACAGCATTAGTTTTCACCTCTGACCTTTCAAAAATAAAAATGTCAACCTTTTAAATAAAAATATCTCAGTTGTGACACACTGACATTTAAAAAGGTAATAATACTGTAAATAAAAATTATTGTGAATTTTGAAATTTTAAATTTTGAAAAACACAAACATTCTGTATTCACCTCATTAAAAACCCCACACAACAATATTTTATCATCACAATAGTTTATGAATAATGTAACATTAACAGTAAGGAATAATGATAATATTAATAATAATATAATCAATAAATATATAAAATAAAAGAATTGATTAAAACTGTCTCTGAAATCTATTCACATTATTATTTCTTGCGCAAAATTGTAACAAATACAGTAGTGTATATATATGACCATAATATCATGCTAGAGAATAATCCTGTCTTGCACTAATTTAGGTTAAAATCAACGACTTTGGTAAATTCATCCAATTCCAGTATTACTGTATTCCACCCCCTAAATGTTTGCCAAGTTGAAACACTGCCACTATACTCGGTAATAAACAGTGTATAACAAATATTGACATAAAATACTTTTTGTCTTGAGTGTATAATTTAACAGAAGATAAAAAGCAAAACAACAGTTCTTTTATTTATAAAATATACATCAAAATAAATAAAATTAAAGAGAAATTCTATAAAAAGAAATTTCATTACCTTTATTTAAATATGTATTTTCAATATTTAAATATGTATTTTCAATATTTAACTGATCATATTGTTTGTAAACCATATAATATCAAGCTAGTGACTATCAAAATGATGAATGACCTTTCATTTTTAATAATTTAGTGAATCTCATAGGAATTAGCGTGAGTATCAACAGCTGTTAGGCAAACTAATTAAAACAAGTCTGTTGCTTTTATTTTATACCATAATACTTTAATCCAAACAAGTACAACAACAATATATACTCCTATTTTAATACAAGTTCGTAATTAAACCTACACTATACCATTATCATATGGGTGTGTGTATAATCAGGGAAAAGTGTAATTTTATAATATTAATTTTTTTTAAATTTATGTGAATTTTACATATCCTGCTGTAAAAGCCAATAATAAGTTTGTGGTAACAAATAGTATTTATAGTCTCAAATCATTATCATAGCGGGATGGGCGCAGGGGGTGGTGGTATAGGCAGGAGGTGGTGTTGGGGTGCCACTCTGTACACACCAATGATGAATTGTAGAGACAACTTACTTCTTATCAATATTTAGTACTGTACCTGGTTTGATAACGCTTTCCATAAGTCATCACTATCAGCATTGCCATAAGCATGATTGTTTAGATATTGTTTAAGTCCGGTTAGAAACTTCTCTTTGCCCAGGTATGCCTGTAACATTCTAATTATACAGGCACCCTACATAAAAAAAAAAGAAACAATTATCAATTAAAGTACACCTGTTTATAAATAATAAATATAATATAATAATAAAGAAAAATAACGATAAAAAAGTAATGAGGTTTCAACTACATCATGGTGTCATTCAAAGCAATGTAAGTATTATGGTTTAATACAGTATAACATTTTTGCTTATATTATGTTTTTATGTTTATTTTATTTATCTTTTCCAAAAAGAAACTGTGCATGTCTTATTCATTTTACTTTATTTAAGTACATTTCAGTTATTTTAATTCTGTGAATCAAATAACATATTTAGTCATCTATTGAACATCAAATGAATACATTAATAATTGACTCAAAATCAGTTATTAATTGGGTTAGAAGCAGGTACACAAACCAAACCGTATCAAAATAGTTGTAGTAGATGATTGTCCTATCAAGGATATCACCGTTCACTCTACTTATTATTATCATAAATAGCAATAAAGCCATATGGCAGCTTAGGCTTTCATGCTGTCATCAGCAATATTTTATATTGCAACCTCAAAAAATAATAAGCCATTATTACTTTTTGATACTGTATCTAAGATGTAATATGTTGTAGTGTATTATTTTCAGTATCTACATCACCATTGATTTATACATTACTTTAAACAAATTTCTGAATCTATCTAGCAAATTATATTTCACTTTTATTCAAATATCAAAAATCAACCATAATTACAACTCGTGGCTAAGAATCAAATTGCGTGTAAATATACATGTCATAATAAAAATATATTTATATATATATACATATAACAAAGTATTTTAGTACTGACTCATACAGGATTTGAACCCTGGACTGTGGGATTGGAAGATGTGCATGTTTATTATCACATTATTCATCTTTACTTTAATATACAACATTTCTTTCTTCAATCATACTGAGCCTCATGACTTGGAAATTTAAGTAAGCACTCACACTAAGCCTCATTACTTAAAAGTTTAAATAAGCACTCACACTAAACCTTATTACTTTGAAGTTTAAGTAAGCACTCACACTAAGCCTCATACTTTGAGGTTTAAGTAAGCACTCACACTAAGCCTCATACTTTGAGGTTTAAGTAAGCACTCACACTAAGCCTCATACTTTGAGGTTTAAGTAAGCACTCACACTAAGCCTCATACTTTGAGGTTTAAGTAAGCACTCACACTAAGCCTCATACTTTGAGGTTTAAGTAAGGCGTCATCTACAAATTATTTCAGACCACAAATCAGCGTCCAGACGCGTTTTCTATTGTTTACCCAAAAACGCGTCTCAAAACCCGTCTGATTTGGCTGCGTCTAGACGCCAATATGCATGTTCGACTATGGCCCCGCCCCTATATACGGCTGACTGCACATTGTTATACAGTACTGTGTACTGGTGTTAAACGCGCTACATACAAGTGAATTCATTGAGAGCGTGATATTAAATTATTATTTACAACCGGCAGTAAGACAAACTAATCAGTACAGGTATACCCTTTAACCGCCGACAGAGTATACTGTAAAGCGCACATTTTCGTTCCTATTTATTCGCGACCTTTTATGTTTGCGATTTTATTTTTCTTGTGCTAAAGAGTGAATTTACCACATGCAAAAACGTTAAAGTTAACTTTTGGAACATGGAATCACTCAAACTATTGACCTACAGTACAGAAAGAAAATACTGCAACTTTACCTACGAAGTAGCTTCGTAGGCTACGTTGTTGGCTTCGAAGGTTCCATTGTTTGGCTTCGTAACCTCAATAAACAACTTTCAATGAGCTACGTTCTGAACTTCGTAGGGAGTTCGTAACCTAAATAAACAACCCTACGATGTTCTTAGTGAAGTAAGAAGGTGTGAAATTAATGTGTTAAATTTAACTGGCGGAGGACTAAGTTGTAAACATATAATATTTTTTAATCGTGATCGTTTCCTTCGTGCGTGTTTACCTAATCAACGGCGAATATAAATATAAATTTCCCACGATGTAAACGTAGAGACATGCGATCCAACACAGGTGAACCTCAACAAACAGGCCAACTAATAAACATATTATAGCGAATGTCCAGTCCATCCAGAATGATGCCGAGAAAAAAAGATCGTACACAATTCATTCTAAATATAGTATCAGAACGTTTTCAGTCGGCCGCTCAAAAAGACTGCCGACAGAAGACAGTAATAAATACAGACCTAGTTTTTTTTGTCACATGGCATGAAACGCGATACTCTGGCGGCTGCCGTCTGACGACGATAAAACAGTAATTAAGATCGTGTACCTGGATTTTGTGTCACATGACATGAAACATAATACTCTCTCTCTAGCTAGCTCTAAACTGCTCACATGTTTTTCCCCTCCAAATTCTGGTCGAGCCTTTTTCTTTACACATGTCGTAATCATTTTAAAAGGCCTATGTTAAATCTTAATATGGAATATATATTTATTTTTCATATCCTAGCCTAGGCGTCGTTGTTTTTTTAATTCGCTAACCCAAGGTAGGAGCGTTAAATAATTTATAGGCAACCTAGGCCTAGGCCTAGTATAGGCCGCCGAAACTAGGCTAGCCTAGACTTTCTTTCTTTCTGCCTGAGCTGAGGTCCACAGGCCCGATGTCGTCTCATCGGCGAATTTCCGTCCAAATTAGGATAACCTAGGCCTAGTCTCAGATTTGTTGGTTCTGTGAAATGATACCAATGTTGTTTCACCATACAAGCAATACAGACGGGTTTTAATCACTCAGACGCGTTTTCTATTGTTTTACCTACTAAACAGCGAAGACGGGTTTTAATCACACAGACGCGTCTTCGCCGCGATTGGGTAGCTCATGAATATTCATAATAGATCGTTAATGAGGTTCAGCATTGGACAGACGCGTCTGATGGGTTGCAAGTTTTCAGACGCGTCTCTGTGGTCTGAAATAATTTGTAGATGACGCCTAAGCACTCACACTAAGCCTCATTATACTTTGAGGTTTAAGTAAGCGCTCACACTAAGCCTCATTATACTTTGAGGTTTAAGTAAGCACTCACACTAAGCCTCAAACTTTGAGGTTTAAGTAAGCACTCACACTAAGCCTCATTATACTTTGAGGTTTAAGTAAGTGCTCACACTAAGCCTCATTATACTTTGAGGTTTAAGTAAGCACTCACACTAAGCCTCAAACTTTGAGGTTTAAGTAAGCACTCACACTAAGCCTCATTATACTTTGAGGTTTAAGTAAGCACTCACACTAAGCCTCATACTTTGAGGTTTAAGTAAGCACTCACACTAAGCCTCAAACTTTGAGGTTTAAGTAAGCACTCACACTAAGCCTCATTATACTTTGAGGTTTAAGTAAGCGCTCACACTAAGCCTGTTTTTCAGTAGTAACACTAATTACCTTATCATATGAAATAGCATCAAAGACAGCAGCAATTTGACTGGGTTCCTGTACATTCACCGATATTGGATGAGAGCTCTGTAAGCAGTCCATGGCCATCGCTGTATGAGTTGCATACAAAATAAACTGGTCCATCTGCAATTATAAAGACAGAAAATGCTCAAAATAAACACATCACTTATCATGATAAATAATGCATATAGAGACAGATAGCTTTTAAAGACTGCTAAAACCTTCTTTCACAATTATAACTTCTCTATAGAATTAATTTAACAAAAGTTCAAAATCCAAGTAACTAATGAAATTCTAAAATTTGAGGGATATCTGTTTATGATAAATGAAAAAACTGCCAAATTCATATTCGTGTTAGTAAATTGCATAGCAAGTGGTTTACACTACAGTATTGCCACCTTTAATAAGGATAATGAATGAATTCTCCTATGGTTATCCTTGGCAATTTTATAAAAAAAAATATTTCCTAGTTTCATAGTCTGAACAGGTGCTTAGAGTTTTCCCAAAACATTGTTGACTTGTCAGGTATGATTGAACCTAGAATGATGACTTTACAAACCATGTGCCAGTCTTTGTTCCAATTGTCAGTTCCAACATACTCAACATAGCTTGCAAATCCTTCATTTAACCAGAGATCATTCCACCATTTCATCGTCACTAAATTTCCAAACCACTGAAAGTTAATGTTAAAGAAAAACAGAATTGAGTGGTCATCATGTCACATTTAAAAGTTGTTTGGTCTCTGAATGTGTAAAAGTGATACTAATATCAAGGTGGTTAACAAGTTTGATTACCAATCCCAGGGTCTTGGGTTCAAGTCTTGACTCTGTCACTTTATAGCACCAGTCTCATGTGGAATTAATTTTACTTGACCCCAGTGTACAGGGCAACTCAGCACATGTCATGGATCAAACATAACAACACAGTACAAGCATAATTCTGATGTGAACCAACCTGATGAGCTAACTCATGTGTGACGACAATTGAGATCCTTTGCTGCTGCTGAAGTGTAGTGACATGTTCTTTATACAACACATCAACTTGTCTGTATGTTATCAGTCCCCAGTTCTCCATTGCCCCAGCCGCAAAATCAGGAATAGCTACCATATCTTGAAATAATTAAACAGTCATGTTGTATTGTTGTTTATGGATCATTGGGAGCATTATCCATCATCCAAAAAGGGGAGGGGGGGGGGGCAGAGAAATGGTAAAGGGGTCATGGAATATTTCCCCCTCCCTTTGAAATAACATTCATTTTCATTAAAAAAATTCTGTTATGTAATTTTATGTTTTTGTTTGTTCTTGTAGTTTTATTAAGAACATTTTTTTATTATGTACTTTGTTGTGACAATAAACACCGAAATGTTCTGAAGGCAAACACTGTAACTATCAACATTCATAAAAAGACTTTATATAGGTAAACACAACAAGGCACCTCCATGGCATAGTTCTCATGTAATGTGATTTAACATGATGTTGAATTATGTAAGTAGAGACATGCTTGGGGCCACAGCACCGCTAACAAAAATCACTTATCATAATATGTTATGGTGAAACGAATGACATCATTGTATTCTGCCATTGAACATGATGTAGGTCGTATACTGAATAACAATTCAACATCTACTCTTTAGCTCTGTCTACACTATCAAACTAGTTTGACAAAAAAATTGTGATATTCCCAAAAATGGTAGTGATATGACATCATCATGTCCATATATGGAGTGAATACATACCTTGTTTTGGTAATGGATAAGCAAAGCCGAAATAGTCTTCATAAAATTGTATTGTTTTGTTTAGAACTTCAAAAGCCAAATCCATTTCATCGATTTGTCTACCGGGAGCATGAACGCCAATCTGCAAAAATTATATTATTTTTTTCTAAGCAGACAAATAAATAAGAAATATTTGAGCATAGTTTTCTCCGCAATTAAAATATACTTAGGTATCGCATCTAAGAAACATAATATAATATAATATATATATATATATATTGTTATTGCACAATCTGTGCTTTCCTTTTTAAGAGTCAATTGACTTCTAGAAGCCACTACAACATACTCTAATGTACATACTCTAGTGCCATGAAGTTTTAAATAACATTATATTAACATTTATGATTTTCTTGTAAAACAATCTTCATACATCTCTGAATCTATATGTTTCACATTTTTTTTATATACTGTTAACATTGTTGGGATTTTTAAAAAGGGAATTGATCGGATGGATGGTTGAGGCTTATTTTTAGAAATGTCTTCAATCTGTTCCTATACCATAGCAATAATAAATACAGATATTTTTACAAATAATAATATATAAATTCAAAGGCAAATTACTGAAAAAATGACAATGCTGTGGGTATCAGTGGCTGCATCTCAATGGAGATACAAAAAAAAGAAAAAAGCTAAATCAAAACGATAAAGTAAAACAGCCAGAAAAATTAGCAGAGCTTTCAGACAACACTAGCCCTTCATCAGTGCAAACCATCAGACTTTTAAATGAAGCATAAATTGTGATCTTTTTATCTGTATTATTATTATGATGTTTTTTATATTTTAATGTTAAAGTGTTTTATATATTTTATAAATTAAATAAATTAATTTATATATTAAATTTTAATCTCCTGAATCCTATTCAATTTTAATACCTTGTCATTTTTACACCGTGTTTCATAACTTATATTTTTTTGTGCAATTATGTGTGTGTATATAATATATTTTATTGTATATCTATTCATTATTTTACTAATAATTGTCAATCTTCAAGAAGAATTTCTGTTGTTATTTTATGATGATGATGGACAAATAAAGCATTTCAGTATTCAGTATTCAGTAAACAAATAAAACACCTTACATATAGTGTTCTTAAATATGTTAATATTTTTTTTACCAAATGTTTTAAATATTTTTATATTCTATACTATGAAATAAATTCATATTTGAGGATGAAATGAAGTGAAATTAGAATATATATAATAATAATAATATATAATACACAACATTGTATTTTAGATTTCATTCCACAGATTGATTTGATTGTCATGGTCATTTAAAACAACCTGAAGCATGAACAAGGGGTCAGAGACCCGGCTTTTAAAATTTCAGATTCATAAAGTGTGAGTCACTGTGTTTCCGTCTTTGTACATCTTTGACAGCAAATTGGAATAAATAACCTTATGTCCTGGCAACTAGCCAACTTACACAATTTTATGCTAATATTGTAATAAAAGACAGAAATAATATTATGTAACTTTAAATTCCATATTTTGAATGTTAATGTTCATTCAACCAAGGGGCACAACCAAGTAAATCACTTTTATTAAATAAATCAAATGCTACATTATGTTTATTATATAGGTATATGTTCAATGTATTTGTATGTTACCCCTCCTGTTTATTGACAATTCTTTTTTTGCTGTTGGTTTGGGTTTTGAAATAAAACAAAAATAAACTTAAAGTATCAATTATTAACTATTAACTAATCTTTTGCATTGTATATTTAAAAATTCAGGGATTCATTTTAATAATATGCATGTTATGTGTACTATAAAGCATATCTAGGGTTGTACATAAGTTAAATTTTAGTACAGTAGCTGTTCTTATACAGAGTAGTACATTGTAGGTTATATAAAGTTCATTTTTGGTTAAAAGTAGCGGCTGATTGATAGACATGTAGTTTTTATAACGGTTGAATTATTATAAAGACGCATATATTACAGCAACAGCACAGATTGTATGTTACAAAATACATTCAGAGGACGAAAAAAAAGAAGAATGCTCTTGAATTTCATTAATAAAAATCAAAGCTGAATTTACATTTGATGTTTCATTATATATGTACTATATGTGCTATGTGCTATATGTGCTATATGTGCTATATGTATTATATGTACTATATGTGCTATATGTGCTATATGTGCTATATGTATTATATGTGCTATATGTGCTATATGTATTATATGTACTATATGTACTATATGTACTATATGTACTATATGTGCTATATGTACTATATGTACTATATGTGCTATATGTACTATATGTACTATGTGTACTATGTGTACTATATGTACTATGTACTATATGTACTATGTACTATATGTACTATGTACTATATGTACAATATGTACTATATGTACTATATGTACTATATGTACTATGTACTATATGTACTATATGTACTATATGTGCTATATGTATTATATGTGCTATATGTGCTATATGTGCTATATGTACTATTTGTACTATATGTACTATATGTACTATATGTACAGTACTATGTACTATGTACTATGTACTATATTTACTATATGTACTATGTACTATATGTACTATATGTACTATATGTACTATGTACTATATGTACTATGTACTATATGTACTATATGTACTATATGTACTATATGTACTATATGTGCTATATGTACTATATGTACTATATGTACTATATGTACTATTTGTACTATTTGTACTATATGTACTATGTACTATATGTACTATGTACTATGTACTATATGTACTATATGTACTATGTACTATATGTACTATATGTACTATATGTACTATGTACTATATGTTAGTACTATGTACTATATGTACTATATGTACTATATGTACTATGTACTATATGTGCTATATGTGCTATTTGTACCATGTGCTATATGTGCTACATGTGCTACATGTGCTACATGTGCTACATGTGCTACATGTGCTACATGTGCTACATGTGCTACATGTGCTACTTGTGCTACTTGTACTACTTGTACTACTTGTACTACTTGTACTATTTGTACTATTTGTACTATTTGTACTATATGTATGTTTTTTTTATTTCATAGAAATTCATAATTTTAAATAAGATTTATTGATAATACTGTATAGACTCTCAACCAATCAAAACAAAGAAACAGAAAAACAAATGTTACTTTAATAGATTAGAACACTGAAGAATTTTATACATAAATTATATTTAATTTTGAACCTACCTTTAAACCATCTCGTATAGTTGAGGTTTTATTTTCAAATTCTGAAACGACAAACGCAACTAAGTATGTGCTCATTTCGAACGATTTTTCAAAAACATCCATCTCTAAGTTGTCGCTAGAAGAAGTTGTGTTAACTAGAGGCATGTTGAATAACGTATGGTATTGCGGCTCTCGGACCATGTTTAACTTGAATGTGGCTTTGAATCCTGGTTCATCAAAACATGGGAATGCAGCGCGTGCGTCTGACGCCTCAAACTGCGTCGTAGCTATCGTTCTAATAAAAACAAATTCACAAAGTTTATTCCAAAATGGCAAATTATGATTTACTTTATTTCATTCATTCATTTTATTTACACAAAGAAAAATTCAAAGTATATTGACAAAATATGAATCAAATTAAAAGTAAAATGCCTTGTATCTGGAGAAACTCGAATAAACTCAGAAAAAAAGTTGTTATAAAAAAAATTTGGATCAATGATCATAGACAGAGACAAACGGAGGTTACAGACGGTACATACACTACGCAAGAGACACAATATGGACGAAGACAAGACAAACAAATAAATAAGGGTAAAAGAGGTGTTTCAAATAGGTCAAAATTTTGGGTGTAATATTAAGTTGGTTTGTATAATAGATATTTAGTCCAGTAAAAATATGGTTGAACCTAGAACAAATTGCAACAGAATTTTTTTTTTTTTTTATTTGGTTGATATGGTGAACATGAACATCATATCCAAAATTTACCAAAATCGGACATCGGGAAGTGGGTTAATTAGCATAAATTCAAAATGGCCGCCATTTGCTAAACCCAACCGCTAAGGAGATACAGGGCTTCAAAATGGTATAGTAAATAGCAGCCATTTTGAATTGATGCTAATTGACCCCCTTCTTGAAGTCTGATTTTGGTGAACTTAGGATATCATGTTCATTTCATTGTTAGAAAATTGTGTTCCTGCAGTTTCTACATTTTTTAGCATGGGATAATGCAATTTAAGCAGTTATAACATAATATATGACGTCACAACTACCTCATATTTACGTCATATGGCAATTTAAATATGCTAATTGGAAAGTTTAATATTACATTTATATCTACTCGTAATGAACTTGGGTGGTCTAAAACCAAGCGTTAAGGAGATATGGAGCTTCAAAATAGTATGATAAATAGCGGCCATTTTTAATGTATGCTAATTAACCCACTTCCTGACGTCCGATTTTAGTAAACTTTGGAAATAATGTTCATTTCAACAAGGAGAATGTCAAGAAACATGTTTTCTTGCAGTTCCTAAATTGTTCGCATAGTATAATGTCATTTAAACAGTTATAACATAATATATGACGTCACAACTACCATATGACGTCATAGGTACGTCATATGGGAATTTAAATATGCTAATTAGAATGTTTAATATCACATTTATATCTACTCGTAATGCACTTAGGTGGTCTAAATCCAACTGTTAGAGAGATATGAGGCTTCAAAATAGCAAATGGCGGCCATTTTGAATTTATGCTAATTAATTCACTTCCCGATGTCCGATTTTGGTAAACTTTGGATATGGTATTCATTTGAACCATATTTACCAGACAAAACAAACAAAAATTCTGTTGCAATTTGTTCTAGGTTCACCCTATTTTTGACTTATCTTTACTGGACTACAGTAATTAGGAATTTTTTGTATTTTGATTTAAATGTGATGAAACTGAGTTCTATTTGATAGCACAATTATATAACCAGGTTGACGACCTCCTTGATGTAACATACAAAATATAATTTGTTTTCATGAGGTTTAATAAAAAATGGTAATACTCAATTTAATTAATTTCAAAATCATAAATATAGAGTGTAATATGTGACACACAAATGGAGAGAAGAAACTACTAAAAAAAATTACAAAATAAAAATTCAATATTTTCCCTTTTTTTGGTTGATTTAGAGTGAACATACACTTAAGTTAATGTGATATCAGTAGTAGGAGCTTAATATTCATACAGTAGGTACAAATTAAGAGCGAGGAAAGCTAACAAACAAGGAAAGAAATGCTAGCCACCTTATCCACGTAAATTATTTGGCTTTTCCAAAGAAAGTTTGGTTTTCCCCAAAGTTTGGTTTTTCTAATACAATTACAGGGAATAGAAATTCTGATTTATTTACTGATGAAGGGTTCTAGCAGGGAGCAACAATGGTTACAGTAAAGCTCTGTCTATACTATTAAACTACCTGTAGTATGACAAAAAAAGTGTGATGTGCCCAAATAAGGTAGTGATATGCCCAAATATGATAGTGATATGTCCATATATGGGCACATCACATTTTTTGTCACATAAATATTAAACAGTGTAGAACCAAATCTTATTACAAAGTTTCCAATATTGTTCAGTCTATTACTTTATTTGGGTTAATTATTCACTCGATAGTAAAAAAACAAAGAAGAAGCTAATTACGCAAAAAATGATTTAATCTAATTTAAAGAACAAAGGAAAAATGATTTCAGCTACTGAACACGTCTAAGTTTACTTATGTCTTAGTTTTTAAATCACTATATGAATCATACGATGAAAAAAACGCAAAATAATAAATGTAGAGTGACTTCTGTGATTCATACTACTGTCACGCATTTTCAGGAAGTGTCGAAGGCCTTTGTACATAACCACTCGCCAAATCTTGGTTCTAAACCAAACTTTGCAGACATATTCCATGTTGGGTGCGACTACTAAGAGACGGTTATTGTAACTAAAACAGATTGAAGCTGTTCTTGATTCTGACTTGGAAGATAAAGGGACAATAGTGAACTCAGGAAAAGTAGAAAGTTGATGGAATGATTCTGCTGATATCATGTGGAATACTCTGACGATGAAACTTAATGATACTGCTGATGGCTGTATAGGCAAGACCTGGTTATTATCAACATACTTTGGTATTGTTAAGCAAATTCGGTAAGCAAATATTGTAGCTGTAATTTAGTATGTTATTCCTTAACAATGCGCGTC
Organism: Antedon mediterranea; assembly: GCF_964355755.1. NCBI lineage: Eukaryota > Metazoa > Echinodermata > Crinoidea > Comatulida > Antedonidae > Antedon > Antedon mediterranea. Next base: position 1,095,247 of record NC_092671.1, read on the forward strand.
CCCTGTTGATCCTTTCATGGTCTATTTGCTATACAGGCTTTTTTTAAACTTATTTATTATCTTAATGTAACTCATTTTTAGTGGGCCACCTATTACAAGTCCCTTGGGGTTTCCTGAAGGTTCCTTTCATCTACTTTAAATTTGTTTTACTCCTTTTTGTTTATGTGTATTGTTTTAAATGAAATGAACAAATAGATTGATTTGAAAAAAGGGTAAAGGGTCTTTTCAGACACTTTTTAAAAATTGTTTGGGACAAAAAACAAAAAAATATTACCAAAATATCATTTAGCAGTACATTAAGTCAACAATTGATATTAAAATTAATTTAATTTAATTATGATTCTTAATTTAATTATGATTCTGTAATCACAGTGCTTAGCAACAGTACTTAATATTAATTAATAGTTATGGAATTTCTGTAAAACATTCAAACTATCTTTATATTTGTCGCACAAAACATTTTTTTCTACATCCTTTACATTTTTTTCCCTTATATCTAGAAAGTCTAAATATTTCCAATTTTGTATATTTCTAAGACTTTGTTATATAAAATAGACAAATATTTTAGAGTATGCCTGATGGGAGGAACTACAGGTAAAGGTGATATACTGTACTCTACCATGAATCTTGTTTAGATTCCTCTAGGTACATCAATTTAACAAAATTGAATGATTTGCTATCACGTATTTATGTATATATAGTATCTGAAAACAAATTCAAGGTTTTGTCTGTACACTATGTTAAAGACTTCCTGAAAAACACCAACTTATCTTTAAAAAAAAATTAAGATGAAACAATTATTACAGTAAAAAAAGGTACAAAATGAATGCAGAAGGAGGCCAAAATAATTAAGTTATGGTCAGCAAATTAAAAAGGTTAAAATAAATAAATACAATTTATTATTTAAGAACATAATAACAATTATGAACTGTTTGTCTTCTTTTGTGACTTATTTGTTTTCCTGGTTTTTCAATTATGAATGTTGGCAGATACAGTATGTTAGTTAATAAAAGAATGAATGTTTACAACAAAGAATGTACCTGCATGTACAATTAAAACAAAGAATAAAATATCAACAACAATGACTTACTTTGTGACACCGTTTTCATCTACATACGTACTTCGATAGAAACCTGCCAACCCATCATTCAAAACATACGTAAAATTAATGCATATTTCAATTTTACCGTTTTTGATCTCATTGACGAAAACAATATCGGCCTGTTCTAGTTTTTCATTAAGCACGTACTTATCTAGAGGAATGTTTTGTTTTGAAGCATCTAATACTTCAACTTTCGAAAATGTCATGTTTTTGGCATGTAAAACAAGTAATTTTGTTGGATTTTGTACGGTAGCATTAATAATGACACTGCCTGTCACATCATAAGTTGTTAGGTTTGGATGTAGAAAGATGCGATATGATGTTGGTATAACATCAGTTGGAAGACGTACACTGTTCCAAGGCCACGGGCTGGGAGTAGGATTTATTGGGGGTGGTTTTGTCGTGTGCTGAGCAACTGTTGTGTAAATATTTGTTGTTGATCCAACATCTCTAGAACATCTAGGCCTAGCGAAGCTGGACACCACTGCGATGGCTAAAACCAGAATCAAAGCCATAAATACAATGCATGTTGATCTACTCCGTCCACAAGATCGAACAGTTGATTGAGACCGCTTCCCTCCTCGGAACGTCGTCGTCCCACCACCACCACTGCTCTGCTGCTGCTGGTGGCCTGCCAACGGAGCAAATGCGTTGTTTTCTTCATCAGAAAAGTCATCATCTTGAATATTTTTGAGTTGTCGATAAGATCTGTCAGTGGCCATATCTCTAAACAAATACTAGCCTGTATGACTGACTACACTTTATAGATATTTGTTTATTTACAGTCGATTTATCTGCACCATTCTTAAGTTCGTACTTCGCCATAAGTATTTATTTAGTGGAGGGAGACCTCTATAATAAACGTAATGATGTTGGTGGCGATGTTTTAAAATCTTCAGTAAGAGCTTAAATTAGTTTTGAATATTGGTTAATAATTTTGTAAAATAATGAATTATTAAATGTAAATATTATCATGGAAATATAGTGGTTAAATAGAATACTTCTAAATATATAATTCTGTGACTTAAATGGTTTGTAAAAACATGTTTCGTCAAATAATTCGTCAAAACCACTTAAAATGGTTCCTATATTTTTATTCAGTGTGTGGAATAAAATAAAACGTTATGCTGCATCCAGTATATTCCGTCCATATTTTTTAACTAAAGATCGTAATTGTTCGATTTCTTCATCATTAGGAACTCCTTCATCCTCTACGACTTCTTCTTCATTTTCATTTCTTGAATATTGAGAGTTCCCTTTTTTTTCTTCCTCTAACTGATTGACACCAGGCCGATTAACCATTTTATCTGGTACTCCGACATCGTATTCGATACCGTTGGACAAACCTGAAAAAAAAACCACGAATATCTTTACTAAATTGTTAACGGAATTCTTTCCTTTGTAGCCTTATTATTTAAATAACTTAAATGTTCTCCACAAAACAATAACGTTCGGATCTTGTGATTTAGGCCTATCAACAATTGGTTCCAACTTTTACGCAACGGTGAGAACGAAGTTGATATCTCTGGTCGTCTAAAGTGCTATCTACACTATCAAACTAGTTTGACAAAATGTGTGTTCCCAAATATGGTAGTGATATGACATCATTGTGTACATTATACATTTTTTTGTCGCATAAATTGATAGTGTATAGAGAGATCTTTAAGAGTTAGACTAACCCGGATGCTCCTTGGCGTTTACCATCGCCATGATCTGATCAGCTTCTGCACCCTCCACGTCTTCTCCTGCAAAGTCCTCCCTCACAAATGTCGGCTGTAGTGCTTCTTGATTAGGCCTACTAAGTTCTTGGTTACTAAATTCAACATCATTTTGTTGTTGACCAACATTGGTATCATCTGTCTTCTCAGAATTATCTACACCTCCTCCTTGCAAATATTGAGTGCCTAGGTCTTCAGAATCTTTACCTTCATCATACTTGGCTTGTCCGATTGGCGGTAAGTTCCCCCCGGTCCCATAATCTAAATATTCTTCAAACAATGACGGGTAGTTTTCAGCGATGTTACTAATTTCAGCATAATCTAGATTATCTAAATCATTATAATCTTTAACTGTCTTCTCTGAGTTTACATTAGGCAATGTATTTGCAGTTTTTCCACCAAGCGTTTTTCCATTTTCATGAATTAAATTAATTGGTTCGTTATTATTAAGCTCAATATAATCATTGGTGTTGTCTTCACTGATTACGAATCCTTCTGTTGTTGCTTCTTCACCGTAGCCGTACCCTGAATACGGTAGAGGGCTGGGTAAGAATGTAATAGTTCCTGAATACTGATGAATCTTAGACGGAGTGTTACCATTCAACGGCTGCGGGTTACTTAAACCTTGGTTCTTCACTGCCGGTATCTTCTGCGTCTTGTCATCAAATTTAGCATTTTGTTTTGGTACCTACAGGAAGTTTTAAATGCAAAATATGGTTAATCATTATTGATACAGTATAAATTACAATGAAACCTGTTACCAACAGTTGTATCTACTTCATCAACTATAGACATTCTTCCAAGAAGGGGCTCTTCTATTCTTACCACCTGGAAGTTTCTGTCGTCTTCACTCGATTCTAGTGGCAGGCCTAGGCCTAGGCAGTTTTCAATATTGTTTCATTTAATCTTTAACTAAACTAAGTTAAGCTACTAGCCTAGGCCTAGGCTAGGCCTACTCTGGGCTAGCCTGGCTACCCTTTATAAAGTGAACATAACTTACAATTGTTGGTGCCGAGAGAACACAGTGAAGAATAATAAAACAGATAACACCATGATATATGTTAAACATTTTGACTCATTTATTTCAAACTCAAAAACTTTAAAATGTCTACTTTCTGATCATTGGACCATATTTTTAGTTCATCAATTCTGTATGTCGTGCATTTATACGTATTGCGTGCTTAATTCGAATATTAAAAATTGTTATTGCGCGCAGAAATATTTCTTGCGTAAACGCGCAGATTCCTTTCTTCTTCCGATCGACCCTCAGCTGCAGTAGTCGGTGCCTCGTTCGGTGTCGTCATGCGAATAAAATTACGTTTTTAAAAATAGAGGCCTATCTAGGTTAGGCCTAACATTTGAAATCTACCCTAGGAGAGTATGTGTTGATAGAATTAGGGCTAAGCGTCAACTTACTGGTAGTAAGAGTAAGACCTTTCAGTCAGTTTGGTTAAAAGTATGATCATTCATTGACATTGATTGTGATTGTTCTGTAGGCTATGTTGATGATCCATGTATTGTATGGTTGTAAGATTAAAAGTCGTCACCATAATTAACGATGCGTTATTTAATGATATTAATTCTCACTTACGATACTTTTTTTATTTCACAGAAAACAAAGAATGACGTCAGACCAACGATCAAGTTTTTAAAGAAATTCCAATTCCTAATATTTAAATATCTTCATTATATTCATGGAAACTAACATCAATCTAATGGATATCTGTAAAGAGAATCCTGTAATATCAGGATTCAACTTAGATGATCACCCTGGGATTTTATCTTACTTGAAAAATAATTTACGAGAAGATCGAGAGGTTCCCGCCACAATTTGTGATATGTTAGCAGATTTCATTGAAGATCAAGTTTTCGAGTTTGAAAATGCTGAGTATTTTGGTTTTGGAAGATCTATGATCAATTCAGAAGTGTCGCAAAGAATTTTAAAAATTCTAGGAAAAGTTTCTCTTGAAACACGTTACGAAAATCCAAAGAATGGACACTTAATTCCGAGCCACTTACTTCACAGACATTTCCCATCGTTTACCGAACTGCAGGCTAGGCAGTACTCATTTGATTTCTTACGACGTCACGAGAAGGAGCCAAATTATTTTATTTTTTCTAATCGGGTTATGCAGGATTACGTAATAGCGATTTGGTGTTGCAGTAACTTAGAAGATACGGTCACCAGTAACCTTCAGATCTCACAAGCTCTTGAACATTGTCTCCAGTTACTGCCATCAACCAGAGGTGTTTGTAGCATTCTAGCAGGTCTCATTGCCAAGTTCCATCCAGAGAAATTACGTAGCTATCTTAGAACATTGGTGAAAGCAAGCTGTGTGAACGATATTGCAGAACATGACTTGCAGATAATGATGGTTGAAAGTGTGTACGAAGCTAAAGGTGGAAACTTGTGCTCCATGGTTGAAGAACTCCTTCCCACTCTATGCATCAGTATTAAGAATAATCGCATTCATCATTTACCGTATGTGGTCTCCGCTATTGGATATTTTGTACAACATTCACATTATCTGTCTAGTGTTGACTTAAGTAATGCTGGAGTTGATGCTTGTGTGGTGCCGTTCTTTACAAATCACATTCACGACGAAACACCACTTCAGTCAATCAATTTTAGGAACAATGACCTCGGACCAGATGGTCTTCATGCCATCAATTTGATACTATCACTCATGACCTCACTAGTTTATCTTGAATTAAGTGAGTGTAATATTGGTAACAAGGGGTTCAAGAACTTAGCAACGTCAATGAAGTACATGCCGCTTCTTCATCTTCGAGTTCAGAAAAACGGAATCACGGACGATGGATTTATTGTCGCTGTTGACAATTTCTGTTATTGTGAAACGCTGGAATTAATCGACGTCTCAAAAAATTCAATCACAAACAAATCCACTGTTGCTTTTTCTAAGAAGTTCTGCCATTTGAAATATTTGAGACATTTGGACATGAGTGAGAATTTGATCTCTGATGATGGAGTCAGCGCGATTGCTGTTTACCTACACGAAATTCAAAACTTGACTTTTTTACAATTAGCATCGAATCGTGTCGGCTTAGAAGGTGCCATGAGCATTGCCGAAAACTTACATAAAGTTACAAAACTAACTCATCTAAATTTAAGCTGCAATGAAATTCCACTACAGGGACTGTTCGCTTTAAACAGTGCCAGGAAAAACCACCTGGTCGCAAACAATTTGCGGATTAGCGGACAAAAATCTTCGTCTTGCTTTAACTCGATCGGTTACTCGCCGTTATTCTCGACGTCAATGTCGTCACTTAAAAAGATGAGTGACGTTGATCTTTACGAAAAGTGCGAATCGATGTCTGAGATCGCGCAAAAGTCGGCGCAGTCATTGCAGCAACGACTTGCTGTTAATGATGCAATGAGTACCCTGGATGACGCAATTGAATACATGACCAACTCATTAAAGAGAGAGAGTAAACACAGGAGAACACAAGTATGGAAAGAGCTTGAAGATGAAACCCTGCTGGATGAACTCGATAACAACTCGTTAAAATCGAGTGTTCAATTCATTAGTAGATCTAGCACGTTAGATCGTGATATAAGAAGTAAGAAAAAAGAAGTGGAAGTAGACGAATGGAAAACAAGATCATTGGATAGAATGAGAATGAAACGAAAAGGATTGAAATTAGAAATAAAACCGCATGCAATTCAGGAGGTCTATGAATCAAATTTTGTTTAGCAGCAGAACCTTTTGATGCAGTTTACGCAGTTACACAGTACTCCTGTTAAACGAAACGAAAGATCGTTAAACGTTGACATTTGATCCTTGTCAGTTCTTAAAATATAAACATGCTATACTACAACTAGCAGTCGATTTGCCAAACTTGTCCCTCTCCAATTGTTCATAGTAGATTCTTACGTCTACAAAAATCACCATACAGTAATTGTATGTTAAATGTTTAAACATTAATAATTTCTTCATGTCAAACTACACAATCTCTTATTCCAAATAATAATTGTTTGTTTTGATAACTTGTTGTAAAACAAACACGTTTGAAACATGTCATGGTAATAACTGTAATGTTTGTATTTCAATCGATACGGAACAATTTAGAACAACTTTATTTTTATTGTATAATAGTTCAAAAGTCATGTAACAAATGGGATAAATAAAACATTATTCATTATCATTGACTATAATAATTGGTAAATATTCTTTTTATATATTATATAATAATAAATCAAAATCAAATATATTAGTATAATATAATGATTTTACAATAATAATTTAATACCATATTACCGTATTATAACATTATAATAAATGATTTAATATTAACATTAACAATGTGTAAGATATATATTAATGTATTTATGCTGAGTATTCTGTACTTTCATCATTTTATGTTGTCTGGTTATAAAATGTTTTTCTGGCAAAAATTGATAAATTTAAGAAAGCTTACAAAACAAAACATTAACTTGTAGATGTATAATTCATGGTACAAAAGTGGAAATTTCACAGTATAATACTCTAATGAATCCATACGTTGCTAGTATAAATTTACATTTGCTTCTAATGTTTAAAAACATTGTACGCTGACAAGTGACGCGCGTGAAAATACATTAGTGTGCGCGAACGCGGGTGTTTTGTGCTTCTCTTCGTGGTGCCTGCCGTGACAAACTGCATATGATGATCAACTTGATTCTCTCAGCGTTAAATGTATAAATATTATCAATAATTTGTTACAGTAAAAACTGATATCATCTCTTAATATTGTTTAATTGACTAATTATTCAAGTGGTAACATAGACTTTCAGCCAGTGTGGTTATAAACCTTCACTGGCGTCAAACATTAATAATCGACGTACCATATTCCAGTAGAAAATCGAAGTAACACGATTGGTATAAACATACCGATATTAAAAATGGATATATGAAATAGGAAAATGTTCAGTAATAAAATGTTTTAATCTTGGTGTGATCTCTTATCATCAAGGGTTTTGCTTTTCCAGCCATTCGAACGTACTAGCAGCATTGTTGGTCATCCATATGATATTTGCCTTTGTCTTTTCAATACTTTGTTGATAGGCGCGAGCTGCTGATCCGAAATCTCTATCTTCGCCAAACGCTTCCAACTGTTTAAAAATCATAATAATCATATTTTATAATAAAGTATATTAATATAAGTTTCTTAATACTTACTTTCTTTATTCATCCGAAACTTACATAACTATATATAAATACCGGTGCTAAATGTGTTCAGTAGTCATGGAAGAAAGACTGTGATTGTGCGCAGAAAGTGCACGCACAGTCAATTGACCACGAAGCTTCTGTATGCTTTAAGCACGTGTCTTAACTTTTCCTAAATAATTTGAACAACTAGAAACGGTGAAATGGTAAAACCAATAACAGTGAAAGGGTCAAACCAGAAACGGTGAAATGGTTAAACCATTATACAGTGAAAGGGTCAAACCAGGAAGGGTGAAATGGTCAAACCAGGAACGATGAAAGGGTCAAACCAGTAACGGTAAAATAGTCAAACCAGAAACGGTGAAATGGTCAAACCAGTACCAACAACTTACCTCTTCTAAATCAAAGTTAGTATTGAAATGTTTTGTAACACTCTCAATCAATCGGCTAAAAGAAAATGAACCACCTCCGTAACTGAAAAGAAAAATGTTTCATAACGTGATTGAATTGTTTAGACACCACAAATAAAAAACAATGTACACTATTGGATCACGTTGATTCGTATTGTTTACCCGACCAAAGTCTTAACGTCAACTCCGAACGACGAGACAGTGAAACCAAAGATGATAGTGCCGCTACATTGATGACCGTGATTTCATCGACTATATGGAATTATTATTTTATATATTAATTGTATTCTTTATCAGGTGAATGCAATTTATTATAAGTTGTATTAAACAAAGTGTTATTGTGTGAAAACAAATTTAATTTTATTCACATAACTTTGAAATATATAATTTTATTAATAAAAGCATTGTACAAAGGTGGTTTTAAGATACTTGGTCACAATTAGACAAACTTTGTACAAAATAAAGATAAACATAACTTGATAGCATCACAAATTAAATCTAGTCAACACCAGGCATATCGTACCTAAACTAAAACAAACTACCGCACGGTATACATAATGTCATTACCATTCTCTTTATGTATATATACATAAGGCATAGAACATCAATTCCAAACCGCCCGGTGATATACTGAAATTTAATTAATTAAATTTGAAACGATAAGATGAGGAAATCTGTGATTTTCTATGCACCATTAATAGAAATAAATGTTTATGAATGAATGAATTACAATTTATTATCATCAAACTATATAAACTTAAATGAAGTTATTCTAAAACTAAAACTACGACGACAAGTTGGCTTCTTCTAGCCATTTCTTCACATCTTCGGCATTGTTATCCATCCACTTTATGTTTGCTTTAGTTTTTTCTACACTTTGGAGAAATGCCCGGTTGACTGAACCCAAATCTTTGCCTTCCCCGAATTCCAGAAGCTAGAAGAGAAAACACATAATACAACGTGTAATTAGATTTACTAGGTTGGATGATATATTAACAATAATAACGGTAAAGAAACTTAGAGCAAACAAGTTGATATGACCTATATTAAGGTCATATAGAAACCTACCGTTTCCAAGTCGTATTCCGTATTGAAGTGGGCGGAGACTGATGAAAGCAGGCGACGAAAGGCAAAACCTCTATATCTACCAAACAAAAGGTGGGAGTAACAGTTAAGTTATACCAAGAGAAGGAAATTAGTCATGCTAATTCTATCATGTTTAGGCCTATATGGAATTTATATAAGTTTCTACGTTAACTATACAACTAAAACCTATTACAGTGTTGAGCCAAAAGCGGTTATACAGAAACTAATAGAAATTGTAATATCACTATTTATATTGTCATAGTGACTGACAAAATAGTAAAAGTATACTTTTTTGTGCAAATTAGGCCAAATAAAAAACTTGTCTATAGATTGGCCATATATTATTATTATAAGGTGGTAAGACTACGGTTATTAATGTTTACCAAAGTGGCTTAATCTTGACAGTTTTAACAGCCGTTAACACATCAAACATGCTAATATTGTAACAATGATAATGTTCTACACTAACAAACGTTTAATATTCATGAAATGAACTATATTAACGATAAAATGAGTGTTTCTTCATGCTATTTAATAATGATGATCTTAAAACTGTAATAATGATAATAGTGTTAAGTACTTACACATTGCACGCTGAATAAAAGACGACAGATTAGTATTATTTTAAAAAACTAAGCCAAGATTAGTAGGCTGTCAAACACTTGTTAAAAGTGCACATAAAAGAGTTAGTCTTCCAGGAGACTGTCGGGAGACTGTCAAACCGCAGTGACCATCAAATGTCCAGATATTTTCTTCATTACAACGTCTTTAATTTAGTAGAAGCATCATGCAGTTAATTCTTATGTTTTTAACATAATTGCGATGTAGTAGTATAACAATAATTACAGCGACAATATACATATTAAAAGCACGTTGTATGTGGTCGATATGTCGGATACCGACTGAGTTAGATATACAGTCAGCCAATTGAACCATCAGACTGGATTGGAAGGTGAGTTTGTGTATAATGGTTCGTGGCAGACACGCTTGCATGCAAATCACTAGAACTGGTCAAAATGAGTCAATAATACAATTAAGTATTTTTCGCGCTAATTCCTCCATCATCACACTGACTGACACTTTACTGTCTGCTTCCAAAGAACCAACCCCCTTTTCACGTCATCATCGCACCATGCGCATGTGTGTCGCTGTTCTGGTTCTCTCTCTCACAAACAAATAATCCACTATGTGCTTTTCGATACTCCAGTGGTTGATATTAAATAAACATTTATGAGAGTGGGTTTGTTCCCTATCAGTTACAGGGTTAAATACATTTAATCCACCCCTGATCGTAATGCTAAACAATATTAATAATACTTACTTGTTTCTGAGAATGTCCCATTTGGCGCGAATGAAGTCCCACGCAAGAGCTCTACCGACGTAGTTGTCTGATACGTACTGAATGACGTAGACGGCGTCTTGAGATCTTACCTCATCTGGATCTAGTGAAAGCTCAAGATATCTAGAAATAAACAACAATCATTAGTTTGTGATGTTAAGCAGGCATTCATTTCATTTATTTGTTCGACAAAAACGTCCAGCTCTATAGAGGCTCACCAGGCTAACCACTAATTTGTCGATTCGAATTTAGTTTTTATACAAGTTCCTTTTATAAACCAATCTCTGCAATGTAAACAATAACTTTAGCGGAAAATAATACAATTACGTATTTCAACGGTTATGTTTACGTTCGCGTAACTGACAGCCACATTGGCCAAGTTTGTTGAACTAACAAAATATGATGCAAATCCAGAATTTCAAAGATTAGAGCATAGTAAGGTGTGTTTCAACTTCAGCATATGAATTGAGAACACTTTTTGTGGAAGTGCGCTGAATTTTTTTTCCACAAATTGTATTTAATGATAAATTTGGAAAGTATGTTGTGACTTTTGCCGTTGGTACTCTAGAGAAATGATTATCCATAAAAAATAAGAATTTAATATTTATATGATTTATCCAAATAATGTTAATATAATTTGAATAAAATTGTGTTAACCTGCTTAATATCCAGGGTTCCTGACTGCATCCAAGTGCGAACAACCATTTACTCTTTTCTGCAGCATCGTCGCTAGTTGTATATTTATTATAACCGAAGTCCCACTCGACTTGGCCACCTTCACGGATACCATTACAGTACGTCAGGGTTCGCAAATTCGGTGATACACTAGAAGAAGAATTGGTTGTCAATAGAAAGAGTGTAAATTCATTAAAAAAAAATTGACAAACACACACTCGCACAATGAGAGAAGAGGCTCCTTACGAGTTTAAAAAAATAACTGCCTCTTAACTTTACTAAAGGTAAGAATTCAAGAGTGTCTACATTGATGTAATGCGTCAGTCAGCTTGATTCCCACTCGAGTTTTATTTCATTTTTTTTTATTTATTTCATATTTTTAAATATCCAAATCGCAGCCAAAGGCTACTTAGAAATATAAACACAATTAAAACAGGCATAAAACAGTATATAACGAAGTGCACGTACAAATCACAAGAACAAAGTATTTGTGAATATTTATAATATTTATAATTATAAGTGAAATCAAACATATTGCAATAAAAAATAATATAAAAATACTTATTTAGCTAAAATGTATCTACACAGGGATTAGAAATCAATTCAAATCAATTTGACCAATCACAAACAATGGACCAATCACAATGGATCGTCACTATCAAACTAGTGATGTGCCTAAATATGGCATAGTAGTGATATCCCAAATATGTTAGTGATATGACATCATCATGTCCATCACATTTTTTAGTTTGATAGAGCTTTAGTCATTGTAAATTACTGTGTAAAACGTTAAATCTTACGGGTTTGTGGAATTGCCAGCGTTTGACAACGTCATATATTGTGCATACAGAGCAGTGGCTTCTATCAGGCAATCATCATTCTTATATGTACAGGCTGTGAAAAGCGCATTCACACGGTTGTATCTGTAAAGAGCACAATTATGACATGAAACAAAAAAAAACATTTTAACAATTACAGATAATCAGTTAACGGACGAAAAAGAAATGCTCATATTTTTCACTTCACTGTCATCTACAAAACGGCTTTAAATACTTATTTGTGTGCACCTGTTTTGTTAGTTTATGGCTTGTTTGGAGAGTAAAGTGACAACAACATTGTATAACTTACTGTTCAAGATGAGATCCGCTATCTATCCATCCCACGGAGTTGTACAGGTTCTCGACCAAGTTATGCATATATATCTTACAAAAAAAAAAAAAAAATGTTATAGTTTCATTAATAATATTATTATTAAAATCACTATAGTTTAATCAAACTATTATCATGATTAAGTGATCATTATGTCATAATCATTCACCCTATCAATATCATATTATTGAACCATGTTTAGGGGAGGGATTCCGTCCAGCAAGCTGATCATTGGGCTCCTCAGCAATATTCAATTTAATTCATATTTATAATGCGCCGAATTCTTTCCAAAGAGATAAGTTCTAAGGCATACAGTACAGATATCATAAACAATCAATTATAAAAAAATACCGGTACTATATAAAGACATAAAATTACAATAAAATCATAAATATTATCAATATCATATCACCATTACCATCAGTAGTATAAAAAAATGAGTATGCCTTATTTAAGTTAAGTTTACCTCGAGAGCGCCATATCCCTCGTATCGACTAAACATGTCTTGTACGTAACTCATTACTGTCAGAGTGGCTTCCCATGGGATATAGCTCAAGTCGTCCTTTAAAAATGTTGTAAGACTAAGAGCTGTAACTTGTTCTAGTAAACCGGCTCTTGCCAAGTTGAAAGCGTCGTCAATAAGAGCGGCTTTGTTTTCATCTGGGAAAACCTATAACAGAGACGGATTTTTTTTAAATATTTATTATAAGCAACATGGAACAAAGCAAATTTACTCCAGTATTTACTCCACTACAATCAATACTATGATGTCGATCTATAATCAGTTGACGACAGATACAAAACATCAGCCAATTTCATTCGTACTTTACTTACAACATATCTGGCACATTAGCAAGCCGAATTACCGGACAAATGCGCACAGTGAAGGCTTTCAATCATCGACATTTTTATTCCATAATCAATATAAAAACATCAAATACAATACAAGTAATATGATAATGGAATGGGGTAAAAAATAAGCACAAGTGCTTTAAACACGTAACCTAACAAAAAAGAACAAACATGAGTACAATTTACTTAAACTTAACTTAAATATTTCTATTGATATAATGTTGCTTTAATCTCTGTTTAAACTTAAAGTGGGGGATTCTTTTATATAATCTGTTAAATTATTCCAAATATGTGTTCCTTGGTAGGATTTAGTTGGTGGACAGTAGTTCGACCTGTTTCTAGTTGAGTAATTATGGAATGAGGCAGATGTACTAAATAAGTTATTAAATGATTCTGGTAATAGATTATTTTTATATTGGTACATAAATATAGCAGTGTGTTTAATATAAAGGTCAAAACTATTTCATGTTTATGCATTACTCACGCATAACGGAGTGTAACTAACGCCATCACAATACAAATGAAAATGACCATGATGATGAATAAATATAAATATTGGGGGATGATATCAAGATGATAATGACGATGATGACGATGATGATATCAAGATGATAGTGACGATGATGATGACGATGATGATATCAAGATGATAATGACGATGATGATATCAAGATGATAATGACGATGATGATATCAAGATGATAATGACGATGATGATATCAAGATGATAATGACGATGATGATATCGAGATGATAATGACGATGATGACGATGATGATATCGAGATCAAGATGATAGTGACGATACTTACAGTCGAATTGGTTTCAAGTTGAGTTTTCAATGCATCCCAATTGGCCTGATCGTAGTTTACTCTGTAGTAGCCGCTCTGTTTGTCATTCAGTATATACCAATCAGGATTACTTCCCAATAAATCAAACGAGTCTGTAAAATAAAATAACAATAAAATAGTTTCTTTGATTGTTAGTTCTTAAAAACTGTGGGCTCAACCCTGCAAGTCTATGGGTTGTTACTTGGACGCAATGCAAGGACCTTAGCGCACCGCAAGCAATTTGACCAATCACGGCGCGATGGATCATTCGAACTGTCATCTGTGATTGGTCAACTCACTTGCGTTGCACCTACGTCGGGTCTACGTTGGGTCTATTGTATGAAACTGAGCTTTAGGACTCAACTGACACGCGCGTGTATGTAAATGATTGCACTTGCGCGTGTATGTAAATGCTTGCACTTGCGCACGTATACATATTTTTTAGCTGTACTGTATGCTAATTAATTAACTCAGCAAATTATACCCGAAAGGAAAACTGTCTTTCATTTTGGGAAAAAAGAATATCACAAAAAAAAGTTACCTGGTCCCTTATTGAGCCACCTGTTAGATCTAACGTTACTACTATCGTCGAAATACGAAACTTGCACATACCACGTGTATCTAGAATATAAAGAAGGTATATTGAATATATTACTATTTACCAACACGTGGCAATAGGTTAATGATGGACCAATTAATATATACAATACTGTGAGTTGTATCAATATTAACTATAGCAATCTCACCCTAAATCACCGTATTTATCTTCGACTTCTGATGTTGGATCGATTAGGAAATGCGTTTGGTTTGCTGATATTGTGTCACCACTACGTTTGCACGTGACCACAGGGTAGCCCATTTGGAGAGTCCATGTGTCCATTATACGTTTAACATCGTTATCTCCTATACCTCTGTCTGCCTAAAGTAATACAATTTATTTTAAAAAAACATAAATCATTATCATTATTAAGTCAAGTCAAGTTTAAGAAAAAACATAGAAATTCTGTTTGCTCTGTTGGCGGAGCACAATATCCAACGGACACAGCACGAACTCAAAAACAAAAACATTACAAAAAAGTGTCTACATTATGTTTAAGGCTAATAGCTCCTGGAAAGAAACTATTTGTAAAATTGTAAATCGTGCTTTATTGGCCTTAATAGAACGAAATCGCCGACCGATGGAACATACTAGAGGCCGGATGAAATTGATCATCTTTGATAGCCACTGCCTTTTTCAGAAGACGATCTGAAAATATGTTCTCCAAAGGCAATTGTGCAAATCCAATTATACGCGATGCGGTCTTGACTATTCTATTTAGGTCACGCTTTTCATTTTCGGTAGTGCTACCGAACCATACCGTTAAAGAATACGTTATGACACTCTCTATAACTGACCAATAGAAGGACGACATTATTTCAGAGTTTATACCAAATGATCTAAGTCTACGTAGGACGTAGGTTCTTCTTTGGGCCTTTCTAATAATGTTACGTGTGTTAATATGCCACATCAGATCATCAGCCCTGCGGTACACCTGTATTTATAATACGCTTATCCGATATAATAGTGCCCACTTTAGTACGTTGGGGTCGATCAGTTAAAAAGTTTAACACCCAGTTACATATAGAAATATCGAAACCGATTTCAACCATCTTAGTGTGTAACTTATACGGTACAATCGTATTAAATGCTGAACTGAAATCTATATATAAAATCCTAGCATATCTTTTATCACGTTCGAGATGCTCTAAGATCCTATGCAAAGTGATTGATACAGCATCTTCGGTAGACCGTATTATTATTAAACCGTATTAATGTCGTCATCATCTTCATAGTCTATCATCAACCGTATTAATGTCGTCATCATCATAGGCAATCATCAACCGTATTAATGTCGTCATAAGCAATCATCAACCGTATTAATGTCATCATCATCGTCATAGTCCATCATCAACCGTATTAATGTCATCATCATAGGCAATCATCAACCGTATTAATGTCGTCATCATCGTCATAGTTTATCATCAACCGTATTAATTTCGTCATCATCATCATAGTCTATCATCAACCGTATTAATGTCATCATCGCCATAGGCAATTATCAACCGTATTAATGTCGTCATAAGCAATCATCAACCGATTAATGTCGTCATCATCGTCATAGTCCATCATCAACCGTATTAATGTCATCATCGCCATAGGCAATTATCAACCGTATTAATGTCGTCATAAGCAATCATCAACCGTATTAATGTCGTCATCATCGTCATAGTCAATCATCAACCGTAATATCCTCACCATCATAAACGTAACGTTATCCATAGTCAGAATCCTAACTCATTTCTTCTTCTTTTACACCACTTCATGTTTCATTATTAATATCCATTCATCACATTCATGTTCCACGCTCTAGACTGTTTACTCAATTACGACCTCTTTTTCAAATTATAAAATGTTACTTACTGCAGTTAAATACTCCCATAAATCATCAGACTCAGCATTACTGTACGCGAAATGGTTTAGGTAGTTGGTCAACCCCTTCACAAACACATCTTCTGTAAGTATATCATTTAACATTCTAAGAATTGCGGCTCCCTGGAAAAACAATAAAACGTACATTTCGTAGAATAATTTTTCATTTTACACTTCAGCACACATTTCAACAGCAAGTTCAGTGAGAAATAAGCCTTGGCACTTACGGGTCACCGTAAAATTACTTAAGCCCTGTTTTTTTTTTTAAATAGTAGCTTCATGATTGGTTCCCATTAGATACGCTGCAACACAAGTACGTAAGCGCAACGTAATTTGACCAATCACATGCCATGGATTACTCGAACTGTCGGTTTTCATTGGTCCTTGCGTTGTGACTCTAGTGAGAACCAAGCTTTAACGATTGGACGCAAACGCAAGTGGGAAGACCACTCACAAGCGACAGTTTGGATGATATATTGCTTGTTGCGCGGTGTGCGCTTAATTGATTGCGTTACTATGGTAAGGCAAGTAATGTAGTATTGAGAATTATGAATTTGTTGTGATACCACGCCCTTTGTTGTGATACCACGCCCTTTGTTGTGATACCACGCCCTATATTGTGATACTACGCCCTTTGTTGTGATACCACGCCCTTTGTTGTGATACCACGCCCTTTGTGGTGATACTACGCCCTTTGTTGTCATACCACGCCCTTTTTTGACTATTATGAACTCTAATCTAAAGATCATACAATTTATTCCAAATTATTTCAAAATGAAGCTTGATTGGTTACAACACTTGTTTTTAGAATTAACTATCTTTATCGATTTTAGTGATTAATGAATTTCGTAAAAATAATATTTTATATAGTAAAATGATTACAACCATTAGATTTCTGAGGACGATCAAAGCATATTGATCGAAGCGTCGAGAAACTAAACAGCTCTTTTCAGAACTAACATATGTGGTGGTGTACCGCAAACTTATATCAACATTTTACGCATGCAAACCTTCAAACAACCATTAGATTATCAATGCCTACCTTGCTGTAGGAGATAGAGTCAAATATCTCATTAATTTCTTCTGGTGTTCGTACAGGTACTTTGATTGGATGAGAACTGCCGAGACCATCCAAAGTAAACACGTACTGCAGATCCTCAACAACAAACTGTTCTTGCTGTATCAAGATACAAACATTGTGTTTTCATTTTATTTATTTTATTTGCAAACTCAACCAACTGAAAACAGAAATTCGCCAATAACATTTTAGGGGTATCATAATAACAATAATATGTTTACTGTACTCTTTTGTAAACATTTAAAGATATTATTGTCCCCTAAACAAATAATGTTTTTCATTGTTTGAATATGTCATTTTAATGGTGACACATAATAGATATTCACATAAAAATATTTACATGAAAAACTGTAATTTAAAGCAATAGTTAAATTGGGGGTTTTTTGGTTGAAACTGTTTAATTTGTCTTTTTACAAGTGAAAACGTTTTTTTCCTATGGAAGTGAGTAACTTTATGAAAAATGGCCTATTCAACGTATTTTTATCAATATTCATTTTTCATGTTTTTTGTGGGAAATACATCTTTAACGTAGAAAGTAAATGACGTCATACCATCTGCCAAGTCGGTTCAATGTGATCAACACCAAGATATTCCACATAGCTAGCAAAACCTTCATTAAGCCACAAATCATCCCACCATATTGGAGTAACAAGATTTCCAAACCACTGAAAGTATATAAATGTATTGAGACTGATATGCGACTTATTATACAGAGTCTTACCTAAGCTTGGTTCCCACTTGGATATAACGTAATAATGACGTGTAATTAATTTGACTAATCACAAGCAATGGATCATCTCGACCCATTATTAGAACCAAGCTACCGTATATTGTAGAAGTAAATATTTGAGTGATCTCCGTGCCGTACATTTCATTTCATCTTTTATTTCGGAAAAAATAATACAGAGTACAACATCTTCCATAGTTCAAGATTAAATTAGTATTTCAGACAAATTGATCAAGTTTAAGATTGCTACAGTTACGATAATTAAATAATTAGCAAAAATCAACATTTTTAACGAACATGATAATTATTGTTACAATACTAATCTTACCTGATGTGCCAACTCATGAGAAACTACAACGGCTATCCTTTGCTTGTTACTCGCTGAATTTTCGGAAGAATCAAAAAGTAGCGCAGTTTCCCTGTACGTAATCAAGCCCCAATTCTCCATAGCTCCGGCAGAAAAGTCCGGTATGGCTATCATATCTTAAAATAACATAAAACAAAAGGGTGTATATATCAATATACACAATTAAGACAATATTTTATTGGAGGTGGTTTAGTTAATGTTTGGTCAAATGAAGAGAGCTAAAGAGGGCGTACTATTTTATATTTTGGCACACATTGAAGATAAACGTTTGTGACGTCACCAATATATCGATTTTCTGGAAAATCAATAGGCATTTTGGCATACTGTATACCTAGTTTATTTATAAAATAAAACTTTGAAAATTGTGATGTTATTGACGTTAATAATTTTAAAGAAATTTACCAAATAAAAAAAAATGTTCGCAATAAAGTCGGGGTTCATATGCCTACGTCTGACCAGGTAGTGATCACTCCCTGGTCTGACAACATAAAGGCGTAGATGATGAATAATGATATGCTTATTATTCGAAAAATAATTTGAATTAATATTAACGTTTCCGTTTGTGGACAATAATGTAGGCCTATATGATTTATAATGAAATATAACATTTGCAAATAGTTTGAGCCCAGACCTAACTACTAGCTGTTTTCAGCCCAGAACTAACTACTGGCTGTTTAGGAATTACCTTGTTTAGGTAGTGGGCAGTTTGAGCCCAGAACGAACTAGTGGCTGTTTGGGAATTAACTTGTTTAGGTAGTAGGTAGTTTTAGCCCAGAACAAATACTGGCTGTTTGGGAATTACCTTGTTTAGGTAGTGGATAGTCAATATTGAAATAATCTTCGAAGAAATCCAAGATACGAATTCCGGCTTGGAGGGCGTAATCTACTGTATCGATGCGTTCTGTTCTCGCCCACACTCTGAACTAAAACACAAATATTATACAAAAAACAAAAAACAAAATGAGAAATTATGAACATGTTATATTAGCCCTAAAAATGTCTGCTGTTTATGCTTATATGTTACCATATATAATTATGTGAAATTATAAAAGATGAAACAATGTTAATGTATATTATTCTTTGAAAAAATAAAATTGGGACTAACTTACAAAAGACTTATTAATAATATTTATGTATGGATATGCATAACTAAAACCAATAAATAATGACTTATTAAATAATAAATAGCAAATAGTAATAACAGATAAGAAAAATAAAAGACCATTATTAGGATCAAGATTTAAAAGTATTTGTCTCATCTTGACTGAATTGAACAAATAAGCAAACAAAACCTAATTCAAAATAAAACCACGAAGGAATAAAAGTAATACTATTTTTGTAAATATCCAATCATTAATAACTACCAACAAATGCAATAGGCCTACATAATTTTATTATTTATACGTTTAGCCGATTCTCCAGTGCATCTGGCAAATTCCATAAAATTTATATAATTTCATAAGCAACATTCTAAATACAGTATGTATGTGATATGTAAAAATGAATGTGTATAGCTAAACTTTCCTATGAATTTGAAATAATATTAAATGAAATGAGACTAACCGTTACATTTCTGTTTGTTGTTCCAGATTTGAAGGTAAAGTCAGATACAACAAACGCAAGCAAATACGTAGACATGGCGGGAGTTGTTTCGAATTGTGTCTTTTCCCAACCACTCCAGTCGCCAGTAAGGACTTCTGTGGAAATATTATTCATGTTGGTAATAGCCGAAAGATCACTGGGATGTATGATGGTGGTATTAAAGGTAGCCTTCATTGCTGGTTCATCAAAACAAGGAAGAGCTCGACGGGCATCT
The DNA here is from genome assembly GCF_964355755.1 of Antedon mediterranea. Taxonomy (NCBI): domain Eukaryota; kingdom Metazoa; phylum Echinodermata; class Crinoidea; order Comatulida; family Antedonidae; genus Antedon; species Antedon mediterranea. The sequence continues at coordinate 1,116,033 of NC_092671.1, forward strand.
GTAGGCTGCATCTGCGTTGTGGCAATAAACCTGAAATAAAAACAATGTCAGAGGTTAAATAAATGGTAAGTTTTCCTACTAAGCGATATTTTCTCAGATCTAGAATGGTCGGTCGGAATCTGCAACTCCAGAAAAATCTCAACAAATGTTTGGTTGCTATTGTTAATCTTCCAAGTTTCAAACAGTAGGCTGATTTATAGTATAACTGGGATCGAGGTGGTAAACTTGAATTGGAGAGAGATCGCCTTTTCAGTAAATTGCCAAATGGAAGCATGCAATTCATCGGAACTACTGTATTTCATTCATCTACAAAAGATATAAGTTAAATCTGAACATTGTTATAAACAAGAAATTTACCTGGTCTCGCCAGCATCGTTTTTATAGCTACTGCGGTAGAATCCAGCAAGACCGTCCCACAAGTCTCCGATATAATCCATACTTATTTCATAGCTACGGTCAGCTTCAAGTGACGTTTCAAGTTCAATAACAAGAAATTGATATTCAACTTGATCAGTAAACGTTTTGATTTTAACGTCTTTAGACGAGTCAATGTCTGTTACAGTTAGAGTACCTTCTGTCACATTAATAGCATTCTTATGTAATTTAATGACATTTGTTGCTTCAAGACACTTAATTTCAATCTTAACTGTACCATCAAAAGTAAACAGCGTTTTGCCGCTACCAGCTGGAATGTCCTTTTCGTAGAGGTATGGCTGCAGAGTAAGTGTATAATGCTTCGGTATAATATTACTAGATAGTCGACCTTCCCAGTCCCCGCCAGATGTCGGAGAAGGACTCGGCATGTCTGGTGTAGAAGGCATCTTTTTGGTTGTGACATCTTTTACTGTTGTTGGTTTAGGTTTCTCTGTTGGGTTAGGTTTCTCTGTTGGTTTAGGTTCCTCTGATTGTTTGATAGGTTCTTGGCTGCCTACAACAGGTTCACATTCACTGGTTCTATCTGGTGCATAATAACACAATAAACCAACGCCTGTGATGGTAATGGCTACCGTTATTGCAACAAAAAACAACTGTGCAGGGCTGCAGTAAAATCCATTTCCTTTGCGACCAGGTGTTGCGGCCTCTTCATCGACATTCATTTGTGTCATCCCCATGTTGTCCTGAAATGTACAAGATATTCACTGATGAACAACGATACGACGTACTTGTTTCAAGCTCGTACGATACCGTATAACTATACACAGTGGAACAAGTTCAAATAGGCGTGAAAGGGAATTTGTACCTTTAATCTGATAAGTGAGAGAATGTAGCGATATTACCATAATAAACCACACCTCCAGTAACTAAATTTTGTAACAATAATAAAATATTACGTTTAGTTGAAATTTGAAATTGATTCTATAAAAACATAGAAGGTGATTCAGAATTTTAATAATGTCTCTCAGAAGTGGATTTCACCACCAGATATATCTTGTTTCTGTGTTACTAGTCTTTCTATCTGGCAGGGGGCAGATCATAAGATGTAACAGCCAGTAAGTGTTTACTTTGATCGATAAGTATATCATAAAGTATACAACTTATAATGCTAATCTTGCCCAGTAACTTTGCATAGTCATAAGATAACTTAATTGTGCCAAAGGGCGTTTGGAAGTAAACAGTATTATAGTGCTATTAAAGGGCTACAAAGTATCTTAAGATGTTTTATTGCTACTTAACGTCACATGTAACCAGGGTGGTGTAATGGTGGTCAGAAAACAAGAGGGGATTAGATGTTCATCTCTTCAATGCCAACTTAACGAAGAGAATAACAAGAAACTAGAATGAAGATTGTATTGGTATTTTTTGAGAAAGGGCTCTGTCTACACTATCAAACTTTATGTGACAAAACAATGTGATATTGGACACGATGACATCATGTCACTACTATATTTGGATAGTGTAGACAGAGCTTAACAAACATTTAATTTACAAGTTGATCACGTTGTTTGGTTTTAAAATCTCGGTTCCCACTACCGAACGACAAATGCAAATAATGCAAGCGACGGCTCATCCGAACTATAGCTTATGACTTGTCATACTTTTATCTATCATAGTCCTACTCTATTTATCTGCTGTAGGCCTAATTTAATACAAGTAAGCTTGTGATATTTACAAGATCGAATCTCCATGCTTAAAATAAGTTAAAAATCCGCATGCCAGCCTTTGACATGATACGATGATTAAACTTGGGTGTATTGGGTGAAGGGCGTCGCTTTTTACTTTGTGTGAATGACTGCATGGCAATAGGCTTACCTTCAAATATCAATATATGGGATTCAGATAACAATAAAGCATATATACTAAAGATAAGATATCTAAAATGATCCGGTTATATCGGTGTATTATGTATGTTTAAAGGTTAAACACATTAATAATGTGTTGCGATTTACAACATAGAGTGTAATTGGGTTTCGTTTGAAATCTCAAAATGTACGCCTTTTTAAAAATTATTGTCTGTGTATTTTATTCCAAATTATAAGACTATTTTTAGATGGTTTTTTTTTGTATATTCCATTATAATGTTTTTTAAATATCTTTTCAACCGTAATTGTATAAATTAACTACTAAACTACTACTTTTAAATAAATATTTATATCAATATCAATTAGACATATATAGGCCTATATTGATAAATCATTTTGAGGAAAATTCTATAAAATATCAAACATCGGCAATGGTAATGCCTTGCCTGCCGTTTCATATAACATTTCTCATTAATTCTGAATTATATTCTCCAAAGAAGACAGGCAGGTTTCATTAATATTCCTGGAAAATTATAATTAGATATTTCCTATAATGAGCTCTTCTAAACTATGAATGAATCACAAATTGTGAGTGAACAAGAAAGATTGCTACCAACTGTTGACAAATAATGTGATAACAAATTAACATTTTATAGCTAAAACACAATCAAGAATTTTGGTAGCAAATGTCTCTTATTAAACTTACTCGGAAGTACAATTCCAAGAAGATACAGTAGGCTTAAGTTCTTTACTTCTGATTGGACACCATTGAAACTATATGTGTGCGTCTACCAAATGGTCCACTAGCGCGTGGTTCCCACTAGAGACTCGGAAGTACAATCACTTACGTTGCGTCGTTACGTCCTTGCGTTGCGTCGGTAGTGGGAACCAAGCTTTAGAGTTTATTAAGCGTAAACGGTTAAGGCGTCACATTTACTAGACGTTAAATTCGAAAACGCACATGCATGGTTGCTTTGCAGGTTAAACATCTAATAGTTTATAACAGAGCGTTCATCTTAGAGAGTGCTGTGTGAATAAATATTAACTGTGTAGCTGTTTTATTATTATCATGAAATAAAAAGTCAGTACGGAGTAATCTATATTCTTACTGGTAGTTTAGTTTAGAGATGTAAATTAATTGACAAACTCAACGTACATGACGTCGCGAGTTTGGAATCCACTGATGACGTGATTTTGTGAATATCTCATGAATATTATTGAGCTTCCCTAAGCTGCTGAAAAACAGACTTTCCATGAATTTACCCTAAAATGTATGTGAAATTTAAGTGCCGTGTTTACATCTAAAAGGCATAAATTATATAGACTAATCATATTGGATTGGCATGTACATAATGTTCCAACATTATACCGTATTTTTTACAATTGTATACGAATAACTCCATAACCAGTCTTGAGGGTTAAACCATGGAGAACATTTCCTTCATGGTTAAATAAACTACATTCGGAACGCGTTTCGCAAAACCCATTACACGCACAAACGCGCTACGCGTTACAGCCCTCAACGACAGCCCATTAGTCAAGATTCATTGCTTCTAATTTATCATTGCATCCTATCATTGAATTTAAATTGTACGTCAAATACGAAGGTTCTCCTAAGAAGTCAAATGAAGGTCATTTTGTAAAGATAAACCGTATTCAAAAGATAGGCCTAGTACTAAATAAAAGTATCGACCGAGAGTATCAGTATTATTAGTAGGCCTATTAAAGAGCAGAGCAAGCGTGACGAGTAACCGTAATGTTTAACCCACACACATCATCATATTAATAATAAAAGGTCTCTATCACATGAGATAGATATTTAATAACTCTTATAGTAAGACAATCAAAATATTAGTTATAGTCTGATTGTTAACCTATGTACTGATAATGGTGATATAGTTCAACATCAGATCAATGGGTGAGTTTCTGTTTCACCTTCTCTGTCAAAAGTTACATAACACGCGATAAATCGAAATACTGTATTTGAACTCACACGACAACGTCTTTGTTTTCAATGCGTACTAACCAAGCTGTCACTCAATCAAAGTAACATTTATTTTAAAATTAACAGTAAACATGATTAAAATAATAGGGGAAAATTCCAGGCAGCCCATAAAAACGTTTATATGTAGGCTTCATGATATTAAATGAAAATGTTTACAATTTTCTACAATTTAGCCATTACAAATAACATAGTTACGAATTTCAATTCCGAATACGTAAAATTATGGGATCTTTATTTCTCCAATATTGGAATGCAGAAGATATTACTAATAAGTAGTAAAGTTTGCAAAGTAAATTGACCAATCATCATACATTAATATCCGAACTGTCCACTTATGATTGGTCAAATTAGGCCTGTTAGTACTACTATAGGATACACTGTAATATTATGTTGATACATATTTAATTGAGTGACCCTAAAATTCCGATTGACCGTGAAACTAGGCCCATGGCATTTTTTTCATTTCCAGTTAGAACACGCTATCGATGTGTCAGATGATCTGGAGTGGAGTGTTAAAATTATCGTGAGAAGTTATTTTAATAAACATGAGCAACTTATCCTTACAAACTACACTACAGGTAACACATATCGTATCTAATCGCTTGTTGTAGTATTGAACAACGTGCAAAAAAATAGGCTACATAAAGTGCACATCCTCGAATTGATTTCTTATAAAATGAGTTAATAACCATAGTTTGATTATTTTCAAATTGATCATTCTCCTTTACTTTATGAATTGATTATGTGGTTCTTTTTAGTATTATCTGTGGGTTATCCGCCGCACTTCCTTTAACACACATTCATATTTGTATAATAATATGCCTACATGTTCTGTCATTTTTTACGAAATTATAAGGAAAAAGCCTATTAGACCTCGAATATATGGACCAGGTCAAGGACATAAGGCGTTTAACATTTATTTACGTCCTATTAACTTTAATGTTGATTATATATGTGTGTAGATAGGCCTACAGGCGAACGTACAGCAGGCAAACACAAACGAGTATAATGATGCAACAAATGTTCATTTCTCTTAATTAACAAATCCAAATTGGATAAATGTTATTTCCAGAAAATTGTATTATTTCAGCTGCTGGTGACGTAAGAACAGGCAGACTTTTATTTCAAATTCCAAGATTCAATACAACACTTAATACTGATGCTATACGTGAATATAGTATTCATCATGATTGAGGCCAACATCAATATACATTAATAAATGTAGGTCTGCTATAAAGTACAAAACTACAAGGAATACAATGTTGCTGGTTTCCATTTATTTCGATAACACAGCGTGAACTTAATTTCAGCATTTCTGCATGGCGACTGCAATGTTGTATATATTTGATAGGCCTCCTACTGAGTATATAACATCAATATAGTAAAACTAATTCTACAATGCAAACCGCATTAGTAACTATACTACCATGTGAAGTAACAACTGATAACTTCAAAAAATAAATATTTACTACTGGTTAAGACATAATAGCTGCAAAAACCAAGGACTTAAACTTTAGCCCTTCGTTGTACACCTATGTGATAAGGAAACATGCAAATTTGTACTTTAATTAAAGGGTTAACAACTTACCAAATTATTGTAAACAATCTAAAAGTCTCCTGTATGAAACGCTCGCGCCCAAGAAACTGGCGGGACGGAAGTGAGTGTGTATTGACAAGTCAGATGTGTGTTAATCCTATCGAATCAGCAGGTCTCCCATTTTTAACGAAGGTGGTGACGCAAACACAACAGAACGCCGATCTGTGTATTTTGCTTCGTTTACACAGGAAAATGTCAAAATATTGACATCTTGAACCTGGTTTACACTAGCCCAATGTGCACACGTTTGGTTTTGTTGAGGACTGGTGATTTAAGAAACGTTTGTTTGCGTTGTCAATTCAATCATTACATTACACAAACGGTGCGCGACGTTGTTAAGAATGGTGCAAACGGTATAAACAAGGACGCAACGCAACCGACGCAACGTAAGAAAATGCCCCTAAAATAATTGTGTTTGCCCCCACCTGTGTAAAATCAAACCTGCTTGTTGCGTTAGTTGCCGTAGACTTTGACCTGGTTCACGCCGCGTACTTTTGAGAACGCGCTGTACTATGCGTGAAATCAAACTGATTTCACCACTGGTGCGCGTCGTCGGTTCCCACTTGTGATTACGCAATACAGCACTTTGCGTCGATACGTCGCGGCGTTATGTTGCGTTAAGCCGATTTTCCACTAGGCGAATTGTTCGCGCGAATCGAAAGCGTCATGCTATGCACATGCGTATTCGCGTTTCTGTCTGTCATACTGCCTTCTTCGACGAATTCTAGTTCCTTTGATTTTTCGCTTCAGCGAAATTTACTAGTTCGAATTGTTTCTACTTTTTGCGAAACGAAATATTGCGCAACCAATCAGAGCTCAGGAAATGAGCTATGACGCTTTCATGAGCACTCATGCGAATCGAAATGCTCAGCAACCACGCGATGAACATGAACGTCGCAGCTATTCGCTCATGTAGTGGAAAATCGGTAGCGATTTTTTTCTCTTCGAAACGTTGGATTCGCGCGAACAAATTCGCCTAGTGGAAAATCAGCTTTACGTTCTAGTGGGAACCACGCTTAAGTAATGTGACGCGATAAATCATTAGGTCTAGTTGTGGAAAATGCCAACAATAGCACAGAGCAAAATACTTTACATTGCGTTCTAGTGTAAACCAAACTTTCAAGATGCGCGTAAACTTCAAAGTCACTGTTTTAGTGTGAACGAACTTGAATGTCTTATTGCTCCCAACAAAGGAGCTCTGAACTTAATTCGTAAAGTATTAATAGACTATAGATTATTTTCTAATACTGAATTGTAATATCATCGACTTGAAGGTTAAGAAGTGAAACTTTAAAATATAGTTCTAATATTGACTTTCGACAATCTGCAAGCACTTCCTGATTTAAAGGGGCATAGGCCTATATATTTAAAACATAATATTGCCTCTAGTTTGTTGTTTCACAGAAAAGTGTCCTACATATAACAATACCTACATATTATATATCCAATACATAACAATATCTTCTTCATATCGGAGTTTCAGATGGTGTACATCAATGTAAAACAGGTCATTATTTACTGAGATAAGAGGCAAAATACACATTTTTGTTAAATTAGAATTAAAAACAAGACTTTTTTTTCATGTACACAGTTACATTTTAATGTGTATAAATAATTGAGATAATAATAATAATAATAATATTTATTCGGTCATCAATGTAAAAAATAACCAGGAATAAACCATATACAAGAAAAATACAAATAAACTATACATAACATGAAATATAGTGTTTTGTTAGAGCAGCCTTAAATATTGAAATTGTTTGTGAATCTTTTATGTCATTTGGTATTTGCTCCCATAGTCTAGGAAAGGAAACAAATACAGAATTATGAAAAGTATTGCCTTTCGAATTCCAACGTAAAAGCCTACCCGGACATCTTTCACTAGTTTTAATATACTCATTGAAAGAATGGGGACAGTAACCTTTCAACACCTTAAATCCTAATGAAAGTCTATGTAATTTAAACAAGTCATCAATAGATAATAATTCAAGCACTTTCAACCTATGAAAATAAGATGTGTCCCAGGAACCTTCCTTTCTAAACATTATTATCTTTGTTGCTTTCCTTTGTATACTTTCTATTCTATTAATAATATAATATGTGATTTCTCAAATGGTGCCCACATTGAACAACAGTAGGTAACCACTGGCCATGGAAGTAATAGAGCTTTGTATAAGTTCAACATAGCTAACCAAGACATATTTTTACTACATTTTGAAATGAAACCAAGCAATCTGCTTGCTTTACAACATATATAACTAACTTGTGTATGACACGACAACGAACTATTTACATAAACACCTAGAAATTTGAATTCTGTAACTTTAGGAATATTGTCTGATTCTATGGTATAATCCCAGTTAACTATATCTTTACATCTTGTAATATGCATTACGGCGCATTTGACAGGATTTAAGGGAAGTTTGTTTACATTTGCCCATTTAGCAATTAAATCTAAATCCTTTTGAAGCAATTTACAATCATTATTGTTATAAATAGGACGTGATAATGTGTGATCATCAGCAAATTGAAAAAGTAAAGAAGAAATATATATTTACAATATCACTTACGTAAATCAAAAATAAAAGAGGGCCCAAAACTGACCATTGTGGTACCTACCTCTGAAGTAACATTTACCCACTCTGACTTTTCTCCTCTGTAAATAACCCTTTGGCGTCTATTTGAAAGAAAATCTGTAATCCATGCATTAGTGTTTCCACCAATGCCACAGTTATTAAGTTTCTTAATTAATCTTTTATGAGACACCTTATCAAATGCAGACGAAAAATCAAGAAAAATAATATCAATATTTTTACAGCCTTTAAATTCTGAGCCCTTAATGAAAAACCTTTGAAAGTAAAAGTTCAGTACTATACATTTGTTTAAACCCAAACTGATTTTCTGAAAGGATATTATTATATTATTCCCTCAAACGATAGCAAAGCAATTTCTCAATAATCTTACAAATTATGGGAGTTAAAGACAATGTGTCAGAGATGTGATACATGTATTTAAAAAAACTCTCAGTTCAGATCCAATAAACATATTTATAAACCTATTTAATAAATAAATTGTGAATGTTCCAAATACATAAAACATACTTCAGTTTATGTATGTTACGATCAGAATAACCCAGGCCTATAGCGCGTATACAGTATGTTATCAACATAGGCCTGCGGCAAGGTCAACAACTATGTTATCAACATAGGGCGTGCGGCAAGGTCAACAACTATGTTATCAACATAGGGCGTGCGGCAAGGTCAACAACTATGTTATCAACATAGGGCGTGCGGCAAGGTCAACAACTATGTTATCAACATAGGGCGTGCGGAAGGTCAACAACTATGTTATCAACATAGGGCGTGCGGCAAGGTCAACAACTATGTTATCAACATAGGGCGTGCGGCAAGGTCAACAACTATGTTATCAACATAGGGCGTGCGGCAAGGTCAACAACTATGTTATCAACATAGGGCGTGCGGCAAGGTCAACAACATCCATAGTATAGAAACTTGTACTAATTATACTTTTTTTAAATGTCAATGATTGATTCTCTACAGGAGATTTCATGCTGACCAATGTGACACCACCATCTAAACGTCCTTATCGTGTAGGCGGCAATGACACTTTTTTTGTGTTTTTATCCTATTGATTTTATATCAGAATAAAGAAATAAATAAAAATAAATAAATGAGATCACAACATAAACTGTTTTATATGTATTTATGATATTCATATATGTAGTAAAGAGTCCATGACAAATGATTTCCTCGGATTTGCACAAAAAAAATGTATTTATTAAATACAAAGAAGTTGTCTAGCCTTGACACTATACGTTATCTTCAAATGTATTCTGCCTATGGGAGCCTTTTGCAACAAGAAACGGTTGCAAAATGTCAAACGATTTGATTTACAACTAATCTTATGTTTTGACGTTTCCAAATGTTTTCCACAGTTCCCTTGAACTTTCAACCAATGATACATATAATTGATGTATTTGATAAAATACACATTTTTATCCGTGCGTTCAAACACTGATAAGATACGCGCGCGTGAACGTTAGTATGACACAAATTTAAACATTATCATTATTCAAAGCCGCATTTGCATTCAAAGTGTTTGGCAAAGCTTTCCGAATTCTAAACCTTTGGTAAACTTTTTTTTTTCAGAAATAATGTCAGCGTCAGTGTCAAATTGAATTCTTACCAATGGTATAAAGTTAAGTATATCCGAAATATTTGTGATATTCATATGATACAATTTAAAATACCGATTAAATGGAAATGACTAAACGTCGTATGGTAATAATCCTCACTTCTGATCGAATGTAGAATTAATTTGGTGATCGAGTGTGGAATTTAAAATCAATACACTAATAGCTCATTTTACCGTGGCTTTTGATTAAATTATGATCGTCGCATAAGTATATATTTTACATGTGTTAAATGCATGATTTTTTTTTATGCGAAACAGAATTTGTTTGTTTTTTTTTATCTCACGATGACCTTATTTATGGTATTCAGTTGGAATTTATAATTATTGAAATAATTTAAGATATTCAAAGTCAGATGAACATATCTTGATTCATTTTCGTAATTTCTTAAATAACAATAATCTTTAACTTTTGAAACGGCTGAATGTACATGTCATTAGTAATGTTAAGATTAATATATTCACGCTGAACGATGATACACAAAAGAACATTTAACATTCGACGCTAACATAAGTTGTGTTTTAACTAATGTTGTCCTGTCAATAAGTCAGAGGGAGAGAGAGAGTTTTTGCGCACGTGCAATGAGCTTTGATTACACTCATCGATTCTGCTCAGCAGACACCTCATTGAAATCAGGGGTCTCTTTCTTCGCTGGACAGTTGCTAGAAACATCTCACCATCATCATTCTCTATGACAACATTTAACATTAATATCATCCGAACAGTATGGAATGTTCAATTCGTAAATCATAAACAGTATCAAATCATCACCAGTCGAATTGCAAACAAAACAGGCCTTATAATAAATACTTTTATTTTTATAGTATAATATTAGAGGGATGGTAAGCTGCTATGACGTCATAAAAATGGGTGAATTCAGTCAAAAAATCTAATATTCCTTGGTTTGGTAGATTGAAACAACAGCAGATGTGTTTGTTTGTGGTAGATTTTTTTTAGTACAGTATGTAAAAAATTTTAAATGATATACAAAACAGTAGGTTTACAACTACTTTCCTAATATAACATATTTTATTGAATTTAAATCAACTAGATGAGGACAGAAATCTCTCGCCCACACACAGGTTCACACCAATTCACAACTATGTCGATAAATACATTTTTTTGTATAGGCCTGTTACGTTCTATAGTTACACGAAACTGTTACTATTATAGTTTAAATCAATTTCAATATACAGTAGGCCTACAATGAAACTAAAATCAATACATGTAATTCTTTTGAGAAATGCATCTTTAAAAAATATTAGTGTTTTAACCATAATTACGATTGATTTAAGTTATCGATGTGCATATTAAGTAGTCAGAGTAGCATGTCAGTCATTGGAATCGTTACACGCGCGCGTTCAAATGTTGATGTTAACGGTGCAGATTCTCACGCGCGCGTTCAAATGTTGATGATAATGGTGCAGATTTGCACGCGCGCAAATGTTGATGATATGGTAAGCTTTGTGTCTCATGATATCTTTACTTCACTTTAGAGATTGTATTAATTTGTATGGCTTATAGTTGTACACTTGTATTAATGTAGGCCTCTAATTAGATTAAAATTAAATTAAAATTTCAATTAAAGTATCATTATTATATTAAAATATCACATTACTGTATGAACCTATACGAAATGTACATATTTTGTTGAACAGTGCGCATTAGAGACGGTGGCTTATTTTACAATCAATCGAAGTGCTTAATAATGCTAACGCTAATCATTGCCCTCAATAAATGTACATTATTTTGTTAGTTTGAATATTTAAAAATAAAACTGTGTTACGAGTACTAAATACTTCTATTCTACATGAGACGAAAAACAAGATAAATTGCGAAAGAGATCAAAACGTCGGCCTTAACTATCAAAGCTATCCATTACCCGATTATTTTAGAAAATAAATGGATATAAATCAAGTGTAAACAGACATTTTCTGAAAATTATTTCGTAATGAAGAGAGTCCTACCTTTTGATCGTTAACATCCTCCATGTCTGTGAAATGCGAGAACAATCTTTCCAGCGTCAAAAACTTATTTAACGGCTTCGCCCTTGCTTCCGTAATTCATTCCATTTATTCCCATGAATATGGAAATATTCCAGGGTTACTCTTTGATTGTCAATAATAATATTTACATATCAATTGCGTTTAGGGAACGTTGAAAACGCGTTGTAACGCAACAAATGCGTTTGTTATACTTCACGATGGCAGAATAATAATTGTATCCATCTTATCATCTAAAAACATCATTTCACTTTCTTAAGCAGCAGTCAAATAAGTTACTTTCCAAACATCAAAAAGAAAATAATATAGGCCTAGAGATGTTGGTAAGAGAAAGAAATGTCTACTTGTAATTTTTTTTCTCGGTTCTAAAAAAAGGCGTCCAACAGCGGACAACGAATACTCCTCTGCTGTCAATGCTGCTAGATGGTGGACCACAGGAGTATTTCAATACGCATGCGCATGTCTGGATCATTGACAAATGACTTTCTCAATTTGAACACCATATTTAGTTTAGCTGTAAAGTAGGCCAATTGTAATAATAAAAATCCATAGAAATTGTACAATTATTTCCGTTTTTTATTGACGAGATGAATATTGCATTAATAATTGCAATTGTATATTAGTTATATTACCAATTTTGTACGCAACGCAATTGGGTGTTGTTGTACGCGCAACGCAAAAGAGTTTACACTAATCAAAGCGCGACAGCTCGGATGATCCACGCGCTGTGATTGGTCGAATCTTGCGTGACACTTACGCACGTCCTTGCGTTGTGATTGGGCAAACTTACGTTGCGCTTACCTACTTCTTTGCGTTGGGTCCTAAATGGGAAATTTTCCAATTTATAATTAGCAATGTGTTTTAACAGAAAAGGATAGGCCTACTATAACAATGATAAAGGCATTTGAACGAATTACATATAATTAACGTTCTTTTGGTTGATTTAACCATTAACATGGACGCTAATTTATAATTCATCATTTAACTATAGAAAATTAAGTACAACAAAAAGGAAAGAGTCAAATGAAATTATTTCAAGAAAAATAGTTTCATCATACTCGAAAAAAGTCATAGAATCACAAAATGGTTGTTAAATGATATCAGCGATAATGAGATGATTATGATTAACAATGTGAGGCTATAAATGTGACAAATTATCGTCTGCCGATTAATCATATTACAATTTACGAGGAGAAAACTAAGCTAGATATGTTACTCTATGTTCTCGCTAACACAACTGCTGGCCAGGCATAACGCACGAGCGCATATCATAATCATGGCCGCACGCACGGTTGAAGATCTAAGCCTCAATAACATCTTTCAGTAGTTATATCAATTTGCTTACTAACTTCCCTGCATGCTTTTGTAAACAAAGAATATTTGTTAATGGCCCTGGTGGTACTGTCACCCTAATACAAGTAGGTCCACTTCCCCGTCCACTTCAGACTGGTTGCTGACGTATTTTTATAAATTAAAGCAGAGGCCACTAAACCTTGGTTTTCACTAGGACGCAACGCAATGACGTAGTCGCGACGCATGACAAGATCGTGTTCAGATAATCCATCATGTCAAATTACTTGCACTGTCTACACTATCAAACTTTATGTCAACAAAATGTGATGCGCCCATATATGGACACGATGATGTCATATTACTACCACATTTGGTCATATTTCTATGGTCAAATTAGTTGCTTGTGTAGACAGACAGAGCTTTTCGTCGTCCTTGCGCTGCGTCCAAAGTGGAAACCAAGCTTACACAGCCAATTAGAAACATTCAATTAGTTCACATTTTATATACCTCCTTTCATTCCCACTGACATAAAATAGGCTAAAATGGTTATATTAGGCCTACACAGCAAACAGCCGTGTTGGTCATTAGATATGTTGATGAACTAAACATACGATGTCTACGAGTATTTTTGTAATGTGTTTACCGTGTGCTGAAAGAAGTACGGAGCACCTTCGACGACATTGTTGTGATATTGATGCTGGTAATATTGGAACACAGTTCTACCTATTACCGAAAAAGAAAAGCATCATGAACATTTATGAAATGTTTAGGTTTAGATGGGGTATGTAGATGTGCACAACGTCGTCAAGGACGTGACCTAAGTACCGTAAACAACGCCACTGCCTAGTTCACACGGAAGGGCGTACGATACGCTAGCCTTACATCGTACGTGTGAACATAATAATAAACCGAGGATGTCAAAGTAAGGCAGAAGGGGATTGTATTGCATGTCACTAGGGCGGGTACGTTATATAAGAAGACCTCACCATCCGATTAAAATAGTGTTGATAGTTATTTTGCCATTAGGTTTATACTTATTTTTAGGTTCGTTCTGCTCCTCCACATAATTATTTGTAGACCGATAGTTCATCGTAGGCCAATGATATAAATTTGTCTTTGATGATGTGCTGGTTTTATTACCCTTTTACCATACCAATGCATAATTGTTTCCCGATATAACCCGACATATATTCTTGAGTTTCTCGTTAAATATCGGCAAAATGCGTCTGATATGTCTAACGAATAAATGTAATACTATATAAACGTGTTACTAACTTACTGCTATTATTTCCCTTTCATCATACGTGTAACCGTGGTCCTGTTAATGAAAACATTCCCTTGCCAGTTTTAAATAACTCGTAATGATTCATAAAAAGAAAGATTATATCGTATTAAAATTTAGAGCATACTGGAATTCTATATGAAAGTTTCATTTTTGACAAATTTGATGTTCAGTTATATTAATATAGCGCCCTCTATAACAAAAGAAACCAACTTTTAAAACAAAGAACTCTCTCCCCTAAGTGAGAACTTCCCCTAAGTGAGAACTCTCTCCCGGTAGGCGGCGACATGCAATACTATTATTTTGACATTCAGTTGATTTCACTAAAGCAGACACACATACACATACAAACAATATATATACTGTATATAATAATGACCGATGTATTTTGGTCACATATTATAATAGAAGATTACCATAAAACTGTTTATTACGCCATAAATATCATTGGATGGCGCTGTTTACGTTTTTCTTCATGGTTGTAGTATGGACAAACGCAATTTAATTATTTAAGATTAATACAAGGTATAAAATATAAGTCTATCTATTGCACGTCTTTTTTATAATTGAGCTAGGAACAAATAAGAAATATGTAGAGATGTACTAAGGATATGTAGGCATGTCTCCATCAGTGTACTGTAAGGTATAAAAACACGGTGCAATAAAGTATTGAATTGAACTACAGAGTCCCGTACAGAGTGTATCGTTGTAAAGTTTGTAGTACAGTACTATTAAATTTAGATTCATTAATACGTCAGCTGCTTCCGGCAAGGTTTTTTTCATTATTGTTCAGAGGTCGTATAATTTTGGCGGGAAACTTATTGCTTACCTGGGATATGGAAAGTAGGGTGCAGGTCAAACCAGTGATTTGTTCCTAATCTGCTGTTATGTGATATTATTAAGTACCGTATGTTACCTATGAAGGAAGCCATGTATAATGCCTCCAGGCGGACATTGCTTGCTAGCCCACTCACCCCACTGATCAAGGCCAATATTCCCGCCTAAATAGGATTCGGCAATCTGGCATAGAATCCACCGAGTTAAATCAGTAATAATAAATCGTTGGATTCTTTATTTGTATTACAATGTTTTAAATCACGGAATCTCTTGTTTTCAAACAACAGAACACGTATTGAATTCGGACTTTTTTTATACAGTATATTAAAATCAAATCAACATTTTATTTCTTTCAAATCCAATAAAATTCACATTTTTTTTCTTCTTTTTTTGTGAAATTAAAACCAGCGTGAAATTGAAAATCAAAGAAAGTATCAAATGTCCTTTTTTAAATAAAAAAGAGAGAAAGAAATACAAAAAACTATGTGACTCTCTCGTTATTATTTAAAGTACTAAACTCCGCCGCCCGTCAAATGGTACCCACCCAACATTTCGAAAAAAAATATGAACAAAATATTTAGTTTTTTGCCTCTCATGCCTTGGTGTTTTTTTAAAAATAGTTTTTTGTTTGTTTCTTGTCTTCCAAAATAAAAACAGGGGACGTGACTTAACTGTTGACTATCAAGTCAATGTTACCATCACAATATAATGGCGTTTGGACGTGACTTAACTGTTGACTATCAAGTCAATGTTACCATCACAATATAATGGCGTTTTATTAAATTATAACTATAAGAAAAAAATGGGTTGTACACACTAACCGGTTAGACTGTCATTATTTCCAAGGTACAGTGTTGCTGCAGGAAATCGACATTCCTATATGCTGTGTTTACGGGGCATTGACAGTTCATGGTCGCGCCGCCAAGACACTCTGGTTGGTTTCCATCATCTATGAGGAGCCAAAATGACAATACTAATTGCGGTTTAGTCGACCCTAACATTTAAACGAATTAAAAGCATGATATGCATTGGCCTACATCTACTTATAAACATATATACTTTATTATTTTGCTATTTCAAACATAAAATGATAGCAGATTCGGTAGACAATGTTATACCACTACTGCTATGGGGCGGCGCGATTCCTGAGTGAAATTGCCACAAAATAAGAACATAATTATTATGGACATTTTGAAAATTGTGATTAATTAATACTGGAACCTAGAAACAATAAAATAATCATGCATGGAAACACAACCTGTATACTAGCTAACACAACCTGATACTAGCTAACACAACCTGTATACTAGCTAACCTCTGAACTAAACGGAACTGGTTCGTAAAATACACCTTTTATTTGACCCTGGTTCAGTATCCTTTTGATTACTTACCTGTCTGTCTGTATGTCCGTATTTTCCTCTCTATCTACTGAATTCTGGTTCTGTTGTAAAGATACGGTATTTTGATTCTCAACACTTAAACATATAACATTATTATTCACTATAAATGAGCTTTAAGTGATATCGTTCCAGTGACGTCATTGTAATTGTATATATGATTAATGATGTCTATTTTAATTTGTTTGTTTTTATCTTTATACTGGGTGACCTCTTCAGTCAAAGACTGATCTCCCAGAGGGCCCAGTTGGTGATCAGTGGCTGTGATGTACTAATACACCAGGGTAACCCCCTACTCGTCTCGAAAGATGTACTAGGTTCTTTATAGTGAAACTCTATATTTTTTCATGAAATCTTTTTTTTTTTTGTTGTTGTTGTTGTTGTTGTTGTTGTTGTTGTTTTTGTACTGTAATTGATAACTTGTGTAATGGTATAAATAGTTTTGTAGTAAGTAACGGCCTTGTGAAAAACACCAATATGGTGATTCAAGTGTTGCATCCGTTTTTAAATAAAGTTGTTATTATTATAGTGCACACGAGCTAGATGTGTACACTGGACCTACGGTTTATAGTCCTTATCCGAGAAGACTCGTTCTACCACCAGAACCATGGAGTGAGTGAGCCTCGAACCCCTGCCGATGTTGGCTACGTGATTACGGTTCCACTGTCTTAACCGCTCGGCCACTCACTCACTTTCCACTGTCTTAACCGCTCGGTCACTCACTCACTCAATACACATCTTCATTTGCTGATTGTAACAAAAATATGTTTAATATTATAATATATTAATAATATACCACATTTATATAGCGCCCTTTTCATGAATAAACATGCTCAACAAAGGCGCTTTACATAAAATACATCACAATAACTGTACAAAATAAACAATGATTCAAAATTACATAGATATATAAAAATATTGATGCAATTTTAAAATAAATCTATTTACAAGGTAGTGCATTTAGATTTCGCTTTCATTATTTTTTAGGTCAAAATTGTGAATGAATACAGCCAAGGCCAAATAATCTGTAACTCGACCCTGGGCTGCTTCAGACGTTTCTTCAATCTCCGTTCAAATTTTCACTAAAATTAATGACGATTTCTCCATCTGTATGTACTATAAAAATGAACAATTTATTTTATTATGGACGTACTGAACCAGTGATGGCGGGAAACCGAGTAATTTGGGCACTGTACAGGTACGTATTTGGGTTTCACAATTACTAGGCCTACTGTAAAAATAATTTATAAATGAAGTAATTAAATATATTGTTTAATAATGCTAAAATCTGTTAAAAAGGATTGATTAATATCAATTAAATAATACCATAATAATCGGGCTTGATTATAACGAACTTGACGCGCGCGTACGTCAAACTCGGATAGGCCTACAGGTTTTTTGTTCTACTTGTTTTTGGCACAGTGCAATACACTGTTATTAGTAGTACCTGTATTAGACCTCAGTGTATTACCCAGGCTGCTAGCAATTGGGAAAAAAATTGTCAAATGCCAAAAGCTCCCTCCCCTGGGTCGGGAAATGTCTCCGTTTTACACCCAGTATCCCGGATTCTTGAGAGGAAAATATAACCTATGAACGAAACATGATCCAATGTTTATACCAATTTTAACAGATGTTTAATTCCACAAAAACATTGGACCACCGAGAAAGACAAAACGAAATCAAGGTAACGAATTTTCCCCAATACAACCGTGAAAATATATAGGCCTAATGTACAGTATTACAATACTATCAGGGAATAGTGAAATGCCTAAGTTATACAGTATAAAGACATGGGTTGCCAATGTAGAAACATTATCTTGAATCATCTTAGTTATGCGGATGATCTTGTTCTACTTGCCCCCTCAGTTGCTGGTCTCCAGCAATTGGTACATGTTTGTGAAGAGTTTTCGCAAGAGAATGATGTTTTATTTAATGATAAGAAATCTTTTTGTATGTGTTTCTGTCCTCGTACTTGCAAACTTGAAGATAATTCTATTACTAAACTTTTTGGTAAAAAACTTGCTTATGTTGAGAAAGGTACCTTGGTCATTCTTATGTGTGATTGCAGTGATGAGGCTGACATTCAAAGTCAGTACAGATCTTTATGTATTAGAAGCAACTCACTCAATCGCAAATTTATGAAATGCTCTACCAATGTTAAATGTTGTCTCTTTAGATCTTACTGTATTAATATGTATTGTGCAGCCCTTTGGTGTAACTATGAAGAATATTAGATCTCTTAATGTATGTTACAATAATGCTTTGCGCCGTATACTTAATGTCTCTAGAAGTAGTAGTGCCAGTGCAATGTTTATTGAACATGGTGTCCCTTCCTTTAATGAGTACATGCGAAAATCTACCATGGTTCTATGCAACGTATGTTGAATAGTGGTAACATCCTTGTTGCTTTGTGTTTGCAAAAATATGCTCCATAACTCCAAAATGTATTGTAGATGGAGAAGCATTCTATATACTTAAGTTTAGAGTTTACGATTTTTTTTTTTCTGTTTATACGTTTATTAATATGGATGATATTTCCGAAATAAAAAGAAATTGAAATTGAATTGACATGTCAACAGTTTACTTTCTAAAACTCATTGTACATGCATGTGGTTAATCTAAACTCATTGTACATGCATGTGGTTAATCTAAAATTCGGAAACAAACTAAGAATAGATATTGTATACTTTTACATCGGTTAAAGGTGAATGTCTTTTGTCAAATTGTAGTGAACAATCCTGAGAACCGTGGCATTTCTCACACCTGCTTAAGCTTGCCTTTCAGCTGGTGAAAGCATTGTATTTTACACAAATATTCCTGCACCTTTAATCCCTTGAATAATTATTCATTCAATCTTCTTTTACTCTTCAAGGATAACAACAAGGTGAAATTAGGGTGTCTTTATTTATTTTTTTCACAAACACGTTTGCAAAAACTACATTTTTACCTAACAATTAACAATAAATATATACAACATCTTTAACAATTGTTGTGAACAGAGTTTATTTCGTAACATTATGATCATAGTCTGTGATATCGAATTACAGTAAATGCATTTGAATAAAAAACTTAGACACCCCTATTGTCATAATGGACGTGACCAATCAAAGCAAATAGATTTGCGAGCCATTTTGTAAAATCTTAACACCAGTCAGTTGGAAGTGATTAAGGAGGACGCCGTTTGGTTCCAACATTGCTGCTACTAAACCATCGAGAGAGGTGAGAGCAAGTTTCCTTTATTAATAGTGTTTTAAGTTTTGTTTTCTTGGTTTAATCAATGTTTGAGTACATGTTTGGTGTGACTTAAATGTTAACTCTGGTTATTGTTTGCGATTTTATTGGAATTATAGGCTTATGATAAAAAAAATGTGATGCAAAACTTCAAACAATTCTGTGACGTTTGCGGTTTGTCATTTTATTTTGCGGCAAGTCCTGTTCAGTTTTATAAATGGTTTTCAATTTCTACTTTTTTTCATTTTTCATCTGCCATTGCTATAGTATACAGATATGTAGGTTTTTAAAACAACAAAAAACGTGGTCTTATTTATACCTCTTAAATGCCTTTTGATTGGAAACTGTATAAAGTAGTCAACAATAATGTAGTTATACATACATTAACACCGAATTTGGAGTCGTAAATCAAATATTTGAGTATATAACCAAACAATTAAGCTATAGAAACCAAACAATTAAGCGAACACAACCGCCTTTTGTGTTCAGACATTTTCGCGCCAATTTGCTTATTTGGCGCACATGTTCGTAGAGTATAAGTTTATATTACGCTCTTTTGCTTTACTAAACAATTTAAAAAAAACTTTGCAGTTACAAATAAAATATACACCTTATTTAATATAAACCATTGTTTTTGTCGTGTCAGTTTTCTGTTTTAAATAGGTTACTGTCCCGGTGGTCGTAGAATGGAGATTATTTGTATAGAAGTGTGCTTTACTCAAATAACCTTGTGAATGACAATTGTTAATCAAATTTAACATTGTTTAATCTTGCGGTCATGCGTTCCAATGCAAAGTTAATGGATATCCGGGGTAACGAATTTCTACTTAAAAATCCTGACACTACATTCCAATGGTTCATTAAATAACATAGTGTATAGTTTGTTCTACTGGCCTCTATAATAACAATCTTGTATATTATAATTTGATACAAGATCGTTGCTTACAATACGGTTCAATACTCTTGGATCAAACAATGGTAATATGATTTGTTTTAGGAACAGAATGGCAGCTTGTCGGATGTCCGCTTCTTATTCAATGGCTAGTATTTATCGAGGAGCCAGTTGTTTGAAATACTACGTCTGGAGAATATGCAGTGATGATAAGTATTTTTTTTTCCAGATTGTTTCTTTTCTTCCCTTTGTTCTTTAACTTGCTTGTATCAAACCTCATCACACATTGCTTAATGTTGAATAGAAACATGGACCTAGGGCTAGGTCCATGGCAGCAAAATACTATACTACTACACAGAATACTCATTATGGAATTGCATTAAGCTCATACTTAATAATTATCTTTGTGGACACTTACTTACTTTAGCACGTACTTTAGTGTACTGTAGTTATCTTCGTCTTGAATTCAACATCTAGTTTCTTCAGTTTTTAGTTGAATGTTCTTTGAAATGGGTCGACTGGTAGGTCTGTATGAGCGCAATGTTGGCAATTACGGTAATATTGCACTCGTCCCGGCCTGCTGGTTGCCGCCAAAACACATCTTCTGTCGTCAACTACTCCACTTCGTTCTACTTGCACCATATCTACGATTTTCAGTCTTCAAATTGTTTTTTTTAAGCGATCGCTTTTGATCAACCCGCCCGTAAATTAAAATTTAAAAAACGCACATCATAATCTATTGTCGGATTGTGTGATGTTAATAAAAAAAACTTCCTATCCTGCCTATAAAACGCAATCTAAAGCATCTGGAGTCTATATAATATTCTCAGTTGCTGACGAACCAGGAATACGACTTAATACGAAAATTAATTCACTTATTTACTTGTCGTACATTGAACCCGATTTGCCGCCATTTTCTTTCGTGTACGCACGGGCCAATGCTATCGGCTAAATATCTGCATGGATAGTCTGCAAAGGCTTATGGAATACATTTGTATTCGTCGGTTTAAGCGCTGAATAGAAATTTATTTTGGCAGTGTAATTGGTTCCACATGATCGTCCCCGTTGTGTGTTGGCGTCTTACGTTGTGTTTAATACCCAACGCTGTTAACTATTTAAATAATACCATATGCAAGAAGAACAGTAAATCTATATACTATTGTCAACTCTTGTCACATTATAATAACCATAAAGAAACGCTTTTAAACGTTTTCACAAAAAGAGGTTTCTCACAATTTGTATATGCCCAAAGGTGTTTGTGACCTTGTGGTGAGTACGCCCAACGTGGCCCAATAAACCAGAGAATTCCATCGCCTTATAATTAATCTTGCATGTTGATACAGTTTGAGCGGGAAAAACATCTGTTTTGCTGATGGATGCAAACGTGGCACACTAGTTTAGTACATTTTGCTAGATGACTCGTGTATGGAAACTCAGTGTTGAACAGTTTTAGATGGTTAAAACGCAAACAGTAATATATAAACCATTGCTATAACGCTATAGTGAAAATATATATACAGTTTTTACATAATGCCTTTCAATCTCGACGAGGGAAAATGTAGAAAAATGACTTATGGTATATTCCATTATCTTGATGGGTAACCATCAACAGGTAAATGTTTTTTTAAAGATATATTGTCCCTTTGACTAATTAAAAAAAAATAAAAAATAATAGATTTCGAAAAAAGGTGGGTCATTTTGAAGTATCATAATAGTTATTAACTATCACAAAAAAATTTTCGGAAAAACAAAATTTTACTGAAATACAGACGTTTTTTTGTTAAAAAAATAACTTTGACTTCCAGTCAAAGTTTTCAATCAAAACATATCCCATAATGAAACGCGCTTGTTTGGCTACTCTGTATGCATAATCATAAAACTTCCTCATGATCTGTGTGAAAATACCTTCTTAACCGTGACAAGTTGTAAACAATCCTAATTTAGCAAATGCATAATGCGTACTCATGGTTTGAAATCTTTGTTTACTTTCGCTCGTGACGATTTTCCAGATGAAATTTAATCAAACTAATTTACCTGTTAATTACGTAAACTTGTTGTTTTTGGCTCAAATTTTCGACTTAAAGTGAATAACTTTAATATTACTTTGATATGGCCACTTTAAATTTAGAATATTTTGACCTTCATTTTTTTGTGTTTAAAAGGACAATACATCTTTAATAGTTTCAACATAGGGGTCCGATTGTAAGATAAATCAAAGCTAGAACATTAAATACTCGTTTGATAGATGAACTCTTGGACTTAAATTATGGCTTTAGAGTGTATCCAGCAGTCATTTTCGATTGGAATGAAATGATCCTTGAAGCTTCATGCAAGAAAGTGTACATGATACACTATGAAAAAATTCTGTGAAATAAGTTAAAAATGAAGACGTCTACCGTACATACTGCAGACAATTCATCACATTATGCAACTAACCGCAGAAACCATACCATGCTGTATCATGCTCTCGTGGGAGTGAGTGAGCGGTGCGGTATGGGGAAATACCACACACGTCCTCATACCGCTCACCCCCATACAGCCTACATAACGTTCTAAGCTATTTTATTGGACGTGATCTATCTTAAATGCTTGATGTTTGTTTACTTTGAAACCACAAGATGAGTTTGATAGGTCTTGACATGTACTATGCTGTGATTTTCATAAAGTCAAGTATTGCACTTGTCCCGGCCTACCGAATTCAACTAACGGACAACTATGCTCTTCTTCTTCACACAACTTCTTGTCTTTTCGCTTCAAATATGTCAAATTAATTAAGGATGCGTCGACTGTTGACGTGTAGGTCGGGATGTATGCGATGTTTGTAACATTTAATTTAATATTGCACCCCTCCCGGCCTTCATGTCATAAGTCCGCTCAACTTCTCTTTTGTCTCACTATAGCCTGTCGTCCTACCGATTTCGACGACGTATACACAGACGCCGACAATTTTCAGTTCGTAGGCTTATTTAATACGCCAAACGATGTAAGTAAAAATAATTGTTTTCTAATTAAAGGCTAGGTGCGGGCAAAAAATTCCAATAATTATCGATCTATAGTTTCTCATATGTTTCATAATTGTTCGGATTTTATTTGTGTTACAATAGCTTATTGAAAATAAGCACTTATCAGTGGGGGATACTAGTTCAAATTACACACTAAAATTCCTATTGTATTTGTACACACATTTTGTAAATAGAATGGCATTTTAAAAAGCTATGAAATATAAACGGTGACAATGGTGTGGTAAAAAATGTTATCAGATGACTAAATATTGAATTTTACATTTGTTATTGTTATATTCAACTTCAGATTTTTATTTTCATGCTATAGCAAAAATTATCCACCGTATATCCACCCTCTTTTTTCATTTTCTAGGGAGTCACCAGACATTTTATTACATTAGGTTAAACTACTTAACTACTGAAAAAAGTCTTCCTGGTTTTTATGGCAGAATTTTGCCAAATTTTGTATTTGACCATAATAAGGGAAATTCATGTTTTTTCGTCTTCATTTCTGTTACAAATATTTGATTTATGTACAGTTAACCAGATATTATATTTAAAATTCATGCCTGTACCTGTATCTGTTGGAAAAGCAGTACCTCTGCAATAGGTGTACGGTAAAATTAATATGTATTGTATTATTAAAATGAGGGAACTAAAATCTACCAAACTGGTGGACTGGTAATAACTTATCAATGAAACGCCAACTAGAAACGAGGTATTTCAAAGTTTTCTATAAAACGCCAATAGGATAAACTCGTTATCCAATTGGCGTTTCATAGAAAACGTTTAATATTCTATAATGAAATAAGATAAAACCAAACATAGCTTGTGAACACCCGTCATTCAATATACAGTAGTAGTACAATGTTTTTTTAGACCGTTTTGGCACTACAAGTTGTCAAGTGTTTCCGTGTATTCATAATTGGTAATGGAAAACTAATTATTCTAAAAATAAAACGCCAATGATTGTGAATGGCTTTATTCCACCAAGGCAAACTTTACCGGATTTTTGAATTATTTAACCATTCATAAGACTATTTGTGAGTAGGCATCTACCTTGATATTTTTCACAGTTTGGACGGGAGAGAATGTTCGTAAAAACTAAAATGTCTACAAGTTCAATGGAAACTGGCAGAATCAACGTTAACCTGTGAACTCTTCTACAAAATGACCAATCACAAGCCTCGATTCGAATTATCTGCGCTTTTATCAGCCTAATGGGAACTTGTTTCGCCGTTGATACAGTATTAATATTGTACATAAAAGGTCGCACTCCCAATCCGTAATTGTTAATCATTTTAGGAACTTTACTGTAGGTCTACATTCATTTTAGGAACTTTACTGTAGGCCTACATTCATTTTAGGAACTTTACTGTAGGCCTACATTCATTTTAGGAACTTTACTGTAGGCCTACATTCATTTTAGGAACTTTACTGTAGGCCTACATTCATTTTAGGAACTTTACTGTAGGCCTACATTCATTTTAGGAACTTTACTGTAGGCCTACATTCATTTTAGGAACTTTACTGTAGGCCTACATTCATTTTAGGAACTTTACTGTAGGCCTACATTCATTTTAGGAACTTTACTGTAGGCCTACATTCATTTTAGGAACTTTACTGTAGGCCTACATTCATTTTAGGAACTTTACTGTAGGCCTACATTCATTTTAGGAACTTTACTGTAGGCCTACATTCATTTTAGGAACTTTACTGTAGGCCTACATTCATTTTAGGAACTTTACTGTAGGCCTACATTCATTTTAGGAACTTTACTGTAGGCCTACATTCATTTTAGGAACTTTACTGTAGGCCTACATTCATTTTAGGAACTTTACTGTAGGCCTACATTCATTTTAGGAACTTTACTGTAGGCCTACATTCAATAACAGCAAAATAATTATTTCTCTTTATTATATGCGAGAAAGTAAAATCTTACCACGTGTTATGGATTACTTTTCTTTTTGTTAGTAATGCTGTATTAGTAAATTAAACTTTTGATTTGTTGGTTTAAAATAATAAGGTATTAAACAGACTGTCTTATGGACATTCTAAAACAAAGTGATATTCATTTTTAACCTTGTTGTATTTTGTATATATTCTGTGAATGTTTTGGAAACAATACGGGAAGTAAATCCAGTTTAATGTAATGGGTTATCCAGAAGTTATGTAGCAGTTTGCCAACCATAGTGGTATATTACCATGGCAATGACCCAACTCCCTTGATGGTGTAGTGACGCAGTCATCATAAAACTCTACTCGGAAATCTAACCTTGTTTTTATAAAAGAAAGCTGCTCTCAAAATATACTCTTGATATGATTTTGGCAGGTACCAACCGATCGATCATTTGCCTGAAACTGTAGCTCTACAGTTTCAGGCCAGTTACGTGCGTTTAATTGTGTAATTCGATGACATGAAATACATTCACGTACAGTAGTGTAGTTTGCAACCTTTTCCAAGAATTGTCACCATACGGTTTGAGACTGGCAAACAATCCATCTTATCTACTTGAGCAATTGAAACACTCGACATGTTATGCTCCATTCAATGTGCTTACAGTTTTCCCTCTGTATTGAAAATTTATTTAAATTACCGTAGCAATTCAATTTTAATACATTACCGTACCCGTTATTTGCGTGTGTCGTCATTTGGTGTACGCGTATGTGACCCGCGCCTTGCGCATAGGAGTGGGCATCTACAGTATGTATACATATTTCAAAAATGAGTAGGCCTAATACGTAGTAAAGTCTTTCCATTTCAGTAAAAAAATAGTGTACGAGCGTATTTTTGTATGAAAAAACATGCTAAACGTGTTTCTTATGAAAAAATGGTCGATTTTGGACGCAACAACGCAAGTGCAAGGGAGTTGGTCAATCACAGGCGACAATTCGTTTAATCCACGCGTCGTAATTGGTCAGATTACTTGCTAAATACGTTCTTGCGTCCTCCTGGAGAGGGAAGCTTTTGATTATTGGATTGTTCAACAAGTGAGATACAGTACTGTACCATTAGTACGGTTACCTAGTAACAAACCGGGAAATAGAGGTCAATAAGATCATGTGACGTAATCGTAGGCTACAAATTGTTCAATGGTAAAACTCCTAGAATTATACATTTAATATAAAACAGGAAATACAGTGTACAGTATTATCGTTTTTGCCCGTCATATTTCAAAATAATTTTGGCTGACTACGTCACCGGGGAATTGTATGTAAAGATACTGCTCAATTCTGGCCAGGAGTTTACAATTACAAGCGACGAGTCATTCGGATTTGTGATTCGTCAAAAAGTGCGTTGCGTCATAGTAGAGTGACGTGCAATGCAGCAAATACATTACTAATAAATATATTTTGAGTGTTTTTAAGAAAAATGAAAAATCTATTGCTTCAATATGTTTTATTTTTCAACATAGAATGTACTGTATCATAGAATGTGAACAAAATTATAAAAACATACATAAATAAAATTGATTTATTGGTGGCATTACAGGTTCTGAGTTTTGACAAACTATATAAACATATATATTTATTAAATGAATAACTTAATTGCTTTAGTATTGCACAATATATTTGGCTTACTAATATTAACATTTTTTGTTTGCTTCATATTTTGTAAATTGGTTGTTCTACTACTTATTTACCCACTAAAAGTTAGCGGGATAGCAGTGGCATGAAATAAACTGTTTCTCCTCATCATTTTCTATTTCACCGATAGTCCAAGAGTTTTGGCACAATTTGCTCCCCATAGTAATCCTTGATGGTCAGTGTGCCCTTACAGATGGCTACAATTTCAGCCAAATGACGGTCATTAACAAGATCACAATACTGCAAGCTGAGATATCGTAAGTGAAGTGCATAGGTTGTGGATCTTGTAGGCACAAAAAGGTCTTCATATTCCTACAAAGAAAATATAACCGTTGTAATAATTGGTAAATGTGATGGATAAATATCACCAACTGCAGCAATCAAAACAACAGAATTGCTACTAACCTCGTCACTTGATAAATGTGGTTCTCCAAGTTTCTTTAATAACTTCTGTTCCTTCAATTTCAGTTTAATTAAAGCTTGACAACGACGCCACCGAACCAGCTCTAGTGGAATGTTGGAAATAATTACAGAGATATAATATTTAAAATTTTTAATTTAAATCTACCAGAATTGCTATTTGTTAAAATGAAAGAAATGATTTGACTTGCTGTTAGAAATTGTAATATTTGACCCCAAAAAAATTATGGTTGTTGAACTGTTGAAAAAATATGTGAATATATGTTAGATAACCGTACTATAGTCTAGATATAATTATCATATCATTATCTAGACTATAGTACGGTTATCTAACTAACCCTACTTAACTTGATACTTAAGAATATGATAAAAATAAAATTTGAAGCAACATCTTTCGATAACCTTGAAAACGAAACGAAATTCTTATATAACAGAACATATTGGTAACCTTTTTAGTCAGTGATTCTAATGAGACCATCTTCTTAGCTAAAAGTGATTAAAACCCTGTACTTACCTGCAATGATGGGTAAGAACGGTTTTGATGTGATGCATTTAAGACCATCAAGACATAAATTATCTAAAAGAGGACAGTTGATTAAAAGACAACACACCGTAACGTCGGTCAATTCTGAAAAAAAAAACAGTAGCCAGGTTACTAAACAGTAGCCAAGATAACAAAATCATCAGTTACAGATTTGATATATAGTGTAGACAGAGCTTTAGATTATACAGATTTGATATATAGTGTAGACAGAGCTTTAGATTATACAGATTTGATATATAGTGTAGACAGAGCTTTAGATTATACAGATTTGATATATAGTGTAAACAGAGCTTTAGATTATACAGATTTGATATATAGTGTAAACAGAGCTTTAGATTATACAGATTTGATATATAGTGTAGACAGAGCTTTAGATTATACAAACAATGCAATAAAATAATTGACGTTTCTGTATTTTATACATACCAGAATTCCAACTAACATCCAACCGTTTCAAGAAACAGAGTCGTGTTGCCATGGTTATGATTATGTCATCCGCCAAACAGTCAACAGCGGCTACGTTAAGCGCAACCAAGTTTGGACAGTTGTCTGCTAACTGGATAAGTGTGGACTTTGATGTGCTACACTGACGAATAGCAAAGTCTGTCAATCGGTGGCAGTTGGCAGTGATGGTACAAAGACCGCCATCAGTAATCTCCTCGCACCAATTTAAATGTAGAATGGTTAACTGTTGAGGAAATGTACCTGGTTATTTCTAATTGGTTTCGACAAAATTAACGATTTATGTTGATCCGCACAAATAAAAGGCAATAGTAGTGAAAAACAGCGTATCAACAACATTGAGGTGTGGTACACAACATGTATTTAGTTCTGAAAAGAACTCAATAGTTGTGTACTGCAAACTTTTTACTGTATCAATATATTGATTTCGCCATGCAAACAATATATAGCATTGAGGTGAATTCAAATAACATTACTTGTTTGTGAGACATACAGTAGTTTTAAATATTGTTGTACTTTCAGGGTTTCCTTGTTTTTAATGAATCAATGAAGAATAATAATATTAATATCCTGGATTTACAGTATATAGCGCCTAATGTTGTGAAACCTCTAAGCGCTGAACATTATTACCCCAGTCAATTTTTGGATCAAACGCGTATGGAAACATACTCCCATAAAGAGCGTCGCGCATTATCATATTTTTACCTTAGAACCAAGATATTTGGCGATTCGGTTCAGACTGTAATCTGTAATGTAAGTCTCACTCAACTTCAAGCTATGCACACCGCATCTTCCATCTTGGCTGAACAATGGACACAACGCTGTGTCATTAATGAAATACATTCCTAAAAATGTAATGTAAATTTGAATACAAATTCTTTAAAAAAAAATCCCTCTTGCAGTTTCGTGATAAAGATTCACATTCTCAGTTACATGCACTGGGAGGGTAGAATCTAATAATATTGTATCTTGAATACATATTGTATTAAATTACTTGTTTATAATAGGATTTATTGAAAATAGGCTTTATTTGTCATCCTGGTTTTTCTCATGTTGTGTGGTTTACTGATTAAAACAAAAATATGAATATTAAATAAGATAGTGTGTATACAAATAATATCATTCCAAACCTTCTATAGTCAAATGTGTTAGGTCCTTGCAAACATTTAGCAACTCTGAAAGTCCATGGCTGGTAATGTTTTCACATTCACTCTAAAAATGATACAAAGCAATAATTACAGTACAGTATTCGTATTAATCAGCTTGAAGAAAAAGTTAATTGTATTAGTTTGTTTTCAATTGTTGTCTATTAATAATTACGTTAATATTGATGGGAAACATAAGAACTTTCAAATAAACTTTAATGACAAAAAAAAGATCGACGATTCGGAACAATCATGGAACCATTCTCAAAACAAATGAGTAAAATTAACAACTATACAGATAATACAACTTAGTCTTGTGACTGTGAAAGTAACAGTTGCCTTCAATAAAACTCAAACAGTTGTGCCACATCATGTTTAAAAAAAAGATAGATAACATAACCATAAATAAATATGATAAAACAAAAATGAAATTAATATCTCATAGGACAAGTGAGCACCATCTTACCATAGATAACCACCTTAGATTTGTAAGTGAACTTTGAACTCTTGATAAGAGGTCATCTGATATCCCTTTCCATGATAAGTTTAACTTTAACAAGCACGTGTTAATGTTCAAGAATTCTTGAAAACATATCTCTCCCATGCTGTCATCAAATTCAATATTGCTTATGTCAAGATCCTTTATATTTGGAATAAATTCTCTAGCCCATTTTCGATGAACTTTGACCGCTGAAGATGCAACAAATTCATGCCCTGATATTTCATCTGTGATGACCTCTGTTTCGGTTTGCTTACTAGTAGGCTTGTTAAAATCTAAAAATGAATCTGCATCTCCGTTACTGTCAGCGTTTTCATCGGAACATTCATGACATATTTCTTGTAGCATATTATCAACAAATTCTGAGACGATTCTGTTTAAACTTTCATCGTGTTGAGATCGAAGCGTTAATGACGCTTTAGAGCTTTCTGTGCTATCTGAAGAAGTATCGCTCATTGGTAACATGACCTCTGACGGATTGACCCCAACCGCCCTTGAAGAACCATTTGATACGGCTTGTTCACTATTAATTGATACAGCTTGTTCATTATTTGATACAGAATATCTATCATCTGGGAAGTCTGCATCATGTGAGTCCTTGGCATTGTCTAACAATGTGATTTCATTAAGAGCTGATGCAGCTAAAGTGTCAACAACACAATCAAATGAAGTATTTTCCAATGAAAATTCATTAAATGACAATTTTACATCTTCTAGTTCCAATAATTTGACATTTTCATGTTCTTCTTGATAGTTATTTGTTTCTGCTGGTACAAATACAACATCAGGATTACCCTTCGTCTCTACATCTGATGCTTCAGGGCGTGTTTCTTCTTCTTCAGTCTTAACGTTTTTTTGATGCATTCTATCAAGAGAATCAATATTTTGAAGATCATTTTGAGCATCATTTGGTTGGACTAAACGACCAACAGATTGACACAAATCTTCTTCTGACTTTTGTACTATAACTTCATTCTCTGGTTTGCCTACTCCTAGTTTTACCCCCTCTATTGTAGTATCTTGGTTCAGTAGGGCATTGCCTTCGACAGGGTTTTTATGCTTTGTTACATGATTCAATTGAAGAGGTGCATCATGGTGACCATTTTTTGGCTTGTCTACTACCTCCTTGTCATCAGGTTTCTTCCTTTTTTCCTCAGTCACTTTGTATACACGTGGTAAATCATCAATATCTGATTCCTCACTTTCTTTAGTAAACATCATCTCAAGTTCTAGTGTCTGGTATTCCCGCATTAGATTAGACGTAACAGAACCAGAAGTATCTTGGTTGAAAGTGGAGGCCAGCTCAACAGCATCATACCATGTATGGCCACAAAGGTACCACAGTAATGTACAATCCATCTGTTTATCAAGAAATAAAAATAAATGTCATTAAGTACAGTTATCATATCTATTTATTATTCATTATTACAGTATAACCCTTTTTTTTGACAACCCTATTCAGGGAACACTTTCTCATGGACCAAATGCGGGAAAATATATGTTTTAACACTATGGCCAACCTCTATTCAGGGAACACTTTCTCATGGATCAAATGCGGGACAATATATGTTTTAACACTATGGCCAACCTCTATTCAGGGAACACTTTCTCATGGATCAAATGCGGGACAATATATGTTTTAACACTATGGACAACCTCTATTCAGGGGACACTTTCTCATGGATCAAATGCAGGACAATATATGTTTTAACACTATGGCCAACCTCTATTCAGGGGACACTTTCTCATGGATCAAATGCGGGACAATATATGTTTTAACACTATGGCCAACCTCTATTCAGGGGACACTTTCTCATGGATCAAATGCGGGACAATATATGTTTTAACACTATGGCCAACCTCTATTCATTGTACACTTTCTCATGGATCAAATGCGGGACAATATATGTTTTAACACTATAGCCAACCTCTATTCAGGGGACACTTTCTCATGGATCAAATGCGGGACAATATATGTTTTAACACTATGGCCAACCTCTATTCATTGGACACTTTCTCATGGATCAAATGCGGGACAATATATGTTTTAACACTATGGACAACCTCTATTCAGGGGACACTTTCTCATGGATCAAATGCGGGACAATATATGTTTTAACACTATGGCCAACCTCTATTCATTGGACACTTTCTCATGGATCAAATGCTGGACAATATATGTTTTAACACTATGGACAACCTCTATTCATTGGACACTTTCTCATGGATCAAATGCGGGACAATATATGTTTTAACACTATGGACAACCTCTATTCAGGGGAACACCCATATAAAGGGGACACTTTGTTGCATCCTAAAGATGTCTTCTTAATAGGGATTCCACTGTATTATTATTATTATTATTTTTTAAGAAAATTTCCAAGGATAGGCATCATAAGTGAGTTAATTCACTGTCCAACCTTGTTTACAAGATAAATATACACATACAATATACAGATATCATACATAAACAAAGTCTCCCCGGGGGAGAGGTTATCCTTTATAGTGATGTAAAAATACAAACTGATCTATTAATTTAAAGAGTATGGTAAATGCCAATTTACAGCTGCTAAAACCTATTAAACCTTCTTAAAAAGAACCTACCCCGGTGTAGGACACATTAAGAACCTGTAAAGAACTTCCACAGAGCGCTACCAGATAACGAATACAAGTACTTGTTAAGTTTTGGTTACAAGAGACGTCAACATCTGTAAGATGTTGTCCTGGGGAACCACATTGTGTTTCTTGGATTGATGTGCCTTCAACTTTGCTTTCAGATGACGACGACAACTTGAGGTTAAACACCTGATCAGTGATGCCTGAACACATGGACAGGTTCAACTGAGACAAGTTCCTGCAGTTTATAAGTATTCTCTAAGTGAAGAAAATGATTGATGAGTTTGGATATGACATTATTATAATATCATACAGAGGCAGATCCAGCATGTGGGTGGTGATGTCCACTCCCACTAAATTGTACAATAATAATAATAATGATTATCTTTTTTCAGATGTTCAAATAATATACCTGGACATTTTCATTTGAAAGAGTTTTACAATATTCAAATGATAGTGATGTTAGGGTCTGAAGATTTTGACCAATCAGAAGACAGAGTTCAGTAGTTGTTTCTGATGGTGGGTGACATTTGTTCAACTGTATGTGCTGAAGACGAGGACATCTGAAAGAAATTTAAGCAAAGTTAAATATAATTTAAATATAGTGTCAACAGAAAAAGCAACAATAATTTTTACGATGATGACTAGACTAATAAAGACTTCATTATAAACTTGTCTTACTTTTTCATGACATTCCCTAAATGCTTCAGTTCTTCTTGATCACATAGAATACCAGTACACTGGTTAAGACAAAGTCTTTTCATATGGGGTGCCACCAATACCTCAAGAAGCTCACCAGTTAAAAGTCTTGGGTGTTGGTCAACAAAAGTCTCTAAGATGTCAAGACTGATCGCCGTGAAGCATTGAGTTGATAGCTGTTTTAATAACGTTTTTGCATTCTTTCGCAATTCCACACTGTGTCGGTCATCATGATCAAGTAAAATTTTGACTGCAGCTTTAACAGTCAGAAATTGAAGCGAAAAAACTGTTGCCATTTTGGTTTTTAAAATGGTATACAGAACTGAAAATAGAAAAAATCCCAGACCATGTCTATTTGTTTAGCATGTTGTTGAAATTTGTATTAACTGTAGACCTAGGCCTAGTCTGGGTTCCAGACGGAGTTTTGTCTTAATATTAGTAAAAAGATAAATATTTTGGCACATATGGCGTTTCATACGTTTACTACTTGATTTTGGATACTCCGTCTGGGGAAACACGCACAAGTCACGTGGTTTGACACCAAGAATTCTTGGTGCATACGATTATCCGGTTGACTAGTTTCAGCTGCATGCGATTGGCTACTCACTCGTACACTATTTTAATATTCATATTTCAAAGACTAAACATCTAAGATGATGCGCATGCGCTATTTTACGTTTAGACAATGTGTACTTGGGTACATCATGGAGATACCTCCATGGGTACGGGTGGGTACATTGATGAAAGTTTCTGAAGGCTAGAAATGATTTTATCCCTGTCTGGTAATTATTTGATGGGATTTTTCCCAAGAACATGAAAACTCGTCTTGATATGATAGGCTAGCTTCTCCGCAAATCAAACATTGATTCAATGGATCATTTATTACGCGGAGATATTTTGATTTAATTCCCACCCAGACCCTGTCCTGTTCTGTATGGTGGTGTAGCCCTGTTGTGTGCCGGTGATGGTATGTAGGCCTACCTTATTGGCGTTTTATTCGGCAGGTCATACGTGCGAGTTGAGTAGGACCTACGAAGGAGGCCTAGGCCAAGGACTAAACAATTAATAAACAAAACAACTTGGCAACACGATTTTATATTTCAACAGTCTCGATCGTACATTCAGCACTGTTCGTATAGTACTCGATCTTTTTTATTTTGAAACAAAATGACTCGATCTTTTTTATTTTGAAACAAAATGATCATTGGTTGATTCGAAATCCATATTTACATACCGCCCGCCCCATATAGCCAAATACGGTATCGTAACCTACGTCATTCTTATCGGATGCTTGCGGTCTGCAAATCGATTTCTATACGTGTTTCACAAGTCTGTATTTTAAGACAAAAATCGCGGTCGAAATAAAAACAAATAAATAAAAAAAAAGACAATACAGACTTGGAGCAAGTCTAACCTAGGCCTTGATGTAATTGGCAATACCTACAGTATCTAACTAGGCTACTACTCTTGTTTACTTGATTCCCAGGATTTTCCTGGGTATAGAAGCCAAGCATACAGTGCTTATAGGCCCCTCGATGAAAATAATGTTTTAACATACGGCGCAAATTTTAGTGGGTGGTCAGCCCAACGTTTCTCAATTGCAGCCTTGAAAGAATTTAAGGATTTTGAATTCACATCATCCTCAGGCAGCGAATTCCATGATCTGGTTACTCTTACCTTTAGTGATTCTTACCTTTAGTGATTAAAAGAGGCTGTGAGCTTAATGCTTGTAATAGTTGCCTCCTCTCCTTTTGTTTATGTGAATGTCGAGGTTGTTTTTGAATGAATTTGTGTTTGTGCTGTTAATGACATGTTCTGGTAGTGAGTTCCATTTGTTGATTGCTCTGACGTCAAAATAGGTATCTCTCCTGATGGTTTTGTATCTAGGTTTAGATAGTGTAAGTGAGTGTCCTCTGGTTATGTTATGCGCGATTTGAACGATTTGCGCAATTTGAAATTGCGCAAAAAAATCCTTGCGCAATTTGAAATTGCGCAAGGATTTTTTTGCGCAATTTCAAATTGCGCAATCAACTTGCGCAATTTCAAATTGCGCAAGAAAATCTTTGCGCAATTTTAAATTGCGCTGCACAATTTGTAAATTGCGCAAGATAGTTCTTGCGCAATATGACACCTTTGCGCAATTTGAAAACGAACTGTAAATTTTCCCATACATGGCTAGGCTAGGCCTAGGCAGAGGAGTTTAAAATTTAGTATTTTATTATATAAATAAGACCATTTCAATGAAGATAATGTTTAATAGTTAATACTCACTTTTTAAGTTTTTTACATTAGTTTAAGCTAGGCCATGTAACCTAGTCAGTATCAGTAGTCCAGACCCTGGCTAGGCTAGAGTAGTATAGCCGGCCGCCTGCGCCGCGCCCGCCTGGTGGAACACCACCGCTTCGTCGGTTCTTCGACGGTATGCTAACTTATAACAATATTTGCACTACTAAAATAAGGAAATGCGATATTTATCTTTAATTTTGAATCATTCTTAGAAATTACTATAAAAATATGGGTGTGCATGGTTTCACAATCTGTCGAAAAACCTTGCGCAATTTGCAGATTACTTGCGCAATTTAATACGTTGCTTGCGCAATTTGAAACACATGTTTCAATTCAAATTGCGCAAGGATTTTTTTTGCGCAATTTCAAATTGCGCAAATCGTTCAAATCGCGCATAACAGTTATATAACCTCCAGGGTTCTGCCTTAGAGTGAAAAATGAATTTGCCTCAATGTTTACTTCTTGTAAAGGCATTTCTCCTTGAATTTGTTCGTACATAATGATGACGTAATTTATAAGAATGGCCTCGTGTAATACTGTCAACATTAAAATCTTAGCTAGCAGGTACAATCAGTAGATATAGATAGGCCTAGTACTGTCTAGTAAAGTTAGTACTCTCTCTTCTTCTGGCTGGGCCTACTTTCCACTAACCCTCTATCATACACAACATTTAGACGGTCAGTTAATGTAGTTAGCAATGTGAATATAGTGTAAATATGTAATCAATATTATAAACTTGGCTATATACCCATATTATCATACAATACTTACAATCATATCAAATAAATTCAGTTTTCACTTATAATTTCATCGACCTCTCTTCTGTCAGTTGTTTGTTTACCATCACCAACAGTAGTCAGTCAGGAAGAAACCATTTTGGATACTTCTTGGCAGTCGGATTTTATGGAACTATGGCGCGTCAAACAGAAATGTTTATATTTCTAATA
This sequence comes from Antedon mediterranea, assembly GCF_964355755.1. Classification (NCBI taxonomy): domain Eukaryota; kingdom Metazoa; phylum Echinodermata; class Crinoidea; order Comatulida; family Antedonidae; genus Antedon; species Antedon mediterranea. Next base: position 1,153,234 of record NC_092671.1, read on the forward strand.
ATTAAAGTAATTTTAAAACAGAAACAATTGTACTACAAATAAAAGTGCTTTTTGAACGTTATAAATGTATTTACTGTTAAAAAAATATTTGTTATAGTAGATTAATTGTAATCTTATATTACAGAAATACAACTATTAGCGTTTCATACAACACCAGGAAAGCAAACAGCATCCGTTATGACACCCTAGAAATGTTACAAAAATAACCACACAAAGGACGGAAGAGGGCAGTAGTAAAAAAAAATGGGAGACCTAGATCTGCGAAACTTCTACTCGCTAGGCCTAGCCAGCTGCTAGTACTTGCCTAGTTAGTAGGGGCCAGGGCTTCCTAAGCTAGTCAACTCGAAGTAATTAGTAATACCAAACACAATTCAGGTAAACTGTATTTAAATAGCTGTCCTACAGTTGGATTAGGTTTGCTAATGCTATAAGAGTAGTAGGCCTAGGTCCTAGGCTAGGCCTAAGATAAGAGTTAAGGAAGATAGGACCAAGGCCCTAGTGACGTGAGAGAGAGGCTCGTTAAATAGAAGCCTGCCCTCTACTGAATGTAGAAGTTCAGTAATATTGTAAGAGATTATAGATAGGAGGCAGTCAGCTTTATCTGTGGTATAGAAAGAAGGTTATTTTTCGATATTTACACCTATTATAAATTGATTAATATTCAAGTTAACTAGGAGGCCTAGCTAGGCCTAGAAGAAAATAAAAGTTTGTATTGTAATAAATAAAGAGTTAATTCCTGGAATTTATCTTTGAAAATTGGTAACAATCAATACATTTTTATTAATTTATATGAATATGCAAGAAAAAATATAAATAAACGAGAAATATATATAAATACTGTAAATAAATCATCAATAATGCTAGTCATGTATTCTGCTTTCCAACAAATGAGAAATATTACTGTTTCTTTTGACTTTGTTTTTCAGTCTTATTTGTTGCATTTGAAGTTACAACTGAAAAAACTACTATAAAAACTGGCTAAATCATACTTCAACTAGGCATATAGCCTTCGTACTATCATATTATTTCAAACGATGCGGCTGCCTATAAACAATTTAAATAATGGATTTAGTAAAAGTAAAATTAAAGAAATTCTTAGCAGTACAAATTTTATCTCTGCAACTTTTCTGGGTGCATTTTGTTTAACCTGTGATCACTTTGCTCAAAGTGATTTTGTCAGAAGAAATCGTGTTTGCGCTGCGCTTCTTGATACCTTTACCCATTTTATGATTGCATCGTGGATGTGGACAATTGTTTTAGGAGGCAGCATCACTTCAAAGAATGTCTTTCAGATTGTCTTTGCTGGATTGCTAGCTAGTGCAATGGATATTGATCACTTCATTGCAGCACGTTCTATACACTTAAAGGTAAAGTTTTGTTCTGCTTTATAAAATTTGCACATAATTTATTTTATTTAAGACTGCAGTTATCATTAAGTTATTAATTAGAAGTTATTTTAATAGAAAATGTTTCTAAATTGATTATACAGTAACAAAAAAGATATGTATTTAAATTATTTTGCATAATAAAATGTTTTACTTACTTATGGGTCAACAATGAGCTAGTCTGTGAGAAGTATTAATTTAACTAAATTTACAATTAAAATAAGTTTTAATTTTCTTTTCTTCCCACAGGATGCGACCTTTCTTCAACAGAGACCGTTACTTCACATGACAACCCTCATTCCAATTCTAGCCATCGTCAGTGAGATCATTATCTGCATAAGTGGCTTACACCGGCTTCATTTCTTTCCTTACCTCTTCACTCTTTCATGGTTTTCACACCATATAAGGGATGGCACGCGTAGAGGCCTGTGGTTATGGCCCTTTGGCAGCACCCCTCCTGTGCCTTATTTTGTGTATTTTGCATCAACGTTAGTTTTACCGTTTACTACATCTTTGCTGATGAGTGCAACTGGTTCACCTATGCATGCTGTAAAGTTGCATAGAGTTGTTCATAATGTATGAGGAATACTAGATATTTTGCTAGGGAGACAAGTTTTACTACAAACTATTAGTACTCTAGTAGCTAGATCAACTTTCGTATGCACTTTGAGGTCCAGAGAATTTGACTTCAGAAATTGGTTTAGGATGGTCAAACAATCATTATTGGCCTGGTTACACATTTTGAAAATGTGGCGAAAGGTCAAAAGGTCAGGGTGAAAGGTTATCAAACTAAACACCAATAGGTCCTTAAATCTCGACAACCACTGGTCACAGAGAGGTAATTTTAGTATCAAATTGATCAATTAATATCAAAAAGTTAAAAAAAATGCTTGGTAATTGTAGATTATGGTAGTTAATGTAATGTGTTGTGATACAATTATTGTGTAAATGCATGTGGCGGGTGTATTCCACATGGTGTTCTATTGGAGGGAATGGTGGCGTTTATTTGAGGGAGGCTTTTATTCAAAGCGGGTGTTAATTCGAATAAATACTCTAATTTTAATAATTATAATTCGCTTCTCAACTGATAAAAGGTACTTTACATGATTCGTTTTCTTCTTTATGCCTTTTAACGAAATGTTTCTGTCTTTTAGAATAAAAGTGACACTGTCATAGATAACATTAAATGGATCTTCTCCTCCAGGTGCCAGTATAATGATTTAAAACAATGACATATCATTATCCTGACACGATTGCACTCACAATGGATCTTCATTCTATCATCTGTTTGTTTGTGACTACAGTACAAGTTGACAACAATCTTTTGCATATTTTTAAATGCCAATACATAGTTTCATTACTATTGTACAATATGTCCAGCTTTCCTGAAAACACCCTTGTGTACTGTAGTACAGTGTTGTAGTATGATTTTATCATGATAACTTCTGATGCTTTTATTGTCAATGCATTCACTACCTAAAACATGTCAAAGTTTCTAGTCGTATTGATAATAAATCTCCAGAAACATATATTGTTTTATTATCTACACTGGGAGCAGACGTGTATAATATACACCGACAAAACTTATACATATTATGTATAAGTTTTGTCGGTAACATTTAAAAATATTATGCAACAGTGTTACGGAATAATGACAATGAATTGGTCTATTATAGTTGTCTCTGATACCTTTTAGTACATGATTGTACTTGCACCAGGATAGAATGAGGTTTAATCCAGTTATTATTCTTATTATATTAATTATAATTTTTTTTATCTGGGGTGTATTTATTTGATTATACATGTTACCATTATTACACCCAAACAAAATAAACGCCTTCCCTGAATAAATAAATGCCCGGGCCTTTTATTCGGGTAACTATGGTAAGTTACTTCTAGCATTCTTAACTGTTGAGCTCGAGTATTTATTCGAATTAACACCCTCTTTGAATAAAAGCCTCCCTCAAATAAACGCCACCCTCAAATAAACGCCACCATTCCCTCCAATAGAACATCATGTGGAATAAACGCTCCGCCACATGCATTTACAAAATAATTGTATCACAACACATTTTAACTACCATAATCTACAATTTACCAAGCATTTTGACATAATTTTATCATCTTTTGATAATAATTGTGCTGTATTTTTTTACATCTAGGTGGTATTTATTTGATTATACATGTTACCATATTATACCCCAAATAAAGATGCCTCCCCTCCCCTAAAAACCCTTTTGAACAATAAATGCCCAGGGCGTTTAATCGGATACACATGGCAAGTTACTTCTAGCATTCTGAAAAGAGCTGTTGAGCTTGACGTTTATATCAAAATGTTCTCGTGGACAGCAATAACTAGTACTTGAAATTGAAACAATTTAAAGTATCAGTTATTGCATAACATTACTGTCTAAGGATAAGTTGTGTAGAGATATGTTTTTTGTTTGAAACATTTAGTAATAGTATTTTCTGTTCATCTTTTAACCACATTTTCTATTACAATGAATGTAAATATGTATATTTCGAACAATTTGATACCAAATTTAAGTTTCTACGACCAGTACTTACAGAGATATGAAGATGCCCTGGTATGTGGGTCAAAGGTCAGAAATCGCATTTCTGATCATTTTTTACTAAAATGCCCCATTAGACGGAATATAAATGCATGCCTTCTGAACATTTTGAGATCAAAATTGACTTGCTGCGACCAGTGGTTGCCGAGATACAAGTACCTTTATTTATTTGTTCATATAACCCTTGACCCTGACCCTTTGACCTTTTGTAACATTTTTCAAATGTGTAACAAATAACAAAATATATATTTTGAACAATTTAAAACCAAATTCAAGTGTCTACGACCAGTAGTTACGGAGATAAATACATGCCCTGTGTTGTGGGTCAAAGGTCAGAAATGGCATTTCCGGTCATTTTTAACTAAAATGTCCCTTTAGACTGAATATAAATGTATACCTTCTGATCAATTTGAGACCAAAATTACTTCGCTGTGACGAGTGGTTGTTGAGATTTAAGGACATATTGGCGTTTGGTCTTATGACCTTTCACCCTGACCTTTTGCCACATTTTCAAAATGTGTAACCAAGCCAAAAATGATTGTTTGACCACCCTAAACCAATTTCTGAAGTCAAATTCTCTGGACCTCAAAGTGCATACGAAAGTTGATCTAGCTACTAGAGTATAGTGGTTGTATTCATCAATCACTTAAGCTTGGTTCCCACTAGAACGTAACGCAAGGACGTAAACGCAACGCAAGCGTTTTAACCAATGACAAGCGAAGTTATAGACAGTTAGGAATCACAAGCGAATAAGCCATCGCTTGTGATTGGTCAATTCACTTGCGTTGCGTTACGTCCTTGCGTCGCGTCGCTAGTGAGAACCACGCTTTAAGCAACATATTTATTTATTTTAAGGTTTCCTGTCGGGACCCCTCAGAATACAAACCTCCGGGTTATCCTTTGCTCCTACTCGTTTTTTGTTGTTGTCTTTGTTCTGATTGTTCTGATTTTGTTGTTTGTTAAGTCTGCGACTTTTGATGTATATATATATTTCTGTACCACTGTTATTTTTTTTATATGAGCAAGAAATAAAAACAAACAAACAACAAGCTCTGCAGCTGTGGGAGCGTTCATATTTTTCTCTTCTTGTATTGCAATAGTTGTTGTACAGCATGTTTGAATGTTTTCCGATTTCAGACAGGCAATATCTGCAGCCAGTGGTTAGTTGTGAGTTTTTTGTGAATTGACAGGTATCTGAAATTCATTAATTTTACTACATATTGGACAAAATATATTTATACGGTCATACGTTGCATAATTTTAATTTTTATTGTAAAGCTGAAATTCACAATTGGTATTTTTTGTATACAAAAAGCCAACTTGATTCTAGTACATTCCATTGTTAGGTTTAGCAAATCTATACGAATATGTAATAATTATATTATTAAATTGTATAATTTTGATAGAGAATATTTGTCTATTTGGAAATTATTTATACTAGAGATACTGTAAATTTCTATAATTTTTTAAGGTGTGCAATGTATATGAAATTTTCATTATACTTTCAGATGTAAATGCGCATAAAATGATCGTTTTCTTATTTTATTAACCCATGATTATCACCAATAAATGCACAGTTTTGACTTCATCTTGCTTTTGATTTAAAAAAAAATAAAACATTTATTTGTGGCTTGTGTATGCATGTCGGATTGTCTTGCAGCGAGTCAACTGGTGTCTACGAATGGTTTTTGGCACGTGAAGAACACGCAGTCGTATCTGTATTGCAGCATTGAACGTGGATTCTGGGTGTACGTACTCGATACGTCTGTCTTTTCATTCTGAATGAAAAATGTATACAATTATTACATAGAATATTGATTTAAGTTTAAGAAAATTAGTGTAAACAAAGATGATTTATTTTGACTTCTTGATATTTAATGGTCTTATTTTCAAACAAGGACTTACTAAAATGGTGAATCCAAGCTCTAATATAACACGTCTCAGTTCTGAGTAGCTAATCTCAATGGATTCCTCTCCATGCATATCTGCAAAGTGGTACAACAGTGGTCCTACAAACAAAGTTTCAATAATTTAAAAATTTGCTTTTACAAGAATTGCATTTGAGCACAAACAGGGGCATTCTAGCACCTTTTCCATTTTGGGCAGTACTGTAATTTGTTTAATTTAAAAGACAGTTCAAACATAAGATGTAGTATGTGTTAATGCATTTGAACCACAAATAGGAGAGCTTTGCACCCAAAGTAAAACACCAAAATCTAGGAACACATCAAAGAAGTACTGTAGCGATAAACATATAACTTACCAAGATTTATCCAGTAACCACCAGGTTTTAAAATTTCATAAATTTTCTCAAGATACTCCAAAATATTGTGAGCTGTATCGATAAAATAGCATGTTGCAATGCAATCCCAGTAATCTATAGAAAAACAAACAAACTTTACGTTGAGGAGAGTACAAAAGTCACCAATGAAATCTTAACCTAAGAGGTTAAATTTAAGGTGATGCAAGCTCCGTGCGTGTATCCTTGGGGGTATCTATGAAGCTAAGCCCCCGAGCCGGACCAAGAGGAGAAATAAGGCATTCAAATTGTATGTGGAAAAAGGCTATAAATAAACAAGGGGCCTCGGGTCTCTGAATTACACCACTGCTTATACAGGTAAATAACTAGGCCTTAACAGCCCCTATCCTATCTCTGCTCAATGTTTGCTGAGCTTACCTGGCTCTGTGTAAACCTCCAAGAAATCACCAGCGGCCATTGAAAAATTAGCATTAACTGGCAGGTTTTGTGTACTGATGTCAGGAATTTGAATGGCTTTTACTTGGTCCTCCGAGCATTTGTTGTTGATGTATTGATGAACCCAAGGGTGAAGTGTGTACACATTTATGCCTGCTGATCTGTAGAAAACATGAAAAGTGTTGACTGCTAAGATTAGAGCTTGTTTCTAAGGAAAGAAAGGAGAAGTGTAATATCCATACTAATCAACACAATAACAAAGATTTTATATTAATTTACAGATTGTTCCATTTGTGTACAGGGTTACTCAATGTTTATTATACATAAAATGTGACCCTAAAATGACATTCCATGATACAGGCACTACATATGATACACATGTGATGCTGTGATACATAATTTGTCCATGATACTGTACAAATATTGTCACTGAGAATTGGGTGCCACTGGATGGATCTTGACTCTACACTAGTTCTGTCTACACATCAAACTTTATGTGATGTGCCCATATATGGACATGATGATGTCATATCACTACCATATTTGGACACCACACTTTTTTTGTCAAACTAGTTATTGTAAACTTGATATTGTAGACAGAACTTTACACAATAGTGTGCATACCTATTAAGAATAAAGTTTGCTGCAATCAGCATAATCATACTAAATTCATTGCCTTGACATTCGTAGCCAAGTCTTGCAATCTCAAAAGCCAATCGTCCAAGACCAGCGCCAGGTACCAACACCTTCTTCTGCTCCTGAAAACTAACAATAAAGAAATTAAAAACTAATGTAGTTAGTTTATACCAAGTTATAATATATCTTCCTTAAATACGCTTCTACATTGGTGATATGGTGCACTAAATCGTTAAATGCACGATACACTCTATCCATTATGATGATTGATATTAAATTGATTATGATTGTATATTTTCTAGATAATACATTCAATATTCAATGTGGGATGCTTTATGAATACTGAATAACACATTGCAGTAGCTTTTAATTGTATTTTACTATAATATTATATGACTATTTTTTAACCCAATGCTTTTCTGCTTTTAGTTTTAACTCCATTTTATGTGTATTTTGGTGTTGTCTTGTATATGCATATGTTGACAATGATTTTGACCAAATAAAATGAACGAATGTCCTTCAAATATAGCAGTATTTATCTGAATAAAACATTTAAACAATTCATTTTTTTGGAGTTGAATGTGATAGCTGTATTGGATAGCATTTGAATACCTTTCATTAATAGGTAACCTTGCAATAACTTCATCTATAATGGGTTTATAGCAGCTGTCTCGTTCATGTTTTCCCTCCGAGCTCCAGTCTCTTGCAAACTGTTTCAAAGTTGTGTATATCTTCTCCATATCATGTGATGTAACCGCTTTTACTTTCTTCCTTGGATCAGAAACATTCTGTTTAAAACAAATAATTTTAGCAATTGATTGTAAATTGGGAAACATTGATTAAAAGGGTTCAATATGTTACAAAACGTTAATAACTACTTTTACTTGTTGGAAAAAAAATAAAACGCTTTGAGCTTACACTTACCTCCATATCTTTATTGACAAACATCTGATCTGAGCTGTTGGTAATCCTAAGAATCAACTCATAATTTGTGTCGATGGCACTTCGAACCTTACTCAAAGTTGGCAAATATGCTGGTAACAACTTTTTGTGCTTATCAGGAAGTTTATTGAATGATTTCTCACTTCTGTTTACACGTTCCATTGCATATATCCTTAATAAAGCAAATTTGATAAGATTATCGGACACCTCTTCTAGCCTGTACTAGGCCTAGGCCTAAAACTAAGTAGAGACTAGTAGTAGAGAGAGGCTGAACGAGGCCGCCATCCACAATATGTGATGCGTCGTACGCCCGCCTATCTCTAACTAAGAGAGGGCCTAGGACTACAAAGCATACATAAAAAATAAAAAATAATATACACTTACCTGTAATTTTTGTAGGCATATAATATACGTAAAAAGTGTTCTCTTTCAAGGGCTTCTTCATCTTCAATAGAAGACGTTTTTTCGTTTGTTTTACGATCTGTGGTAGTCGCCATTTTGTCAGAAAACTCTATAATAAAGAGGGCGCTCTCGGCAGAAATGAAAAAAAAACTTTAAAATACATGTAGTGCGCCCTCTTCACGATACTCTTTCAACCAATGGGACAGTAAAACTTCAAGTAGAAGATTCTGGGTTCAAATCTTGGTTTATAGGTAGGCCTAGGTCTCCTATCAACAGATTTTTTTTTTACACCATATTTAATGAGGGTGATTCATCCAGTAATTGCTGATCATTAGGGACCTTCAGAGGTTCACAAGACAAACATACAAGATGCTGCTCTACATAAACAAAGTCTTATTACAAGTCTTTGGGAGTGGAGTTGTCAATTGATATTAGATGATGAGGACGGTGAACGCGCAGACGGATCTTACAAATACTCGTTCTACCCAGCTGGGATAAGGCATTATAACAAAAGATATGTTAGATAGTCCCTTTTTCCCCATATATTTATTTTAGGCAAGCCAAGATAATTTATGAGCACTGTAATTTCCATTTATATTGGACAATAAATGAATCTGTATCTGTATGTTGATCCATATCCATTTACAGTAGGACTAGACTCTTGGGACAGGCCAGCAAAGTGTCCCTTTAATACAGTTTTTCTTGAGAAAAGAAGGTGTTTTAATGTAGGCCTTATCATATCACTCAGGATAATGGGTTTCCCAACTAAATACATATACAACTAAACATACCGTACTGTATTGTGATATGTATTTAGAAACTCATGTATTGTTCTTTGATGATTGTAAGTTTTAGGTTTCCCCGTTTAATCAGTTGAAGACAAATTAATTATAGGACAGTAATGTGAATCCGTTTGCAATATTCAATGCATACTGATGAATTCATTAACTGGGTTTGTTTTCTGTTGTCAAAGACAGACAGTGAGAGATATGACATTGTTGTTATAGATCCTGTAGACCTAACAAAGCCCACTTAATTTATACTGACTGTATTACGAGTCTTAAGCGTGGTTCCCACTAGAACGCAACGCAACGACGTATTGACGCAAGGTGCTGTATTGCGTAATCACAAGTGGGAAACGACGACGCAACATTGCTGCAAAGTTGCAGGTTTGATTTCACGCAGGCGAGAACAAACAAAATTATCGGAAGGGCATTTTCTTACGTTGCGTAGTTTGCGTCGCTAGTGGGAACCACGCTTTAAGCTCTGGCTACACTACTATCAAACTTTATGCTCATAATATGGACATGACGATGTCATATCACTACCATATTTTGGCATAGCACTACCATTTGTGGGCACATAACACTTTGTTTTCATCAAACAAGTTTGATAGTGTAGACAGAGATTTAGGAATAAAGTGCAATAATCTCCAGAAATTCCATAATATGGACAAAATAATGCCGCCGTCCCCAATATCCATCATTAGCCATTGTCATGACGTCATCTTCGTAAACTGCATGACCACATGACGTTTTTAGCTATACGCGTGTGTGAACTTCTATATATAAGGTATTCAAACCCAATCAATACTTATCGGTTATAGATTGTCTACATTTGTGTGATTTCACGATAATAGAAGACGGTTATGATAATAATGCGGATTAAGATGATGAGAGGTAGAAAATATGGCGGCGATGATGACACTGACCAAGATGAAGATACCCGGATGGTGAGGAGGACGAAGTGATAAAAACCATGTTGATGTAATGAAAATGACGCATCAAAAACGTCAAAAATGGACATTTACCTAATTTATTTTACTCAGCTTAATTTCAATTCTCCACACCAACAACAGAAGCTGTCAAAGTTTGGTTACCCCTGACACAACGCAAGGATTTACGGAAGCGCAACGCAAAGACGTAAAGAGCGCAACGCAAATACGTGATAGCGCAACGCAAGGACGTAAAGCCTGTTTTCCTGTCGACGTTATTCGACGCTATCGTTAACAATAATCGGCGATCTTCTACGTAAACATTGAAATGTTAACGATTTACAGGAAAAGGTACTCGCTATCGTTATCATTTCAACTTGATCGTTTTCAAACGATCGTCGTTGAACTGTTAATGATCAACGACGATAGCGTCGAATAACGTCGACAGGAAAACAGGCTTAAAGGGCGCAACGCAAGGACGTAAAGAACCCAACGCAAGAACGTAAACTGCGCAACGCAAGGACGTAAATAGCGCAACGCAAGGACGTAAATAGCGCAAGTAACAATCAAGCTTTAGTTTGTTTGGAACAATTTCAGTATTATATGCGTTCTTATGATCGTAGTAAATATATGTAATATATCAAAATCGATGGCGGCGAGGATCGATGGCCGATGTTGTTAAAATTTACCGTCGAATTAAGTGGATATTAAAGAATAACTGAATCTAAGGATTTGATAAACTGCAATGATTAGATATGTTGGGACCCGTGGGACGACATTGTGTACTTAGATCGTACTCTTGTGATTAAAAGTGTGTACTTAAATCGGGATCCTGAGGTTACCAATGTGTACGTAACCAATTTATCAGGTCCTTACTCGGAACAAGCTCATACTAACTAAACACAGTAATTGATGTCTTAAGACGAAAGGATAAGAAATGAAAACAAGAACTTATTCGTTGATTTTTAATTACGTCATTCTTTGAAATGATGAAATATAATAATAAAATTACCAAACAAAAAGTAATATGTAAATTATTTACGAAGTTTATTATTCATTGGTTTCCTTTTAATAAATGAAAACGAATCCTTTGTGATGAATGTAGGCCTATACCTAACTTTACTTTGGTATTTCATTCTTTGTTTTCGCTCTTACATTATTAGTCCTAAATGTTGACATTTGGTTAGAAAACATAAAACAAAGACTGAAATAATGAAGTTTGTCAATAACACAATTGGACCGTTAATGCTTTATTCCACTCGCGTGCCAATTGTTCAAACTTAATGAAGCCACACGAAACAAAAGCTACAATAAGAGTCACTTTTCAAATGCTTTGTGAGAAATGCGTACAGTGAACAAACACAACAAGAATTCATGCTGCTTTGAAATGATTCTCAACCGTCTAGCTCCCCCTTTGTGTAAGACGCAGTCGCGTGCCTATTGTTTGTCTTAGTGAGTCTTAGCCCATCCCACCGGGACTTCTCAACCATTAGCATAATTGGGACAGTAATACCTGAATAAATTTAAATAAATCTTGTCGTACAATAGAGATCTTTAGCATTGAAGCGTGCCCGCCTCCTCCTCATTGAGTCTGCCCGCATACGACAGTTCGGTCAATCTTCGCATCTCTCCTTTATTTCTTCTTCAAAAGTCTTACTATATATATACAAATAATCATGACGAATATGGCAACGGTGCAAATAAATGGAGAACATCATGTCGTCCACGGTAACCCAATCAAGGCACCAATGCACACTATTCCAATGAAAAACCATGATGCTATCAAACTATTTGTCGGCCAGATTCCAAGGACTTTGGAAGAGAAAGATCTTCGTCCGATTTTTGAAGAGTACGGTAGAATCTATGAATTGACTGTTTTGAGAGATCGTTATACAGGCATGCATAAAGGTAGGCTTTATTATATATACTTTATCATCATCATTTATACCTACATCGTCCTTAAATTAGGGCGCGTGTTTACTAATTAACAGGTGCTATCCATGTTTTACCTGTTTAAATCCATGTTTTGTTTACATATTTTGGTAAACGTCAACATTATTATTATCAGCTGCGCTGAAACGCCCATTTTTATGCGATGTATTTTAATATTTCTGATTTAACATTAAATATGTCAAATAAACAGATCTTATTCGATTTTATTTTAGGCTGCGCCTTTTTGACTTATTGTGACAGAGAAAGTGCTCTAGGTGCCCAATCAGAACTACACGAAAAGAAAACTCTCCCGGGGGTAAGTAACAATTCATAGTAAATGGTCAAACATGTTATTAAATTCGATAGTATGTTTTTATGCATATCAAATCTTTAAATAAATATTTTGATAATGAAAATGCAGGTATAGTGTGCTTAATCCGAAGATAATATAATTATTTTAATTGCATATTTTGAGTATGGTTATCTAGCTGCTAGTAAACAACCAATGGAATTGATTACCCTCTGGTATATTGGTCTTTTGTCAATACACTATTTATACACTGGTGGTATATTGGTCTTATGTCAATAACAGACCGATACGATAACATCGTAAGTCATAACTTTCAAAAACAAAATACTGAGGTATATTTTCTTTTGTTCTATTAAATGTTATTTTTCATTGTCTTAATAAACGCGTTTTTAAGTACGTACTTTATGTGAACGCAAGTATTGTAAGTACTGTACTTACTCGAGTCGTGGCCGCAATTGACTTGCTATGCCCGGCTGAGTTAATGGTCTTGAATGGACAAAGGAAAACTGACAGATGACAGAAGGCTTACGGAGCAGGCACATGTTCTATTTTAATACCAAACTATAATGTTTTAGGATTTATTTATCCGTTTATACAGACAGCAATTATATTTTAACACAGTAAGATTTTGAAGAAATCGTTGAATGAAGATTGATATTTAGTAATATTCTCATCTTCATTCAACGTTGTGTACGGCTAGAATCGCACAAAGGCAGAACATGATTTTTTCTTGTAAAAAGGTTTCTTTTAATTATTCAAACTATGCTTACTCTAGCTTTTAATAAACACCATAAATACTGCTATAACATAGAAAAAAAAACATACCTTAAATAAACAAATATTTCATTTCGGTTTGTTTTTATCCAAAACTTTTAATTATCTTGGATATAATAAATAAAATGATATGACCTACAGTGAAATATTATAACAAAAATATTAAATTAAAATTACCATAATGACAAACCGAGTTTAACAGTTAATATTTGAATATCGGTATAAATAAACTCGTATTAGTTAAAATTATTCATTGAATATATCGACCTCATTAATTATTTATAATGATGCATATTTGGTATGTTCGAATAAACGCTTCGGCAGCGACAGCAGGTGGTTTCCAGTCTGAAACTAATAGGCCTACTAGTACTGTACATTAAAACGCTTTTGTGTCGAGTTCAGCAAACAAGAATAAAATAATATAATTGATTCTTATGATTATATCATCTATAATTAAGTTTTGTTGAAATAAATGTGTATACATTACAATTAAGTTCGAACTAAGCAAATAGTTAAGTACGAGTGTTCGCCTATGAAGATTGTCCAATCCCGATTTTTGATGCAAGACGAATTGAACTTGGATCCCACTAAAGCGTAACGCAAAAGCGAGTTGACCAATCACCAGTGTCAGTTCGAATAATCCATCGCGTTTGATTTATCAAATCACTTGCGTTGCGCGTACGTCCTAGTGTGAACCAAGCTTAAGGCCTAATACGTTAAAGAAATTTACCTCTGTAGGCTACAAATACATCTTATTGGAAGTAGTGGGAACGAAATGCAATTGATTTTTGTATGGCCGCGCTCCATACCCTTAGCAGGTCCATAATTGGCTTTTTGCAGCAGTTCGAGTTAAGAACAGTTTTCTCTTGTGGATACACTTTAATTAAAAACTACGTTTTAATTTCAAATTAAAATTTCTTTGAAAGAAAAATTGAAAGATTAAGTGGGGCGTGGGCGTAGCAAGTAGCATACAACGCACAGTAGCAGAATGGATTTTAAATAACGTAATATTAATTGTGTAAAACGCGCGTGCGCAATATGTGTTGGAATACGCGTCCCCGCTTTAAGCTCAGTCTACACTATCACTATGTGACAAAAAATGTGATGTGCTCATATATGAATGATGATGCCATACCACTACCATATTTGAGCATATCTCTTCCATTTTTGGGCACATCACACTTTTTTTTTGTCAATCTAGCTTGATAGTGTAGACAGAGCTTTCTTTACCATACCTTATACTCTTTTACATGAGTATATTGAGAAAGAGAAATGTAAATGTAGCTGTTTGGTCATCATAATGCAGATGCATTAGTCTCTGTCAATCTAGGCAGTGGTCTAAATTGACTGCCTTTAACAGGGAGCTGCTAATTATGCAAAGTATATGTTGGTTTATTACCAATAACTTATATTCTTTTAAAAAATAGATCCTAAGAGTAATTTATTCTAATAGAAAAGAAAGAGCACGCCGTAAAATTGTATATGATTTATATTGTTTAACAGAATAACGTAGGTTTATAATTTATTCGAATTATAATATTATAATGATATTCGCGGCATCAATGGTTCACTGAATAGGCTTCAGTATAACCTTGCCGTTTTTTAGTAATTCATTCATTTTAAAACGAATATGTACATATTGCATACGGTACTGGTACGTCAAGGTATAATGTAAAATAAAAACAAATTCTTTCTTTCCATAATTATTTTCTGATGAAAACGATTTATCATCAATATTTATCATCTGTCTAAACTAAAATAAGACTGAACTAAAACTAAATGTTAATGGTATCCCGTTCTCGTCCAAATAATAGTCTGTGTAGATAGATAGAAAGATAACCAATCATTCAAAATAGTAAGTTGCTGTATAAATTTAATGAAATGTACTATGGTATAATCTCTAACATTAATTACAATTTGTAATGAATTAATTACATGACATTAAAGAACTTATTCCTCCGCCAAAATGGGATTAAATTGGTGGCCTTTTTGCAAAGTATGCCAGCAGCTCGTCCTCGATTGATGAACACTCACTCGCTAGTGAGATAGAACGCATTATCATCGTCGCGTCTCATTCTCATTTGCATATCGTCTACTACGTACACTCCATAAAAGCCTCACTACTCAAGAAATTTATCCAAAAAAGTAAGTACAAATATTCTTTAAATATTAGATCAGACGAAAGATCGTTGTAGCGAATATGTATATTTAAGTTGTGTAACTTGAATATCTTTTGTAAACTTGTTATTAGAAGTACACATTATTGAAGTGTTGATAATCAATATGACACACACACTGCATTACGCTTGTATGAATTCATTGCCACTGGCCATTATAAACCGCTCTTGTACGATATACTTATTTTCTTTAATCTAAAACATGAAATTTACAATATTTTAAAAAATGAATCTGAATTCGTTAAATGTAATATATTTAAATTAGCCCTCAGTATTCACTTTCCTTATTGAATTCCATATGTGTTATCTAAAACCATCATGTGTTTGGAAAACCTTGCTTCTTTACAGTTTTAAATTGCGTTTATAATATTTTAATTATTGTATCGGTATTAGTGTTTTGAAAAAGCAAAAAAAAAAAAATCTAACAAAAAAAACAACCCCTTGCTAATGCTAACAAAGAAGAAAAGGTTTATAAAATAATTCATAATATTATAAGATAAACAATTCGTTATCAAGTTTTTTAGTTAGATATTGATAGATATTGATTGAAATCGATCGAGAATGGATACAGAGAGAACAGAATAAATATGAATTCAATATTAGTAATTTTTTTGTAAATAATATCAACAAAAGCTGAACATTGTTCATACCGTAATCAAGCATCGTCGTTACGCTATCAATCCGTGTTTGTCTTAATTAACTTTCCTTTGTTATTGTCCTTGCTAATTTGGTCTCATGAAATTGACAAAAGGTATAGTATTCTTATTGCAATGAATCTGTCACCAATCGTGTATGGTAGTAGAGCGTTGTGCCAAACGGTCACTTAAAAATATGGTTATTTTACAATGTGGTTTTTAAAAAAAATTATATTCTATTACTAGTTGTTCCAAAATTGTGTTTTCTAAATTGGGGAGTGAGGGATAGTTGAGGTATTCTCCTGATTTTTATAAATATTATTAAGAAGCCGTAACTTCAATACATGGAGGTATAACATTATACCTCCATGTTCAATATATCCAACATAATTTGTTTTAGCAATAGGTTTACTACATTCCACCCGATTCCCAGTACTGTATCTCCATATACTATCTATTTCCGAAGAATCATAGGAATATTTTGTAATACAGCATCTCATTTATATCACATGTGGTGCCTGTATCATGTAATGTAGAAACCATGTGTGATGTTGTATTACCAAATATACCTACGATGATCCTTTGGAAATAGATGCAGTGCATATGTCAAAATAATGTCATTCAGTCCTTTATTATTATTATTGTACGGATTAGAATAATTCCTCGATATCTAAAATAAACAATATACTGATGATCGTCGTGTTGTTAAAAGGAAGTGTTGTTTGTGGGTTCAACCAAGTACGGTATTCCATTAACACAATTCGGGAAACACCTGCCTGTTTAGACAATCCGTGCTCTTAATTGTATTATTGTATTTTAGCCCTGAAAGGGGCAGATGGTGGCGTAAATTGTATTTTAAAGACGTATTGTCCCCAAAAACATGAAAAAATAAAGATGAATTAAATCAAACTTTAAATATGCAATTTTGTATAGTTTTAATGAAGTTATTCACAAAACTAATTAAACAAAAATATGTCGCTGATATAACTAAAAACACAATTTATTTCCGATTTCTTTAAATTACGAGTTTATCATATTTTTTTCGATCCGATCTTTGGTCAAAGTGAATAGGCCTAACTATTATGTGACATTAAAATGGTATATTCAACAACAAATATTAATGTTTAAAACTATTTGTTGAAAACGGAAAATATGGGCTTATCTTTAATTGAATTTACAAACTCTTTTTCGGAATGATTCCATACCGTAATTTTACCCAGACACAGTTGTGGGCCTACACTAACAATAGTTGATGAATTGTATTAGCATATACCACATCCAAACTGTACATTTAAAATAATGTAATATAAAGAATGCTATATCAAATTTGTTTACTTCAATTTCTTTTCAATAAAAATTTATCATAATGCCATATTAAATATTAATATTTATTTGTAGACCTTGCTTATTATAACACTTTCGGTCGATTCTACATCGAGGGTTTTTATAATGTTCAAAGATAAGTTAGGCTATAATGAAATTGCATTTCACACGAATACGATCTATGCACATCGCATTTAATTCGTGAAAATATCGAATCGCTTGTTTGCAAGCCATAAGCGAAAGAAGCGTGAAATTACCATGTACTCACCAAATCTTACGTCACGCACTAAATCATAAACTGGAAAGTTAAAATGCGCATGCGTAATACATTTCGTAAAAAAAAAACAATTACTATTCGTACTTTGCGTTTATTCATCGCATTTAACAGAAACTACATTCAATACATAAATTTAAATTTCTCGCATTAAGTTGTATTGGTTATATTCTCTGTGTTCTTTTAAGAAAATTAATTCGTTCTTACCCAGATATAATTTCAACAAACCATAAATGAAGTGTAGGCCTAATAAAGGCAATTTAACGAATGGGATACAAAAGCACCAGGGGTGGGGTGACGCACCGCACCAGGGGCGGGGTGACGCACCAGGGGTGGGGTGACGCAGGTATCAAAATAAATAATACCACTTATGTGTAAATTCTTAATACATTTAACATATTCAAAATTAAATTCACATGTCTTGTTTAAGTTTACAACAATTGTTAAAAGCCCGGAGGCCTAAATGGGATGGGTGGAGTTATTACACAAACTAGGCCTTAGATTTAAATAATAATTTGTATAAAAAAATAAAACCGCCAGTATGTGTAGCCTTATATAGGATAGGCCTATTTATAGGCCCTGGTAAAATGATCTACAGAGTCGTGATTGGGTATATCTAAACAGAAAACCCCTGAAAGGCATCCTCTCAAGCAGCTCATTCAACAAACAAAATCGATGACGACCGAGATGATGCGCATGCGTACACATTATTTGTTGATATTTGAGGCCAAACACGTTGCTGTAGTACAGCAGTAGTTATTAAAATATCTGGCTGATGACCACGTGATATCTGGTTGATGACCACGTAATCGTAATTTTAGAAGATTTATAGGAATATAAATCTTGTAAAATCGATCAGAACCATCTATTAAAATGTCAAGGTATTAAAACAACTCCAAACAAAAGGTTGTATTATTAATACATTAACATAATACAGTATATACACATTAACGATATTTGGTTTTTTTTATATTTAAAAAAATTCAATTCAATTATTAGGTTATATGCATGATATGCATATAACCTCTTGATTCTGTCAAAATCTTTATTTATTTATTTATTTATTTATTTATTCTTTCCTTAGCACTATTTGTCCGTGAATTATCTTGGCATCAGTTTCATCTATCTAAGTCAATTTTTCAGAGTATATTCCTTATGGCCAGGAATCGATGTGGTTATGTTTTCACGATGCGCAATCAAAAATTACGCGGTCTACGCGCGATTTAACGAAATCACGTTTGTAATCATATCTTCACAAACAAGAATCACTTTTAAACAAAATTTGGTACTCATAAATTTCAGGTCATATTTCATCATATGGCAATACAATTACGTGCGTAGCGCATATAACGCATGCGTACGCGCGCTTAAAATGTTGAAAATTGTCAGAATTTATTTTCGATGAAATTAGAGTACGTTTCAGGCAATTTTAAGCGTTTAAAAAATTGCCATGAGTGCGCAGATTTTTGCACGCGCACTGCGCGTCAAACGTTAATGCGCACTGTTTGTGTCCGATTACTGTTGTATAACCTTTCTTTAATAATATCATCATATTTTATTCACTTTTCAACGCGAAACAGCGTTATACGAGCACGTCAAAAGTGACGGGCTACGCACGTGTAAGTTAACAAAATGGTGAAAATATGCTAAATTTTAAAATTAATATATATCGTTAGAATGCTCGGGAACACGTATTTTTTATTTAATTTTCTTGAAGTGTATATATCATATGTATGATTTGTTATGAAATTAGAAGAACAAAAGTTGATTAAGTCATCATTAATGGCACATTAAATTTAACAAAATTAATTTCGACAATCAAACAAATTATAACATTTTCTTAGGCCAAAATAACAAACTTAACGTTAACTTTCTTCCTTAAGAAGTTCATATATTAAAGTTAAAAGTATATAGTTTGACAGTGCATCATTTTTTTTAATTTTTAAAGATGTCATCATAGTAAAACATTATAATTCATTGCGGTATGTAATAATCTATCTGCACCAAAGTGGTTACTGCATAGTAAATACACGGAGGAATTTTTCTCCAACTTTTAGTCAGTTGTGTATGGCTCGATGGTCTGTGCTCGTGTCATGGCATTCAAAGTACCGAGTTCGAGTCTCACATTGGGAAACGAAATAAGATTTTTTTTTTATTATCCGTATTGTTCAAATTTATTTCTTAGTGTATAGATTATACACATGATTTATAATGAAATCTAGATAAAAAGTTACTTTATGCCTTTATTATTATGTAACAACAAATGCGGTTTATGACATTATACGCAGAGGGATCTTTGATCGGATTGTGATACCGGCTATGGTGTTCGCGTTAGCAAAGTCCTATCATATATTATAAATAATTAAAGATTCTGAGAAAATCAATCAATCAATCAATATATCTTTTAAAAATCAATTATCTTTATTTAAATCAATGCATATAACCTATAATTCGTCATAGTGACGAATTAAATCTAGTTAAATGAATTGTTATTCACTATACCCAAAGATTTTAGATTAATAGAGGGTACAAATCGATCGGCCGACATTTCACACAAATTTTAACAAAATTAATAGGCATACATTTGTTACAATGTGAACCATGAGATACCATTGTCATACGCGTTATTATCACAAAGCATTTTGATTGGTCCAGAGTATCAACTTAATTTAGATAGAGGGTGCTTTGTTTTGCCTGGCAGACTATCTAAGGATCGAGGTCCGTTTTGTTGGTTCAAGACATACACTAAAAAAAGCTAAATTGTTAGAATGACAGATGCTAATAATATAGCAATTAACGTAAAAGTATCTTACAATGCTTTAACTTGTTAGTTAGTATTGTTTAAAGTGCATTGAAAGTCATACCTAGTCCATGCTTAGGCCATGGTGAAGTAAGTTTCTCCATGCCTTAGCCTAGCTAGGCCATGGTGTTAGGCCTACCAGTCGCGGTGTACCATGACCATCTACCTACCCTATTCTCAGGTGGTCACATCGTATTAGATAACCTCTACGGTAGGTAGGTATAATCAGGGAGATACATCTCCCTGGTATAATCTCACAAATGTACTATAAATAATTTGGTTTGATTATAAAATAATAATGTTTTTTAATTCAACTATACAATAAAAACAGGATTTTTTTGATAAACAAAATTAAACCAGGCTGTCTGTACTGTAAATAACAATACTTTTATTTATTTTTAATAATAACAAAATAATATTATTGTACTGCCATTAAAAAAAAATTACTAAAATAAATGAGCTAGACAAAATGAGCGGATTAATAAATAATGCGGAAAACAATATCATATCCTATTGACCTTGTAATATATGTGTAAAAATATGAATTTTGATTCATAATTAATATGTTTGAAATTAACAGCAAATACAATTCTCACATCATTTGTAGTTTTATTGTTGAAATTGCATCTGAATGAAGTTTCACTCGTTGAGCATAATGGCATTCAGTGCTTGCTAACTTATTAACATATTAAATGTTGAGCTACGTTACATCATAAGAATGCTCGAAGCATTGAAACACACCACAAAAGCATTTCTAATTAAGCTTTGACATTATCTAAAAGCCTGTTCATAATCGTTAGGTTAAGCTGATTATCTAATACAACTGAAATGATAAATTATTCTGTAGAATATTTTCCATGAATTTTTATCTTTATCTAAAATTAAATTAGTCAATTGTAACAATTTTTATAGAAGTATTTCATAAAAATGATATGGATATTTTATTCAAGATACATTTACAATTTAAAATATAAACTTTTTTTTTTATAAAAGATTGAAATTAAAAATATATGCAAGCCCAGGGAGCACTTATTTATTCTATAAGCGTTAATGAGTACATACGAACATCAGTGATACAAAATATGAAATGTTTTTGTTTTTGTATTTAAAAGAAAAATCATGTTGGTTGTTATTAGTGCATTTTATTGTTTTAAGTTTTATAGTGCCTTCATTTTGTATGACCCATGGGTCCTTGGATAGATCTTATTCACCAAGCATTCGTTTGAACACATACAAACAAAACTCATCAGAATATCTTAAACAAACCCAAGGTTTTAAATTTCCAAAAGAAATATGTAGTTTGATCTTGAAGAAGAAGATTTTAATTTAACGTTACTGAAGATCTGAATTAAATATGGGAGCAGGTGTGGTTGTTAGAGGGTCTGTTCGTTCCTTTTGCTTTGTTAGTCCTCGCACTTCACTGCACACTACAACAAAGGCTGCTTGCTCTACAAAGGCCTCACCACTATTCAACTTTAAAATGAACATGTGTCAAAGATTAGTATAAACATATATATTAGCTGCATCAACATAAAAGTGAAGTTCCCAGATTACAGAAAGGCCCAATGGGAATGCTGACAACAAAAGAACTAATTTTATGCATGTTGGCAACAGTATAAATAATGTTGATAATGTTTGTAAATAAATGTTGAAATATTGTAAATAATAAAGTTCATCAATTCCTTAATGTTTATATGTCAAATGACCATGTGATTGATTTATTAACATTTTTTTTATTTTAAAATCTAACATAGCTTCTCTTCAAACATACACACTACTATAGTTATATTATTCATTATTAGTAGTATAATGAATACAACAAATATGTTTCAATATAAATATGTTGATCCAACAGCAGATTGAGTGAATTAATAAGTGAATTATTATTATAATGTAATTTCTTTTATATATATAAAGTTCAAAATGTTTGTTTTTTTTATGTTTTAAATCACTACCATGATATTGTAACACTACCTACATACATAAAAAATAATTAATTTTACTACAATTTATCAAGTTTTTCTTAACACAAATTGTTATTATTTTGTAATTGTTTTTCAGATGAACCGGCCCATACAAGTTAAACCTGCAGACAGTGAGAACAGAGGAGGTAGGTTAGATTTTATTTTGTAAACAATTTTATTTTTAAGAATACCAGAGCACTCGTTGGCTTCAAATGTCTAATTTATGCATCATCGAAAGGAAACGTACAATAATGGAATAATCAATAAGATGATGACGACGAGCATTGTGCTTGCTTAAGCGTTTCTTAAGCAAGTCATTGAGTGCTGGCATTTTGTAGCGTCGTCATCGTACTGTGTTCAACATAATTATCATAAATTATGTCTAGTAGTACTTGTACGTCACTTTTCATCGTTACAAGGCAACACAAAAATGATATGACAAAACTATATGGAAAGAACCAATCGTGAATATAATATAAATATCGTGGTATATATTTATTATTTTTAAATTTTTATCTATTTTAATTTTATCGGTTATTAATAAAAAAGTAATTTTAGTAACACATAATCTGTTTTTGCAGTTAGAAAAATATTGTTTTAAAATAAAAATAAATTTTTTATTTACCAAACTCAATGTTTTAAAATTAGTAACTGAAAATATTTTGACATTTAAAACTAGTAATTAAGGAAATGCTGTCTGATGTCATTCACTTGATAAATGTTGACAGTTTAAGAAATGTCAAATTTTAAATATTCTTTTCCAATTTCTATTTTAAAATGTGATTTATTATTACTAGATTTAAATACTATACTTTCTCAATTATTATTAGATTCATGTTACAAATGTCTTATTTTAAATCAAATATAATCAAATTATATTAGATAATGCCAAAGATATAATCATATAATATAAATACATTATCTAAAGGCATATACAAGCTCTTTCAAACCTTTGAAAAGAAAACCAGACTTTTATTTATTTTTTAAACATACATGCCAGCACAAGGGTAGCCAGTAATTGTTGGCTGTATTGAAGCATATGTATATTTATTTTATACATTTACATGCTTAAAGAAACAAATTCATTTTTAAAAATATATAATTATTAAATTTAACAAATATTGCAATATGATTATAAACACATTTTAAAGTAATTTCATTGAAAAATTCTAAATAAAATATACAGTATATAATGTAGAAAATACACTGCAGTAATTTTAAAATGTTACTGAAGAAATTTAGTGTAGAATAACAATGAAATAATATGACTGTATCGTGAAGGTATGACTGTATCATAAGATCTACTGTAGGGATGATAAGCAAATATGGCTTAACAATTACTGTTAAAGACATACGAACATGGATACAGTTATATTGCGGCAGCTCACATTATAGAATAAATACACACTGCATATAAATTGCAAAGAAATCTACAGATACATTAGCCACATAAGTCTAAGTCTTCTTTCTTCTAAATTTAATTGTACATTTCTAGCAACAACTGATTGCGGTTTGTGATTTATTATTTCACTACGTTCAGTATTTATTTAAGAAAGCCCACAGCGTATCTCATGCAGTTATTACATTGCGGGTAAGATTTCACTCGTAAAACAACGTTGTTGTCGTAAAAAAACAAATGCAAACAAATCCTCACATTTCATTTATGTTTCATTTCACTATTTATTCATAATTTATTTCAAATATTACTATTTTATTTTAAAAATTAAAAGTAAGTATATATACAAAATATTGAAAAGTTCAAAATATATTTTGTTATGTGATATAATGTTTTCAAATTGAACAAAAATTATAAATTTGTTGAATAATATATACCAGTAAGTAAATATATTTTAATACAAATTTTAAAAGTCCAAAATATTTTATGTTTAATTTTTTTTTTTTTTTGTTAAATAAATATACCATTAATCGAAATACTTTTTAAAAATAAAATATAAAAGTAATACGTTTGTGCTCGTTGTTGTACAGTATGAATATGAAATAAAAATAAAAAACAAGAAATTAACTATAAAAAACAAAAACTTGTTTAGAACCTGTAATAAATAATCATTATGATGATGAATGAACTAAAGCTGCTCAACATAATGATTGCAAACCGGATACCACTTTCACAGTGAACAATTCAACGATAGAACGACGCCCCACGTTACTGAAAACCAAGCAAACCAGCTGAGTTCTTTGTTCTATGTCAATTGATTAAACAACATTACATATTCATAAGTATGCGTATCGTATATGCTGCTGCATTAGCCATTCAGCACAAGTTTAATATGGGTCAATACAATACTACTAGGTTTCCGTATAAATACACCATACATAATTAAGTATTGATCCAGCTCTGTAAAAATGCTATTTAATGAAAGTAAACGCCAGGTATCGTGACGGAGTATAATTAGATAAAATGGAAGCAATAAACTTGTGGTTCATAGATATAAAAGTACATCATAATATATTATAAAATGTATAATTTTTTTTTCGTTTTGTCTTTTATATATTTATATATATTAGTATTTATTCAAATTTAACATAATTATTAAAACATAGCACAAATTCTGAATTGACTTTTACATGAGGTAAAAACATCAAAAGGTAAAAAAAGTGCAATAAAAATACAAATTCATTCATAACAATGTATAGACACATGTACATATACAAAAAGTCAACCATTCATTCATACAAAAAATAAATGGTATCTGTTGTAGCGCAGGTACAGTATTTTTTTTTATGTATGTTTAGTCATTTTCATTTAATTTTAGTTACCACCAAACAACCAAAGTAGTTTGGTTTTAATCAATAATAAAGATATTGATTGCTTGCACACAGTGTGTCTAGTAGCACAACACAATATTTATATCAATATAGCAATTCAAAGTTTTAACTGGAATGTTAAAAACCAAGTGGCATTTAGTTTGTGGACACCAACATTTGATTAATTACAGGTATTTCATTAAATAATAACCGTAATGCCATACTCCTCATTTCCTTTCTAATTTTCTATCCCTTTCTTTCCTTCCTGATCTTCTCACCTTCTTTCCTTCACCTTTCATCTCATTAAAACATCTTCAAACTAACAACCCTCTTCTTAGGGTTGAAGAAGGAACCACAAAATTACCTTTACAAGATTTTACAATTGAAACTAAATATCAATTTTATAGTTTTTATCTTAGAAATAAATATTTGGTCTGACCTTCACCAAAGCAAACAGTGAAACATCTAAATCCACTCGTTTTTCTTGATTAATACAAAAGAAATGGTTTGTTAGTATTTCTAATTAGAGTGGTCTTTATTTAGAGGAAACGGTTATCTTCCTTGAGAGTGAAGATAAATTTATGACGGACAAGAGAGATGCATGAATTCACTTACTGTACAAAAGATAATCACAATCATTAATAACTGTCCATAATTAGCATAAATAAAGAATACATTTTAATGATCTGGCGTTAGAAGTATTTTGTAATTAGTCAGGCGTTTTACATGTGTTAATGGTTTCTTAATATCGTTAATGTGCATCCGAGTTCACTTAGGAAGCATTTTAGATTCAGCTCTTTTAGACTCCATTTAATGGACATAGCATAATAAGAGTAAGAGTCCATCTACACGTCCATCCACAACTGATGGTCATGTTATGTTTTTGATTGTTGAAATAAAATGAATACGGTAGAAAAAGAGGACACTTAATATTGGTTATCCTCTTGGCTATATATTTGCACCTCGTTCGTTTCACAAGAAAATGTTCCCTTTATAGGGATATCCTAAAGATGCAGTACAGTGTCTATGTCAACACCTTATCAGTGGGAATAAATAAATAAATAAATAGTTTTAATATTCATTTTTCTTAATCAAGTTTATTACCTATGTTCCAATCTTTTAAAAAGCTTTTACATTTTCTTCTGTATTACCTTTCATTTCATAGCGTCGTCATTGAAAACAATCGATACATTGACAATGAACAAATTGCGTCATGGCCATTTATGTTATTCCTTTTTTTAACCACCCACCCACTCAACTCATTCGTCATTTGTCCTTTTTGACAATAAATAATAAAAATTATCAATGCCTACTTTGTATATATTTCAATTGCATACCTGGAGGCTTCTAAGATAGCAAATTTAATTGAATTATATATAACGTGGATTTTGTTTTTAATGCAACAGATTTCCAAAACATTAATAAAGTAATATATTATGGTGATTTTTTATTTAATACAAGTTGCAAACTAGTGGCTTCTTTCTATGAAAAAATATCTTTTAACATTTGTATTTTTCCTCTGTATAATCCATCTTCTTATATTCGCTAACTACATCTACCATCAAATTGTACCGGTGACCAGATATATGTAAAAACAAAACATACATGCAAAAAATATATATAGCCAAATTAAGAACTAAAAAAAAATGACTTTTAGTACTACTAGTTTTTTTATGATATTGATACTAAGTTTGTTATTTAGATATCACTAACATTTAATGTTAAATAATGTATGTGATATATAATATGCAGTGCAGTGAAAATAATTCCAAATGGAAAATGGCGGTGGCTCAAGTGGAAAAACAAAAAATCTCTGCAGCGACTGAACAAACCAGAGTAAAATGAATGAAAGCAATTAAGAAATTAATGACATTAACCGATTGTTATCTCCGTTACCATAGCAATCCAATTTATTTATTTCAATTTAGCCCGTAATTACACTGAAAGGAAATAAATATTGTTGATATCGTATTAAAGAATCACGGCACATAAACGTGCAAGCTCATACAATTAACTTGAAAATGCCAAGATAGCAATATTCATCTTCTCAAAGGTCAAAGATCATTTTAAGAATAATTTGAAAATACTATTTCATTACATTTTGTAGAATCGTATTGAAATTCCTGTCGTTGAATTATATAAAACATAACAATACTAGAAA
Organism: Antedon mediterranea; assembly: GCF_964355755.1. Classification (NCBI taxonomy): domain Eukaryota; kingdom Metazoa; phylum Echinodermata; class Crinoidea; order Comatulida; family Antedonidae; genus Antedon; species Antedon mediterranea. Next base: position 1,180,697 of record NC_092671.1, read on the forward strand.
TAAAAATAATAATATTGATATTTTTCTTTGATAATATATAAAAGGAATATTTTGTTATTTTTGTAGAGGACCGTAAATTATTTGTAGGCATGCTCAATAAGCACCAAACTGAAGACGATGTCCGAGCCCTATTTCACCCTTTTGGTAAAATTGAAGAATGTACTATATTAAGAGATCCAAATGGGGTTAGTAAAGGTAGGTTTCAAATGTTATATTACATAGCCTATATTAATATGTGAACAATATTGGTTGAAATTGCATCACATGACTACGAGGATCGTAACATACACTACTATGATGCTACCCTAAAATGAGTCCAGACAATAACCCAAGCATTTCCTATGTTCATCATTTTTAGGAGGAACAAAATAAGTCACTATTATAAGCTGTTATGGTGATGATTTAGTAGCTCTATTTATTTCTATGTCCATAGATACTATGTTGTGGTATTATGCTACAGTACAACAGTCAATACCAAACAAAAAAAAAACTCAGAAATAATTGAAAGTACAGTTTATAGAATTTTAGTACAGTATGAGCATAGAGGAAATCTATATCTATATATTTCCTCCATGGTATGAATGAATGGTTTGAGATATTTCGAAAAAAAAAAAATTAAGTGATTTTTAATACTTAAAAAAAATTAATATATGCAAATTTACTTCAAATAAATGAGATTAATATGCATTGATAGAAAACACAAATATATCAGCTGGTATGAAGTTTGTGAATTTTGTCAAGATGGTCATGAGGTACTACTAGTACTGTACTTTGTATTCTACACAGTGTTTTCAGTAATTGTACAATTCTTTCTCTATGATATACTGTATACCAGATACCCATAATCCCGATGAACCCTAGAACCCACATGATTGATACTCAAGAACACCAAACAAACAGAGAAACTTATTGTTTAGTAATTTTAGGAAAGGAAAAAACTAATTATACAAAGTTAAAAATTGTTTTTGAGCTTTGAACCAAACAGCTCTTGATTAACAATTACAGATCAAATATTGCGAGAGATTCCTCACGAATTGCGATAGAATCTCTACATAAAATATAGATTAATTGTCAAGTGTTGTCAAATTCATCTTATTTTTTTTTAAATACCTAATCATACTAATGTGTTATGTTATTATTCATTGTAATTTTGGTTAATGTATTTTAAGTAATTTATTTCTGTCCTTTTTTTTTAGGGTGCGCTTTTGTAAAATTCAGTACTAGGAAAGAGGCGGCTGCTGCGATAAACAACCTACACCAATGTCAAACTATGCCTGTAAGTACACTTACTTTATGTACAATACTAACTCTGCATCAATGTCAGACAAACAATTATTACCAATATAATTAGTCTGTGCATACATATAAGCCCAGTAATGAAAGCTTGCTATTATGACTTACTTGCAATATTGGTTTAAGCCCACACTCCTTGGGTCTAAAGATAATGTAACTGTGTGCGACTAAGCCCCACCCGTTTATTGCTTAAGTATGTATAGACATAGGATGGATGCCCAAATTACTATCACTTTTACAGTAGTAGGGTTTACAGTAGGTGCCTGGTGAACTATACTATTATAAAGATAATGTAACTAATAAGCCCCACCCTTTTATAGTGATTATGTATTTAATTATGATAGACATAGGATGAGTGGCCAAATTACTATGTACTAAAGAGATGATCAAACATTATTTAGTCTAGGTGCCTGGTGAACTATAGATATAAAAAAAAATAAATTATGACACCTTCATTGACCCCGCCCAGCCAAGCATAATTAATAGTATTTCAACAGACATTTTGGTGAAATGAAAATATTGTTAATGCGTATTGTATTCACATAGTAGTGTCGAGTACAATAGAATAGTATATTCTGTTTATGGTAATATATATTGTTGAGACACAATGGAGGTTTGCAGCCATAAATACAATGATAATATATTCCCAATAATTTCATTGATTATCAAGGTTGTAGTGAAATGCAAATTCATTTCATATTCATAACAATAGCTTCATTATTATGTATCCATATGCAGTAGTATTTTCCGTTTATATAATTAAATTAATATTTCCGTTCTTTGTGAATGAAATAGTTATTATCTTCTGTATATATATTTTTATTTACAGAAGCTGTGAGATAAATAATTAATTCTTTATCATTTCTAACTAAATTAAACAATTTTCAGTAAACCACTGGGAAGTTCGAAATTTGTTCCTGTTACTCAAATATATATTATAATCAGCCTTTTCTCATTCTCACAAATGTCCTCATCTTTATCATTTATAAAAGAATGTATTAATTTTTTTAAACAGTAAACCACTGGGCAGTTCAAAATTTGTTCTGTGCCTAATAATCAAATGTATATAATCATTTAAAATATTTACCATATTATTATAGATAACAGAATATTGTAAATTTAAAAAAAAACCTGCATATTGTATGTTAGAGGATGCCATTTTGTGTTTTGCATCATTTTCTTATCAGTAAAATGTTAAGAGGGCAGCTTGAGATATCAGGTTTTGCAAGCTGTACAAAGTGATCTGTTAGATGACCTTAAAGTAGTAGCAGCAACTAATTAACTGTATCTATGCTTTATGTCATTTTCAGCATGTTATAGTAAATCAAACCTATTATTACACTACAGAAGGCAATAACGTAATAAATAAAAGCTAGGCAGCACTTAAATAATTTGTAATAATAATACGTTGTTCTTATATAGCACTTAATGCATAAAGCCTATAAGCGCTTCACATTATTACCCCAGTCATTTGTCATAATGCAACACATAAAGATATTGAAAAATAAAAAAGATATTGAAAAATAAAAAAGATATTGAAAAATAAAAAAGATATTGAAAAATAAAAAAGATACTGAAAAATAAAATATATATTGAAAAATAAAAAATATATAAATAAGATGTTCTATTCTTTTGTAATAACCACATTTGGTAGTCATTAAATTGCTGTTGACATTTGTAACCAATATATATCATCTTTTTTACTTAAACTGAGCAATTATATATGACGGTTTTAAAAATTTGTATTATGCAAAATACTTTACATTATGAAAATTAATGAACTAAATATAGTGGGTTGGATAATACATGGTAAGGGGTCATCACTAAGACAACAAAAGAAGCCATTTTCTCCTCCTTTTTCCATTCTTCTGCTGAATTTGAAGACTGTTATCGACTGTTATTTAATGCATTTTCTACAATAGCTGCATATTATAGATTAAACCATGACCATGGGTAGAACAGAACACAGAAGCAGCAATAACAGTTTAAGAGCATTTCCTAGAGATATCATTACCGGTAATGAAAAGAAAATCAGTCCTAAAAATATTTTTTCATTAATTGAACAAAGAATCCACATAAAAAAATGGATCAATTTTACAAATGAATGTTTTAATTTTATATTTCATCAAAAAAATGAGTGCGCTTTTTTTTAAACAGAAGAACAAAACCAATTTTTAGCACTTTAAAAATAATATACCATGTCATAATTAATAAATTTGCACAAATACAGCACGTAGGCTCATTTTTACGGTATAAATTGTCCGCAAAAAAGATTATATTATTGTAATTTTATTTTATTTCTGTATTGTTTTTATACAGTACTAATGTTTGGCAATATTAGAACCATAATCCATATAGTTTACATTATTTTTTATCAAAAAAAAAAATTTTATTATCCCATGTAGCTATGTTTTCATAAATATTTTGAATACAAATGTCAATATTTATATATAAGCTTTTTTAATAATTTGTTTGATCAATAAAATATAAGAAATACAATATTTCCTATGCACCATAATTGAAGATGGGAATGTTGAAAGATGCTTATGCATTTTCATCTAATATATATTTCTATAATAAAACAAAAATAAAGCTTTTTGTGTATTAATGCTGTAATGACAAAAGTGGGGGCAGTATGATCGCCAAAGTTACATTTAAGCACCTAAGGGACCACTTAACAGGCAGGCATGTTATCAGTTTAACTTTGGATGTTTAGACTTAGAACATGCTTAACAGCCTGTAAAGTGTCTAACCCACAAGCTACTGTACTCTAGATATCGCACAATGTTTCTAATAATTAAAAGTCTTCCTTTTCACAGTTAGTAAAATAGTTATAATAACTTTAGCATTTTATTAAATTCGCTATATTTCTTAAAATGAACATTCTATTTGGTTTTCATTTTACTTTTTATATTTTTTTTGCAGGGTGCATCTTCTGCAATTGTAGTAAAATTTGCGGATACCGAAAAGGAAAGACAGATGCGAAGAATGCAACAAATGGGCGGAGCTTTAGGAGTATTAAGTCCTATCGTAACCACGCCCCTTTATCATTACCCAACCACTCCTACCATGAGCCAGGAGACCCCATTAGCTGTGTATCCAGTAAGTACTCTATGGATTAGTGTCATGATTCAGAATGTGTTAGAGCTTGGTTGTGATGTCTTCTAATGCCTCAGATTTTTAAATACTTCCCTCTATGATTGGGTGTATTAAATAAATTTATAGCACCCTCTATCATTTGGTCACAATCTCTCGGTATTTCATTTTTCCAAGTTCAGACCGTGTTGGTTTCATATGAAACATACCCATGGGTTTCAAATCTCCTCTCCATCCATTGTTTATTAGAAATAGTGTTGGTGGTTATTATCCAATTTTGAATATAGATTATACAGTATTTGATGATAATCTCTTTAATTATAGACCCATTCTACAAGAGAATTAGCCAACATTTTAAATGCAGTAAGAATGTCTATTTTTGGTCATAAATCATTCATCTTCATTGGGTTTACCCATAATGCACTTTTCATTTCAAAATTGCACAAAACTAATTTGATAGACTCCTATGTGTTACGAATATATCTAACTTCAAACTTGTATCAGAAAATTAAAATCTAGCTTGGGTGTACAGAGGTGATGCAAAAATAGTGTTCTGGGGTTTGTGGGTTTGACTTCCAACTGAATATTACATTAGTATTAGGAAAATTTACATTGGAGTAGTAAAAAACATCTGACCAAGTAAAATTTAATCACAAAAGAATTATTTTAGCATTTACCTTGTGCGGCGTATGAAGCAACCAAATATGACCTCTTTACCAGTTAAACTTTTTCGAAAATATCACTAAATCATTTATTCTTAGTTTATGATTTTATTTCTAAAATGTTAATTTATTTAGATTTTATAAACATTTTATTTATCATAATATTTACTCATTGCAGCATATTCTTCCTCAACAACTAATGGCGCACGGTGGAACGCCGTACGTTGCCGTGAATCCAATGAGTACGCTGTCTGCACAAGTACATCAAATGAACACAATAGCAACACCAAACGGCTTCGCTACTGCTGTTGCTCCCTCTGCAGGTTAGAATTGCGTATTTATCGCTTCTAAAATGTATATGTAATCATTTTTTTTGTTTAATTTAGTGATATAGTAAATAATTGTGTTTATTCAACAGCTGTAGCTGCTGCAACCGGTCAAGCTACTATCAACGGTGGTACTCCAAGCTTGCCCTCACCAACGGTCCCAACATACACAATGGCAGCGCAGACCAACGGTCAAGCCACGGAGCCGATCTACGCTAACGGCATGCAACAATACCCAGGTATGAAACCCACCTGAGCATAACTATGGAATATGTTTAAACATGTTGTAAATGTAGCGTGTTAAATACATTAATCATGTTGTTGAAAGGTCAAAGGTCATAAAGTAGCGGGCTAAGTATACCTGATGAATTTGACTTTGCAATGACATGATAATGGAGCACCAAGTGTCATCATTATGCGTCTAATTATTTTCTTGCTGGCTGCAAGTAAGATCTTTGGTTGACGTGGAAGCTGCTGTAGCTTCTTTTGTCTCGTCGTCGTAACATGTCCGATGCTTTGTTGTTGTAATTGATTGATTTTAACTGGATTCAGTAGCATGAGCTTTACACCAAATTTGTCACCTTCTGATTGGAAATGAATCTGCACTGTGGTTATCCGTCAAAGAGTCTCTTCTGAACATTTCCAAACAAACGCCTGTCATTGCTCGTAAACATCGCCAAACAAACGCTTTTAAACATAATTAATGCTGCCGAACATTGCTATGCGCATGTGCAATCAGGAAATGCCTGTATTGTAAATTATGCATTCGTTAACTAATGAGCTGTTTAATGTCTTGCCTGCTAGAGACCTACTTGATTTTAACAGAGTTGAACATTAATTGCACCCAAATGGGTTGCTTAATGCGTTCCCTAAAGTGTTTGGAATGTTCTCAAGTCACTCTTTGCTATCAAAGGGACCTGATTGACTAGTTTTTTCTGTCATCAGACATATGTTTTTTTATTATTGAATCTTGTATCTTTTGTCATGCATTAACTGTCAATGTAGATACAAAACCAAAATGTGTTTTGATAAAATGACGTTGCTTTCAAGTTGGTTTCCCAAAACTAACACTTATTACTAAAATACCTAAATCATTAACCACTACTCTATTGTAGTTCCTATTTTAAATTCTTGCGAAATACTAGTTGGTGAAAAGTCAATTAAAATTTTAAAATGTTTATTTTTATTTCTTCTTCTTCAGTATTTTTATCACATTGTGATGAATTATTATTTTAATTTATTTCTACCCTGGTGGTCTCTAATAATATCATCAAAAGAAAATATGAATATTAATAAGGGTTTATGTCAGCAATTATTATTATAATTGTATCATGATTTGTTTTTTTTTCAATATAAGCTTCGGCGTCGTCAACAGCAGAGATCCTACAACAAGCCTATACTGGACTGCAGCATTACACTGGTTAGTTCCCAAACCCAGATTCCAAATTCAAATCTAGGCTTATCAACATTTTAATGTTGATTAAAAAAAAACAACCAACCAAACTCTTGAACGAAGAGATCAATATATTCACCAAATTAATCTTATTCTGCTGCTACATTTATCATCAATTCATCTTTACAAAATTATCAATAAACTTTTTTTTGTGATTTACATTTATTCAATTATTATCTTTTATTTCTTATTTTTACAAAACAAAAATAAGAAATCTTAAATTTGGGAAGTAATGAGTTATTTGTAATTTGCACTAATTTATGTATAAAGATTGATGGACAAAACAATTTGTGCATGTATTGTGATACTTTAGGGCAACAGCTAAATGTCGATCTGAAGGATGCCTTATTCAAAATCAGCATTATTAATAAGTATACGCATTGCTGCGCTATTTGCTTTTTGTTCTTATTTCGTGTTTTGTTTGTACCTTATTTGGGATTACAATGATTCATTACAAGTATCTTCTAAAGAAAAATTCTTTTTCGCTAATTTAGATTATAATAATTACAGATAATGATACCAGGTTAAATTTTGCTGCTGTCTCTGCGACTCGTATATTTGTCACCATATACTGTATGTCCTCTTCATTTGCTGGTTATTTTTTTGTTTTAGTGATTTTTTTATGTTGTAGTCTTAACACCATGGTTACTATATTTCATGCATCATTGGTCACGCCCATATCAACTTCCTTTAAAACCAGAAGTTCATTTTCTACCTCAAACATTGTATTTGTACTCTGTAGTGAACAATGTATGCATTATTGATTAATATTGGTTCTCGCCGTATTCAAGAGCATGTCAAAGTTCAAGAGTTTGGTGTAATGTTTCCTTAAAGTACATACAAAATATTGTATTTATCCTTATTTTTTGTGCCTTGTGTGTTAACATGTTTACATATTTTTAAACAGTATGTTGTTAAAAAGTTAAAACTATATCTCTATAATACTCTATTAGTAAACAAAATCAGGTTTTTAATTAAAATTGTATGATTTTCATGTGAAATAAGTCCAACTAGGTTTGGTCGTACATTTTCTAATACCTTAAAGGTATTCATGTTTTATTTTAAGGTGCCTTCTTTGCTTCAGCTCAAGCCTCGGCGACCTCTGACCCTCTACAGCCGTACACAGCCATGACACAGTTTGCCGGCAATCACATAGGTTACTATTTTGTTTATGTTTGTTATATTTCCAATTGCTGTACCAATCAGTGCACTAGCATTGAAAGTGCTTGCAGAATAAAGAAAGAATAAACAAATATTCAGTATTCAGAGGAGATAAGCCATTAACATAATTTTAATTTGTATTTAGCTGCTTATCCTGCCAGTATGTATGGACAGATCTCGCAAACATTCTCATCTCAGCAGCAGCAGCCACCTGTGATTGCGGCACAACAAAGAGAAGGTAAATTTAAAATAAAAGTAAAGCAATTCAAAACATTATGCATATTTATCGGTGCTGACAGATAGATCGATAGATGTTTACATGAACATTTTGATCTTCTCTGTTGATTGTCTACATGTCATAGTTCATGAGATGCCTGAAGTTGAACACAACATAAACACTAGTAAAACAAAAGCAGCTACTAACATGACATACTGCACCAACAATAATGCAAAATAATTTATTTCTTGAAAATTTCCGATTCATCATGCACAGATTCAAATCATAATAAATATATACATATAGTTTTCCATTATTTTAATTAATTTGTGATGTTTGTTTTCAGTTGGCCCAGAAGGATGTAATCTGTTCATATATCATCTTCCTCAAGAATTAGGAGATGCTGAATTGATGCAAATGTTTCTACCCTTTGGTAACATCATCAGTTCAAAGGTGTTTGTGGACAGAGCCACAAATCAGAGTAAATGTTTTGGTAAGTCTCGTCTTGTACATTCAACAGTCCTCCGTTCTTGTAACAGAAACTGCCCATCGATGAATTCTATATTGTAAGATAGAACATTTGTCACTATTATATCCTATACAAAATGTGAAGCAGAAACAAACAAACTGTCTTTCATGGTATATAATCTATATATATAATTGGAACAGCGACTGTGTAACAAAACTAATTCCCGAATGTATGCACACGCTTATGTGTATTTGCCTCTCTTTACATGATATAGAAAAAATGTTTACTGTATATTGTAAAAAAATATTCATAAAATCTTACCATAGAATATTAAGGTTTTTTAAATAATAATTGTATTTTGTAGGCTTTGTGAGCTTTGACAACCCTGCCAGTGCTCAAACTGCCATCCAGAACATGAATGGATTTCAAGTTGGATCTAAGCGCCTAAAGGTGCAGCTGAAGAGACCTAAAGACTCCAGCAAACCTTACTAACTAAATACAGGTATTTAAAATACTACAGTTTACTTATTTTACAACTACAATTATGTTGGTGACTGATATGTCAACAAGCACAATATTTCTTGCCTAGCTTACCTGGATAAACCAACAATTGCCCATTTTTTTTAGAGGGAGGGCTTTTATACAAAATTTTTTATAGAAGCCATCTTTACTTTTGTCAACAAAATATGTATTTAAGTATCTTTTAGGTAACTACAATTTGGCCTGCTACTAGAGTTGACACTCTGAGAAATGATTTTAGAAATTTTAGAATTTAAGTTAGAAGCACAAAATGTGTGAGCTAATAGTTCTGTCACAACCACAAGTTAGGTTAAGTTAACCACTAGGAAATTTTAAATGAATGGAATCCAACTAAAGATTTTATTATGATTAAAATTAAGAATTTTGCAACACATTATTTAATGAATGTTTGTCCAGTTGTCATGTAATTTATGTTTGTTTTTGTCATCAAATAAAAGAAGCTGTCAAATTTTAAATGTTTTTCTTTGTTTTTTACAATTGAATCATTGAATTGATAGAAGTAGCTTCTTCTTAATGATAATGGATTGACAACAGACTACTACTACTTTGATAGTAGTAGCTCCTACTCCTACTCCTACTCAGTGTTGCAACTTGTAAGTTGGGACAATTTGGGCATTTTGGTGTTTTTGTACACTTTTGTGCTAGAGCTTGATTGTGATGTCATCAAACTGATGTTGTAATGTAAATGGGGATAATGTTATATACAGTATTGTCTGAGTAGTTTTTGCATTGGTAAATTATGTCAAATATATATCTGGCTGAATTTTTGATGGGTTTTATACATTTTTTGTAAGCTCCAAATTTTGATAGATCATTCGTTTTTGTTGTATATAAATGTTTACAAGTTGTTTACTACACTTTCAACATCAAAAACATGTCATTCAAGTGTTAGTTCACTTTCTACAGGAAATATGAAAATAATACAATATATATTTATATTTTTTATATATATTTATATATGCATTTTTATGTCAAAATTATATACAAGTATACACATGTATAGATGCATATTTGAGTGATAAATTTAAATATTGTTTGTTGTTGGGAATTTTGTCGGGAAGGGAATACTAAATGGTAGGAAGGGTTTTTATGTTATATTCCAATTTCCCATTTAGTATGTTAAATAGAATTTGTTGAAATTAGTGGTGTAATATCTAGTAAAATAAAAAATAAAGTTATCATGCATGAAAGTTTGGAGTTGTTTTGGAGTTGTTTTTTGCAGCTCCTTATTTGATGGGGTATCTGGTAATAGGCTGGTTATATATGTTGAACAATTATTTTGTGTTTTTGTTGCTGTGAATTATTTTTCTATACTGTATAAATTTCATTTTCTGTTGTGCTTTTACTTTTTACACATTTCTTAACTATTTCTCCTTTATATCTATAAAGTATTATTTAAATCCAATAAATATATAAAACATTAAATTTTAATTTATGTTTTTTTTTTATTCTGGTTTTTGACAGTTAATATTGATTGTATTATATGCTGGATCCGCCCCGGTTTAGTATGGCCTTCTGGGAAGGACTAATGTGTATCTTCACACAATGCTCTCAAATACATTTTTGTTCATAGTTTTAAAAAACATTTTTTTGGTGAGGGATTAATGAACAAGAAACTGCAAGTGGTTTGCATTTCAATTAAAATTTAAAAAAAAAAACCAAACAGAATTTTTAAACTATTCCTCTGTTTGGTCCTAATGCTAAAATGAAATAATGATAAATCATTAATACAATTAAAAATAATAAATTAATAATAAATAATAATTAAACATTGTTACTTCATATAGATAATATGTACACATATTATCTATAGGCCTACTACTTTCTTTCATTTCTATTTCTCTTTGTTATATGATAACCAGTGGCAGAAAAAAACTTAGGTCTATCAACTGTGTTTTGTTCTTCCTGTTAACACATTTTAGTCTATATAGACTTTTAGTCTTTATCAAAATTAAATATTTTGTTTCTTGCAGAATGAGAGGGAGGCGGCAGTAGAAACAAGACACAAAATAGATAGACATACAGACAGACTGGTTGCAACATGTACTGATTGCTTCTTTAGAATTCACACAAGAAGATTAACGAGAAAGAACAATGTGGTTATATAAATACAAATAATTAAAATAATATTTTGTTTCAATTTATTTCATATTTAGACAGAACTTACAAATGTTACTTAAAGTTCAAGAATATTCTATACTCATCTATTTTAAAATGTTAAATAATTCAGTATACCACAAAATGTATAGAATTCTCTTCATGAATTTTGTCTTTTGTGAGTTTTGGTTTTATTTAGCGTCGTGTCCTGAATTTATATTTACCTCCTCCGAGATGATCAGTATTTATAAATAATTTATGCTTAATTTATTCAGTTCATTTATTTATGAATTTATTTATTTCCTTTACAACAACTTGGTTGTTACTAGGCTGGGCTATGCTGCAATATATAAGTTATTTATTCTCGTTTTGTTCTCAAAATATACCTGGGAGATATGATCGGGTGAGTGAGTAAGGAAGGTGCAATACATCCATTCCATGTACTAACTAGAAATAGCTTTTAGAATTTTACTAGTCACAATGCTGGTGGTATTGTATTCAAAGTATGTATATATCTGATATACATGAGGACCAACTAGGTATTCAGGGATAATATGGGCTACCTGACATAAAAAAAGTGCACTTTCCTGAAATGATCATTCTTCTTTAAACTTCCAGACACGTTGATTAAAGAAAATATTTAAATTAAGTTTAGTGTGCTTAGTTGAATAGTCCACCTTCTGTATCATTCCAAACTGTCAATAAGAATTTATCTAAAAATAGTTTGGGAACAAACAAAAACATTTCTAATATTTTAAAATTGTCAACATTGTATTCAACTATTTGATTTATTAGCTTCAATTTTAACTTAGTAAAGAATTTAGTTGATTGAAGTATGTAACATGATGAATGTTAATGATGATAATATACTATTTATTTATTTATTTTACGGGTTGTATGTAGCCCAAGAATGTTGTATATAGAATGCACTCTACTTTAAAAATGCATGAACTATCTCAAGGGTCATTTGGGGTCAACTTTCTGTTACTTGTCAACTTTTAATCGTGCTTTCTATTACATATGTTTTATACAATTTCCATAAATGCAAAGCAATAATGTGTTTTTGTTTGATATTTTGAAATCGACTTGTAAATTTTGTGGAAATATTTTGCGAAATCGTGAATGGACATGATAATCCAAATGTGTTTAGTTGTTTTTATGTTAACATTCATCATTTCTGTAATGTCTATTCATAGTGTGATTGTAACTATTGTATGATAAATGAATACCATCTTTTTATCACAAAGTATGTAACATAATATAAATTTATGTTTATTGATCTTAGTAATGATGTATGGTTGTGAATACTTTTTTTTTATTGGTGATCGTAATCAAAATAATTTCATTACCATTGCTTTCATTTTATGAAATAGTTGTGTCAGAAATGAGGTAACGGGCAGAGGCTTGTTTCCCAGGTTGGACAACTTGCCCGGTTTGCTTGCCCATCATCTGTCATCACTATTTCTTTCATTTCATAGATATTAACCTTGAGATAGTTCATGCTGTATGTAAAATACCATTGCATTATTTAATTTTTGAGTATATTATATATATACTCACCATCTGTATATAATCATAAAGCTAATACGTAGTAGAATAAAGATTGTAGTCGTCACTCACTACTTAGAAATATACTAGCCATATTAATTATTAACGAATATTTAAGAGAAAGTAAAGTAGTTTAAGAAAACATAGATTTTCACAATATGCTTTAACTAACATTATTTTTTCCGGATCATATATCCTCGTTAGAGAAGAAATAAGTTTTACATTGTAAATTTAAGTTTAATTAATGAAGAATTTAAGGGATGCATGTTAGTGATAGTGGTAGCCTCGGCACTGCGGCCCGGTTACTTAATGCTTGCCTATTGAATGCCAGCAATGTCGTTCAGTTTCCCTACCCTGCTTCATGTGTATCTTCAGGGAATTTTGAGCATTTTGCATCAAAGAGGGCTCTCCAGTTTGCGTAAAACTCCTGTACAAATTTTTATCAACCAATAAAAAAAATTAGTATACAGAAACAGAGACGAACATTTATTTTTGGAACAAATAAATTGTACAGCTAATTGTTTTTCCATATTTAAGTTTGATTTTGATGATGATAGTGTGTTATCTGGTCTTGTTCAAAGTCTGTGGTAGTAGTGGCTTGGTGATTTTGTCAAATTAATGTCAAATTTTAATATGTACAGATATCATATGTATCCTCATTATATACATCTTTTCACCTATGATTTCAATGCAATAACTACATATTGTCAGAATAATGATTATAAATAATAATTTATTTAATATATAACTGTAAAAGTTATGGTAGTATAGCCATACAAGTGTATTTTGTTGTTTTTTTATTTTATATAAATTTATATTCAAAGTACTGAAATGTATAGGTGAAATGAAACACATTGTATATTTATTTTCAAACACATTTAGCTTCTACATATTGGGGTTAAATTGTGTGCACATTGTCGGCTCTTTGTAGTGGATTTGTGTAAGTAACCTATGTGTCTCATCACATAGCGAACATCTTGGTTGTTGGAAAAGTTTGGTCATGTTGGTTGTGCTCACTATGTTTTTGTTTAAACATTTAATTGTTTTGTACAGATGGACAAAGATTTTGATACTCTACTTTTTTAAACGCCTACAAATGTGTTTTAACAAACTGAAAAGCCCTCTTTTTATGTTTTGCTCAAATCTATATAGAAAAGAATTTGAAATATTATAGAAGATTATAAAAAAAATATGTAGAATTAAGGAGCTATTTAAACAGAAAGTTGATTCAGAAAATTGAAAGAATGTATTAGAAGGAAGATGTGTAAATGAAAAGATAAACTTTAGATAAAGTTGAGAAGAAGAAAGTTATGAATGAATTTGCAATAAATGCACGCAAGAAAATGCTCTTCTCTTACTTTATTTTCTATGAATTTCCCTGTACTATTTTTTTTTAAAGGCCAAAATATCAACTTTTTAAAATTCAATCATTATGCAATAAATTAAATAATAATAAAAGGGTCAAAATTTGGTCATTTTTCAAAAATTTCATGAAAGAACGACTCAACTGACACATTTTTCAAAAATGTGAACACCGTAATGATATTATTATTGAATATTCTCCCTCTTAAATTAATACTTAAAAAGTAAAAATACAAGAAACATGAAAAACAATTTTCGAAAATTTCCCTGTACAGGGATTTTAAAAAAAAATTGCCATTTTTCGAAAAAACTGGTTACTATAATATAGCACAATTTACATGCACAGAACCATTAGACGACTCTGCGCATGTTTATTATGCTACAGTAACCATTTATGTCAAAAGTAACCACTTTTGACATAAATGGTTACTATAGCATAATAAACATGCGCAGAGTCGAATAATGGGTTCTGCGCATGTTAATTGTGCTATAGTAACCATTTATGTCAAAAAATAAAAGGGTCGAAAATCGGCAATTTTTCAAAAATTTTACAGGGATTTTTAAAAAAATGACAATGTTCGATAAAACTGGCTATAGCACAATTTACATGCGCAGAACCATTAGACGACTCTGCGCATGTTTATTATGCTATAGTAACCATTTATGTAAAAAAATAAAAGGGTCGAAAATTGCCCATTTTTCAACAATTTCCCTGTACTATTATAGTACAGAGATTTTTTCAGAAAATGGCCAATTTTCGACCTTTTTATTTTTCGATAAAACTGGTTACTATAGCACAATTAACATGCGCAGAACCCATTAGTCGACTCTGCGCATGTTTATTATGCTATAGTAACTATTTTTCAAATATGGTTATGATAGCACAATTTTCGACCCTTTTATTTTTTGACATAAATGGTTACTATTGCATAATAAATATGCGCAGAGTCGAATAATGGGTTCTGCGCATGTTTATTATGCAATAGTAACCATTTATGTCAAAAAATAAAAGGGTCGAAAATCGGCCATTTTTAGAAAATTTCCCTGTACTATATAGTACAGGGATTTTTCAAAAAATGGCAAATTTTCGACCTTTTTATTTTTCGATAAAACTGGTTACTATAGCACAATTGACATACTAATCAAACTAATATTATCTACACACGTGAAGAGCTAAAACAAGAACACGTTTTGTTGATTATCTCAAAACTTTGCTTTATGCGGTATAGTATAGTTTAGGGATTTTTTCAAAAATGGCCAAAATATTGACTTTTTTAAATTCAATTATTATGCGATAATATTGCCATATATGCACATATATTGCATTATCACCATCTTATAGTCATATTAACCAGTTATGACAAAAAATAAAAAGGTCGAAATTTGGTCATTTTTCGAAAATTTCCCTGTATTTTTCAAAATTGGCCAAAATATCAACTTTTTAAAATTCAATTATTATGCAATAATATTGCCATATATGTACATATATTTCACTATAGCCCCTTTCTCACAGACGTGCCTGCAATATACCGGTATTATGCTGGCGTCATGCCGGTATCGTTACCGGCATATACCCATTCTTATCGGACTATCGTGCCGGAAATATAACCGGAATATACCGGCTTTCTGTGAGAAAGGAGTCTGGCATATTCGGCCAATAAAAAGTCTCTGACAAAATAATTATTGAGGGCATCCTTTATTGTTATCATTTTTGTCTATCGATATATGGCGGCGAATTATAAGTCACAGATTATTATCTTCCTTTATATCATATTTATGCAATACAGGCTATGTACAGTATATTATGCATATATTATACAGGTACAGCAATTAATTAGCCGTCATCAGCAATCTGTAAAACACCTTAGAAGGCTGTAGGCCTACAATTTACAAGGCAAGGCGACGAAGGGTCAGGCACCAAGAAACAAAGAGCTATAATGGCCTATGTCTATGTATGCTACAAATTTCTTCTTGTCCCCTTATTTTAAGCAGCTCTCTTATCTCATTATCCCTCCAGTTCGACATTATTATTGTTAATTGAATTGAATCGGCGCCAAAGTGATACACTTGACCGTGCAAGGTGTCAAAGCTTTGACGGGGAATTAAATATAACCCCGGAATATAACGGCGTTACGTTCTCACATAATGCCTGTCTGGCATTGCGGGGAATATCCCTAGAATATTACTAGGTCTAAAGCAGGTCATGTCGATGCCGGCATGATGCCGGTATGATGCCAAGACGACCCGTTCTCACAGAAAACCATACCGGCATGGTAATGGTATATTCCCGCAATATTCCTGGCACACTGCTCTGTGAGAAAGGGGCTTATCATCATCTTATAGAGTCATATTAACTAGTTATGACAACAAATAAAAAGGTTGAAATTTGTTCATTTTCAAAAATTTTCCTGTACTATAGTAGAGGGATTTTTTTTAAAAATGGCCATATTCAATATCTATTGAGGTAACATGAGCAGACCAAAGTACCGATTATTTTTTAACATTAATTTATTATGCAACAATATTGGCATATATGTGTATATAATTGTGTTACTACCATCGCATAGAGCCATAGTAGTATTGAATTTAAAAGATAATTTTAAAATTAAGTACAACATTAAAATTGGTTTGTGTTCTTAAGCTTCTTTTTTTTTGGTTGATACGTTGGACGAAGTAAAGCAAGCTTTCTTTTCTTCGATTCTTTCTTGGAAATTTGTTTCTTTATTTTTCGTTTGGCGGCTGCTTCAGGGTCTGCCACAGCCTGTGGGAAAATAGACAAATTGATAAATATGAGATAAGATTGACGGCTAGAAGTAATGTGCAAGATGTACGTTATAAAGACGAATTTCCACTAGGCAAATTTGTTCAACCGAATCGAAGGCGTCAGCTAATACACATTCGTAGAAAAGGATTTGGACGATGCAAACATGAATACGCATGCATACAAGCTAGCGCTTTCGATTTGTGCAAACAAATTCGCATAGTGGAAAATCGGCATTATAGCACGGCAATATTAATGAATAAGTGGATTTTTCACTCTTTCCTCAATTCTGTTTATTCTGCTGATTTAGCCTTTTCTAAACTTGCAACAATATTTATTACTGATTAATTTCATTGAAAATATAATATTCCAGTTAAATAAACAAGGTAACCTAGGAAATGTAAAAGGAAGATCTTGTATCATGTAAGGTTAGGTTATTATATATGATACTAGGAAGTACATGTGAAACACATGTGATGCTGTAAGGTTAGGTTATTATATATGATACTAGGAAGTACATGTGAAACACATGTGATGCTGTAAGGTTAGGTTATTATATATGATACTAGGAAGTACATGTGAAACACATGTGATGTTGTAAGGTTAGGTTATTATATATGATACTAGGAAGTACATGTGAAACACATGTGATGTTGTAAGGTTAGGTTATTATATATGATACTAGGAAGTACATGTGAAACACATGTGATGTTGTAAGGTTAGGTTATTATATATGATACTAGGAAGTACATGTGAAACACATGTGATGTTGTAAGGTTAGGTTATTATATATGATACTAGGAAGTACATGTGAAACACATGTGATGCTGTAAGGTTAGGTTATTATATATGATACTAGGAAGTACATGTGAAACACATGTGATGTTGTAAGGTTAGGTTATTATATATGATACTAGGAAGTACATGTGAAACACATGTGATGTTGTATTACCAAAGAGTCTTATGGTACTGGAGAAATCTAGATACAGTACCAGGAATCAGGTGCATATTGATACAGTACCAGGAATCAGGTGCATATTGATACAGTACCAGGAATCAGGTGCATATTGATACAGTACCAGGAATCAGGTGCATATTGATACAGTACCAGGAATCAGGTGCATATTGATACAGTACCAGGAATCAGGTGCATATTGATACAGTACCAGGAATCAGGTGCATATTGATACAGTACCAGGAATCAGGTGCATATTGATACAGTACCAGGAATCAGGTGCATATTGATACAGTACCAGGAATCAGGTGCATATTGATACAGTACCAGGAATCAGGTGCATATTGATACAGTACCAGGAATCAGGTGCATATTGATACAGTACCAGGAATCAGGTGCATATTGATACAGTACCAGGAATCAGGTGCATATTGATACAGTACCAGGAATCAGGTGCATATTGATACAGTACCAGGAATCAGGTGCATATTGATACAGTACCAGGAATCAGGTGCATATTGATACAGTACCAGGAATCAGGTGCATATTGATACAGTACCAGGAATCAGGTGCATATTGATACAGTACCAGGAATCAGGTGCATATTGATACAGTACCAGGAATCAGGTGCATATTGATACAGTACCAGGAATCAGGTGCATATTGATACAGTACCAGGAATCAGGTGCATATTGATACAGTACCAGGAATCAGGTGCATATTGATACAGTACCAGGAATCAGGTGCATATTGATACAGTACCAGGAATCAGGTGCATATTGATACAGTACCAGGAATCAGGTGCATATTGATACAGTACCAGGAATCAGGTGCATATTGATACAGTACCAGGAATCAGGTGCATATTGATACAGTACCAGGAATCAGGTGCATATTGATACAGTACCAGGAATCAGGTGCATATTGATACAGTACCAGGAATCAGGTGCATATTGCATATAAATGTTCAAAATAATTGACAGCAAAATTACCTGCATAACTCTCTTCTTTTTTCTTCCTTCCCTGATAGTGTTCAATTCTTTCTGGACTGCTGCATATGCCTTAGTGAACACTTCAGTATCTACCATACTCTTTAACAAGTCCATCACCTCTTGACAAAGAATCCGTAATTCTGAATCTAGAAAATAAAACAAAAACATTTTAAATGTAAACATTTTTATATTTGTATTTATCTATTGATATATTCAGTGGCAGGATCACAGAACATTAAGGAGCTGTTGTTTATAGACAAGCGACAATCAAATCGTGTTATAATGTGAATGCAGGGAATTGTTATGTGCTTCTTCTCTCCCCTATGACACATCAATTGACCTGACCTAGCATGTCACTAGGTCATCTAGATGTCGCGAATCGAAAGCTTCCTATTAATCATTGCAAATATTCTACTTACCTGAATGAGACATTTTGTCAGAGATTTCTCGCATTAATGGTTTCAAGATGCGTTGTAAGAATACTGCAACATGTTCCTTGCCAAGGTACATGCTCACAGCTCCCAACCACTTCACCATACAGGTACGCTTCAATGTCTTTTTAGGTGTTTGCGCGAGCTCTGTCCGCCCAATTTGACACATTTTATTCATCAGCCATAACACCTCAAGCTTTCTCATCTCTGTGCTGCCATTTTTTGAGTTAGCTGTGATGTCACCCTTTTTAGTGGTGACATCATCAATTTTAGTGTACTTGGCATTGTGTGATGTCATTGCCAGTTGATCCAACTCATCTTTTGTATAGATAATGATTACTCTTGCTATAAATACCAAGTTTTTTATCACCTGAAAAAAAATTAATGTTAATTAAACAAGATACTATATGCAAAATCTAAAAGCACAAAGGGTGCGTCTCAAAGAACTCCCGAAAAGAAAACTACAAATGCAACATGAGTGTAGCCTACCTGTTCTGATAAATCTTTGTCCAGTAGATTTGATTTCAATTGTGTGCAAAACCTGTATGCAAGTTCTCGAAATCTTGCTTCAAAATCTGTAACAATATAACACTTTAATTTTTCATTTTCCATGATTTCTTCTTGTTTTTGTGATCTTTGAATCGTTTTCTTTTGCGATTTTGTCACGGTTTGATTGAGGACTTCTGATTCAGGTGATGTTGCCACGTCAACCACTTCCTGCGGTTGCCAAGCAGCAAAGAGGATGCCAAAAAGTTGCGATGTTACCAGACGTACCCATGCATGTGGATGGAGAAGATGAACTTCAACTGAACCTGTGAATATTACAAGAAACAAAGTTACTGTTTATACTGTATGACTGTCGCGGAAGCCATCGCCTTTCACGTCAACCTTTTCCCGCATCCCACTCCGAAAGCTGCCTAATAATTATGTGATGGTTGGCAAAAATGAAAACATTGCACACATATTTGCACAAAATTAGAAAAACAAAATTCAATTGTTGATAATGTTGTTCTGATAACTAACCCCATAAATGATTCATTGCTGCTTTGTAGGTGCCACTATTGACTATATTGCACATGTGCAACATTTTAGCCAGTGTACTGAGAAGATGGTACAACAAGTGGTCTAGATCTTCTTCATCATCTGCAGTGCCAATGTCATCTTCCATCACCTAAAATCAATTATGATGGATACTGATGAATTAAAATCAATTATGATGGATACTGATGGATTAAAATCAATTATGATGGATACTGATGGATTAAAATCAATTATGATGGATACTGATGGATTAAAATCAATTATGATGGATGATATATTCTAAAATCAAATCTTATTTCATGATGAAATAAAAATTAATTATGTCATGATGAAATCAAAATCAATTATTATGAAGTCATGATATAAAATATATTTTCATCAACTTCTGCATTTAAAGTAAGATCTGAATATTTTATATAGATCGTAGAAATGTTACTGTAACTTTGTGTTATAATAGTAGTTTTAAATTTCTATTATAGATAAAATGACTTCTGAGCAACAAGAAGCCCATCAAAAAGCCTTTATAAAACTCAATATAGAACATCAAATTTCTGTTTTATTAATCATTATTATCTAATATTTTTCAAAAAGAAATTTTTATTTTATGTGCACCTATTGTAAACTATAAAATGTTATCAATTTACCTTTTTAAATCTTTGTTCCGATATGATTCCACCAATCAGCTTCAGTGTTTCATTTGCTCGTCTATCAAAGTCTAACCTTTCTGCTTCAATGAAGATGCCACAGATCTGGGCTGCCAATCGCTGATGCATGACCTTCTCGTCATTTAACCATTGTGTTACCATGGCAAACAGACTGTCCCGTCTTCCAATATCAAGCTGATAACGTTAAATATACTTTAAATTTACTAGTAATCTTTTCAAAATATTTTACAAAATTCTAACCTTTTGCAGGAGCGATTTGAGAGCTATGCCACCAGTTTGCTTACCTTTTGCAGGAGTGATTTGAGAGCTATGCCACCAGTTTGCTTACCTTTTGCAGGAGTGATTTGAGAGCCAATGCCACCAGTTTGCGACATTTAGCAGAATCATCATTCACTAATCTAGTTGCCATGGGAATAAAGAACAAACCATAGTGTTTATCCAGAGTTTTCTGAAAGAAAATTAGAAATGATAAAATGTATTATTAGCCAAGGAAATCATCTTTTGATTTTGATAAGTCTTAAATATCACATGCTTCGTAGTTCTGCTTCACAGAATGCTTATTTAACTATTTATAAATTCCTATCCACCATGGTAAATGATAATAATGACAAAGCTAACAGGATTAAAATGGCTTACAAACTATACATGTCATATCCAATTAATGTCATCAGATGCAAATTTATTTGTACAAGTAAATAAAAATTGTAAATTAACCTGTGGAAAAGATGAAAACATGGTTGCTAGCATTTCCAGAGCAGATACTCGTCCATTTTCTTCATCAAATGACAACTGTCCTACGTAGAACTCCAGATGTTGCTTCAGCTTGCTACCAAGTGGGTAGTCAAGTAAGAAATGGAGAACAACCTGCGAAGTAGATTATTGGAATTGGTTATATATTTAATTCAATTACATTTATATCTCATTTCTCTCGGGAAAACTTCAATTCTACATGTTAGGCCATGGGTTCTCTCTACCCAAACAGACATTACAATATATATATATAATTTTGTCACTCACTTGCCGACACTGCAGCCTTACTGAGTGCATCTCACTCCTTATGGATAATTCTGCTACCTTCTTCATTACATCATGAATTTCAGGTACCATTAGCTGACGTCCTAATATGGCCTACAACAAAAACATGTACATAGCAACATTAACAACACTGTTTAATCTTTGCTTTGTTCATTAATTTGTTGAACCATGATGTACTGCATAATTTCACTAAATTAATACTGTAACCAGCGTTATATAATAACTGTAACACTTTATATGAACTTACCTTGAGTAAAGAAAAGGCAGTCGCTTGCCGTGTGTGGTCATGGATATCCTCCTCGGCAAAACTTAGTAGAACCTGAAGTTGCTCATCGGTGATTTGATGACCTTTGACATCACGGACTAAAACAGTGACAGCCTAAAATAAATAATAATCATATATCAGTTTACCAATAACAGCTGGCTCATTAGTTTTAGTAATAAGTTTGATTACCATTTAAAAACCCAAAATCATTATTCTAATAATAAGTTTTATACTGTAAACTTGAACTTGAATATTGTTTTTTAATAAAGTTAAATGATTAAAATAAGTCAAATGGGGTAAAATAAATGTTATGAAATCAAATGCAGTCTTACTACAACTTTTAGGCAATTTAATATTTAATAATTTAATAGGGCTACTATTAAAAAAACCAATTTGATGATTTAAATTTACCTTAAAACATGCCACCACCAATTCAAAGTTATCCCCTTTTCCGGCCCCAGTGCGTGCATAGTTCCTTAACAGGGTGAACAACTGTTGTGTAATCTTAGTTATGTTTGCCTCCAATGATGGAAGAGGAAATTTTAAAAGATAAGAGAAACATCTAAGAGCACATGTTGTCACCTGAAATAACAAGGTCAAATGTCATAACAAGGTCATGTCAACACTATTGTACCATTTCCTTTACAATTGTATTTTATAAAAAGTCAGAATTAAATTTCTTTTTATTTCACAATAAAATACCTGGATTTACTTAATTTTTAAGAATTTTAACAGTTTAAAATAAAAATAAAATATTTAAAAAAAAATGTCACATTACTCTATAAATAGTACCTTAGTGTATTTTGAAGTTAAGCACTCGGTGAGTAGCTGTACAAATGGGTCTAGCATCTGTTGATGATCTGAGTTACCAGCATTGAACTTTGACCTTTTAAGTGACAAATAAAATAACTGAAAAATAAAAATAGGCAAATGAGAAATGATGTAATATGATTGGATCATTAATTATTTATTTTATAAAAATTATTTGTTCATCAGGAACCCGAACAATGTTCTATAATAAGAAGAGAGAGGTACTGCCATATATAAAAAGAGCTGTAAACACACCTGAAGACCAAACTCCACAATGATGTGAACATTGGTTTTCACACTCATCTGTGGCATCTTCTGAGTTCTCTTGGGGGTCTCTGGTAGTAAGTACGTACTTTGTGGTTGTAGACGAGGGTTGCGTGGTAGCTGAACATTTTTTTTAGCTCTATACAAAATTAACATATATATTTGTTGTTAATTTTCTTCAAATATTTACATTTAAATCATTGATTTCAAAACTAATGCAGTTTACAAAATATATTTTTTGGAAAAATAATTCATTTTTAATAATTGTAGCATTTGATTTCAGGAACAAGTCAATAGGTAAACCTGTCCCTGTGCTGTAATATGCTGTAATGTTGCATCGGGACCACAAGATGTACTTTGAAAAAACGGTACTCATGTAATTGGAGGATGCTATGAGACATACAATGAACACACATAGCAAAGAAAAGTAAAACTAAAGTTACTTTGTCTTGTCTGTTACAAGTGGTAAGCTCTCAGTAGCAAGACCATGAATGAAAATCAACATGGCTGAATCATCTATCCCAGAATTCTCTAGCAGACCAATTTCCAGTCTACGGAGCACTTCCTGTACTTTCTTGATCATCTTATGTGAATGAGAATTATCTAATACCTACAAAAATACAAAATTAAAACATAAAAGAATTAACAAGTACAAAAGGGAAACAAGAAGTAAAAGCAATATGAACCAAGTAAAGAAAGATTTACAAGGACATGTAGATATTAACACAACAAATGCCAAATATATATTTCAATCAATTCAATCAATCAATTTACACAGACAAGCGGTAATGGTAAGCAGAAAACTGCGTAGCTTGTC
The DNA here is from genome assembly GCF_964355755.1 of Antedon mediterranea. Lineage (NCBI taxonomy): Eukaryota > Metazoa > Echinodermata > Crinoidea > Comatulida > Antedonidae > Antedon > Antedon mediterranea. Next base: position 1,204,957 of record NC_092671.1, read on the forward strand.
TCAAATATAATCTGTATCTGTCTGAGCAGAAACAGCCCGTCCAC